>NC_087550.1:24159776-24461235 GCF_036250125.1 Pseudopipra pipra
ACCCATTTTTCCAGGCCTGTAGGAAAAGATTTCATCACTGCAATTCCTGTAATGAATTTTGTTTTCTGCAAGAATGCTGCTGTTGAACACTTTTTCTCAGTGTGGCCAGGGGCCCTCACTAATTACGAAGCTGTTCTTCGACTCCTCAAAGCTCTTCCTTTCCAGCCCTAGGAAGAGATTATCAGCAATTCATGGAGAGAAAAAGAACCCTATCCTATATATCCCCACTATTTATTTAGTTCTTCACCAACTATTTGCATATCCAACTTTTTACGTGACATGCCAGATAACAAAGGCAAGCCAGAAGGGAAGAATGTATGATAGTATTTGCTAGCACGTTGTCTTTTATTTCCTTTAGCCTCATGAGGCAGCTGTACGGCACATTAGAGAGAGTTTTACACAAATGGCCTTTCTTGCAGGAGGGGTTTCTTTGAGCCTGTCTTGGAGTTCACATTGCAGACCAGATCGAAAGATGTTTTCCTCCATTTTAATAGAGAAATCTGAGACAGATTGTATCAGGAAAGAAAGGTAGTAAAGGAAAGACTGAGAGGTTACTTGGCAATTAGGCAATCTTGATTATTTCCTTCTTGTCTTGCTAAATCTTTCAGCTGACTATTGGGTGGAAATGATTTTCTATTCTATTTGACACTGGCTTCACAGCTAATTTGGTTTCCATCTATCTGCCTAATCCATTTTATCTATCAGTTCTAATTCAGTCCTATCCCCGCTTTTTATTTGCATGCTTCCAATATGCGTAAACAACAATAATTATATTTTCTTCTTATATGGGAAAAAAAACCACTTGGTTTTCAGGTGAGAGGCATAAAAGTAAGAGCAAAGATGCTCTTACATTACACTTTCTCTCTTGTAGGGAGGTCACACAAAGAAGCAGGTACTACCTCTGATGAGGCAAGAATTTAGTAACCTTTTCTTCATGCACCAGAGAACCCCAGAATACAAGTAATCCAAGTCACTGGGACTGCTGTGTCATCTGTGTCACTCTACCTGATCAAGCGTATAATGCAGCTACACACGGAAGTGATACAGCCTCACGGAGAAGTTAGTAGCTCTCCTAGGGATTTGAACGTCAGATCAAAGCCTTTGAAATGGGCCATGTGTCCAAGGGACAGATGGAGAAGATAGTGGCAGATAATGGCAATGTGTCCCTCGATAGCTGTTTTCCTGAGCAGGTCTGCTGCCAAGTTCTCAACCAATGGGCGCTTCTTCAGTTGTGAGGGCTCCAGAGAGGGAAACTGCAGTCCCCGTGGTGTACCCATGACAGAACCATGAATCACAGTGCAGGCAACTCACGCATCTGAACAAGTATTTCTCATCATCACAGAAAAAGTATTCCTGCCAACACACTCACTGAACTTTCTACACAGAAGCCATGTCTATACTATATTGCTCTAAAAGAAGCATCAAGCTTCAGGGCAGAAAAATTTCAAGTGCGTAGTCAAAACCCTGCTGTAACCAACAGTGTGCTCTTCCATGGCCTTGGAAACCCTGTGGCTCACAACGTACATGGGAGCCAGGATCACCAGGCTCTTATTGAGCATCTGCTATTGCTGCAGCACATCTGCCATTAATAACCAACTACATATGAATCACTTCCTCCCTTTGGTGTGAGAAGAAACCTGAGGTCCTCAGTTTGGAATTGGTAGCAGCAAAAGGTATTGCATTGAGGCTTTGATTCATAATTAAGTAAGCCTTGAGACTCATCTGGGAATTTTGCCAGACAACTTTACACATTAGAACAGGAACTTTAAGAAACTCATTTATGGTGTCACCCTGAAAACTAGTAGCATCTCCAGGATGCAGGGTCCCAGAGCAGGAGCTTTTCTTCTGTAGAATGACTTCTTTCTTATAATAGTAGCTAGCTACTGCAAGGGACACTTAGACAAATTAGATCACAGAAAAAGCAAGAAGATTAAATTATTCCCATCTATTGCCATGTTGACTTCAGTGCATTGCTGAGAACATCAGGAGGGGAAATGCTGTGGCGATTCTTTCCCCATCCCTTGATAACATGTTTTTGAGATGTCTTCCTTTCTTCTTCAGACCCCTAACTCCTTAAATGCTCTCTCTCTGTTTTGCTGGGGCTGCTGCCTTCGTTAGAAAGATTTTCAGCTTTGATTAATTATTGAGCCTGTACTGCTGAGGGCTTTCTATTCTCCAGTTCTCATTACTGATGCCTTGCAGCCTGTGTGCTTCACTGGTCCCATTGCAGGATTTGATGGATGCACCCGTGAAGTTTTCCTGCCTGAAAAGCCAGTCTTGCCTTTTGCTGATTTTGTTTGGTGGGCAGGGAATTTCGCTCTTGGCTACAGTGAGCAGTAAAGCATACGCACTGGGCACAGTATTATTGTTATTATTATGGTGGAAGCAGCATGAAATTCTTGCTTCTTTGCTTTCTGCATATTTCCCCTTCAAATCTGTTTCAAAAATTCTCCCCAACGGCCATTTTATTCTCAAAGTTGCTGCATCTTCTTACAGAAGATTCACCAATACATTGCTCTCTCATGGGAGACCAATATTCTTTCTGGTTGTTTGCTTTAATCTGGAATGAAAAGCTATGCATAGCGAAAATATGTTTTGTTTTGTTTTGTTTATACTCCTTGTGCTTGGCTGCATAATCATTGCTAGGGTTGACCGAAATATTTTTCTTTGTTTTGATGAAATAAAACTCTTATCTGTGATAACTCAAGACATGGGTCTGATGCACTATGAAAGAGGTAGTCCAAAGGGAGAGCAGAGCCCATAGGAGGGAACAAGCATGTGGTAGGTTCCGTGTCACAGCTTCCATGAGGGCCTGAAGAGGTTCAGAGATTTAGAAACTGAACCTGAAGCAAGTAAAATTCTTTCAAATTTTGAGAGTCTGACTTTGCCAATACTCCTAATTGAAAGACAAATTCCTTGAGGCTGACTTACTTGCCCTGACTGAGTAGAAAGATGAGTGCTCAAATGCTTGCATTTTCCATAAGGGACGTCTTGTGTTTGTAATCAGCTTATTATTAAATGTAATCCATCCCACGATGTTATTTCAAAGGTAAGGCACAGCTGATAGTGGTTTGTGCTTCTAATGATTTTGTCCTCTGCCCAATCATAGCAGTAGTCCACAGGATGTTACCTTACTTATCCCTCAGCAAGCAACACAGACTGCTCATGATCAGCCTGGCTCGTTTGTGAGACAAATCAACCAACATCTATCTCAACACCTCCCTCACACAGTCCCGAACCCATCAAGACATCAGACAGCTAGCTTTGTTTGGAGATCAGGGATGTGATTTAGCCTCAGCATACTAATCATCACGAACAAGTTAGATTAGATATAAAGACGAATTTTTTTGTAATGAGTGTGATAAAACACTGGAACAAGCTACCGAGAGAGGTGGTGGAGGCCTCGTCCCTGGCAACATTCAAGGTCAGGTTGAACCGGGCTCTGAGGAGCCTGATCTGGTTGAAGATGGCTCTGCTTATTGCAGGGGAGTTGATCTAGAAGATCTTTAAAGGTCCCTTCAAACCCAAACTGTTCTGATTCTATGTAATGAGATATTTTTCATTCTGTTCCAGCACTAATGTGCATCTTAATCCCTGTTAGCTCTGTGTTCAGGCACCATGAAGAAAAAAGTTGTAGTCAGGATCTGGCCGATTTGAGAGTACCCAGCCCCAGTACAGCCCTGGGATGAACAGACAGGACCCTGGGAAAGGGTCTAGGGTGGCTTAAGACTTGGCTGGGACATGCAGGCTGGGCTCAGGATCAGTCCTGGTGGGGGTACCCAGGAAGAGACATAGCCCTGTGATGGCTGGGCAAAGCCACTGTGAGGGAGCTGGGCTGCAGCCAGGCTGGGACATTCGCTGCAGGTTGGAGGTCTGGATTAACAATGTGCACAGCCAGGCATGGCTACCCCTGAACTAGAGACAAGCACTCTTCATGTGACGTAGGTCAGGCAGTGGCTAAATGGTTAAGGTTCAGTTTAAAAACAGCTTCTACGGGAAAGGACACTGGTCCTGTAGAAGCCACTGACAGTGTTTTCTGAGGTACTCTGTCTAAGGCCACCAAAAGAAGTGGGGCCATCCTTGCCTGCACAATCTCAAAGCTGGCACTGAGCTCTAGCAGCCAGACCTCTGTGAGGAGGGATGCTATCAGAATCCCCTTCAATCTCTTCCTGCCTCTACCCTTTGTTAGAAAGGTCCTGGAGCAACTGTCTGTGGCCAGCTTGAAAAACTCATACATCTTTCACTTTGCGGCAACAATGGGAACAAGAAAAGAATTAGATGAAAGACTAAAATAAATAGCTTTGACACAGATAATCAGTTGGCTGTGCTTCACTATCAGCTGAAGTTGTGTAACTCTGTGGGGATAATCTTAGCAAATACAAGGGACTGAAGCCCAATTGAACTACCACTGTGGATCAGGTTGTTACCCCAAGGACAGGAAAATACACATAGACAGGCAGTGTTTGGTGACTTCTTAGCCACAGCAAGTCATTAGCCCAGGTAGATGACATACATACAGTCAGAGAGAGGAGTGGGCCCTAGTATCCCCTCACACAGGGGGATATATCCCACATGTACATGGACTCCTTTCTTTCCTTACTATTTCTCAATTCAAGTATTTCCTCACCATAATTATCTTGTCTGCTTTTAACTCATCCTGGACTCTGAAAACAGCTTATCAGAACCAACTTACAGTAAAGTCAGAGAGGGTGGTTAGGTTGTGTTTTGTTTCCAAGGCAGAAAAGGAGTATTATTAAAACATCACAAATGCCAAAGATCAGCTCTGATACAGCACATATCTAGTCTTCCTCCCAGCACTTGCTAAGATTGTACATGGGAAGAGCAAGAAAACTACAGACAGCAGTAAATCCATGATAATTTAATCATGGGTCTGATCCTTCATAATATTTGCATCAACATTATTTACTCCAACACTCCAGCACACACCATAAGCCTAACACAACACACACACTGCCTAGCTGCAAACACCTGAAACATGGGCTTATCTATGCATACTGTAAGTACAGCCTGATGGATGTGGAGAACCGCAGCTGTCAGAACACATGGGAAGCAGGTTCCACACAAAGGGAAAATCTCTGTCAATCAAAGTAAATTTCCTCATTTGTACCTTGACACATTTGGAGCAAGGCAAGCCAGTATGGTTCACCATAAACATAAACACTACCCTTTGAACAGGCTTATAGGTCTGCACATAAATGGCTCCTCTTCAGTCCAGGAGGGATTGGAGCCCTGAGGATTCTTCCCCAGAGTAAAAGGTCTGAAAATTCCCTGCCACCACCATTTCTGTGCTAAAGCAGGATGCCCATATCCTGTAACTGTGCATTGACAAGGCTCAGCATCTTTCTTTATTTTAAAGGTACATGGTAGCTTTCATCTGCAAGTCAATATCGGTGAGAAGGTCTGCTGGGATCCAAAATAAGTAGCATAGCTTTTCAGACACAGCAGCATTCTGATGGCATATTAAAAACCTATGTGAATCATAAATCCCATTTCTTTAGGAATTGAGTCCCATCAGAGCACAAGGCTGAGGGGAAAATGGGCTATTCTGCATATAGCTAGGAGATGATGATGATCTATGTAGGTAAGACATAGACATTCCGTTGTGAATTTTTTGTGACTGTTGCTGCTTTTTAAACAAAAATTTAAAATAATGGCTTAGGCTTCCCTGTCACATGCCAGAGACAAAATTCTGCTACTATTAATAAAGGTGCAAACAAATTTTTGCAAGCTTTGCACAGAACTGCCTTACTCTGACTAAAGAATAAAAATGAAGAGCAAATTTCTTACACATAAGATAATCACACTGCTGAAGCAAACACCTCTCCTAATGTTGTGAGCAAGGAAAAGGCTGAATTGTGTGCATGTGTCCACAAGAGAGTGTGTGAGTATGACAGAGATTGAGTTGGTGTGTGCTGAAAAGCAGGACAGAAGAATACTTGATCTGATCCTCATGAAAGCAAGCTACAAAAGCTTGAGGGAGTCAGACTGCTGGCATGCAGGACTAGGAACATTAATCCCAGAGTGTAGGCAGTGATGGACGGCAGGTGAGCAGATGGGGAGGCAGGTTGTGAGTGCAAAGACGGTGGCTTGGACTGAGCTCAGTCTGAGCTCTGGGCAAACACAGCTCGGCAGAATAGGGGCAGCACTACCCAGGGAACCAGCCTGCAAAAGCTTACCCAGTTCACTTTCAAGGTAGCAAGTGAGCCAGAGTTCCTGCATGCCAACAATCTCACCCTCTTGGTCTTGCAGCTTTGTCTTCTGCACTTCTCAAAACAAAAGGTTTCCAATTTTATGCATAAGTTAGGATGTCTGATCAGCTCAGAAACTTGGACTTCATTCAGCTTGAAATCCACTGGGAACAGGACAGCCCCACTCCAAAGGTACCTGGATGCCAAGATTCTCAGACTGAAGTCCTTCTCCTTATTTCCCTGTGCACCATCCTCTCTCTCTCCTGCCTCACAGTTATTTTGGAGAGAATTATCTGCCTAGCTCTTGGACCCTGATCAGAAGCTGAGCTGGGGCCTAGCCTTTACCATCTGTCCAGGTGGCTCCTTTGCAGCAAGATATTGTCCCACGTGTCCTATATGCATCCATCAGACTCAGGTCTATGCCAGCTTGGGGCTGGGAATGAATCACTGCACTCTCTTTATTTGAAAGGCAAGCTTGTGCCAACCACTCCGTGATCCTGTAGATATGTGCTGTCCCTGGGTACCCGATACTTTCACAGTTGCCACAGCACTTGCTGGGCCCTGCAATTGTCTGCATAAGATTCACAGAACACTATCCATCCCAGTTTCTGCTGCAGAATTTTTAGAGTAAAATACAGGAACAATACTTTCTCTCAACCGCAACCTGTATTTTTAACTCCCTGTCCTATAATCCTTCACAGTGAAGTTTCAAGGGACCAACAGAAGAAGAAAAAATCCTCTGCTTTTCTGCCACACAAAAATGAAGAAAACCTCACAATTTTTAACCTGACAAAAACATACCACAGATGGAATGGGGAAACCCTTCTCTTTAAAAGAACCATGCAGGCCAGTCCCCTACCTCACTGTATTGCAAGAAGAGGAAACAAAAATAGAAAAGCATCTTTTTTCCTTAGCAAGTCTCTAGATGGGGACAAGTTGCTGCATATTTTCTGTGAGGAGAAAGATAAAAATCTCAGCTATTTAAGTCTGCGTGCATTTGTCTTCCACACAAAGCTGATAGCACTTTAGCACACATGCCGCGTACAACCGTATCCGCAATTAATGAGTACTTGCATCACAAGTACATTTAATAGGGAAAAGGAATCCTCTTCTACACTGTTAGAGATTTGGGGAGGGGAAGGGGCGTGAGGGGGTGATGGTGTTGGGGGAGGGTGCAGGGAAGAAATCATGCAGTGTGCAACATGAACCAATTTACCGAAACTACCAGGACAGTTGAGTGGCACAGTGAAGACTTTAACTTGTGCAGTACTGGTGCCTTCACCTGATGCCAGCTGTGCTCCACGCTGAGATGTGTCCAGGAGGCTGCCAAAGCTTACTGTGCACCCTGGCCAGGGAGCAGGGCTACTCTGCTCCAGGCTGGGGTTGGATACATCCTTGGCCTTGTAAGAGACAGTGCCACAGCAGGCAGACATCCTAGTCTAAAACAGCAGAGCAGTGAGGAGAGTGAATCCAGTTGCTCTCACGGTTCCTCTTGCCATACCTTGCCTCTCGGTGCTGGTCTCCTGTCTGCCTAGCACGCAGTTTGCTCATTCACTTGCTCATGCTCGCTCCTTCCTTCCCTCCCTCCCTCCAGCAGTGTCAGGGAGACAAGTGAAGGTTACTGTTTGGCATGTTTGTTTTTGCATTATTTATCTTGTAGAGGACAGAGTCAGACATCTAGAGGACAGTCTTAGGTCACATGTGAATCCTTCCAAATGGGACTCAATAGCACAACCAGCCAAGTAGAAAACAGACTTGGACAGCCCCATGGAGGGAGGCAGCATTTGGAAAGAGATGATGTGCATCTATCTGGCCAAGGTACCTGGCAAGACCACAGGTCTGTTTGTGACTCCACCTCCCCTCATTTCTTCTCCTTCTTTTCCGAACACCTCTTAAAGTGGGTATAATCTTTTTTTTCACCCATGATTAAGAAGTTTTTCAATATTTTTACATGCTTCACATACGCAGGGCTGCAAGGAACTGGGGTCTCCCCTCCACCTCAATTTCTACCCCTCTCCCTGCGACACCTCCTGCAGACACCAGCTGCTCCTGGGTTAGTTGCACACATCTGAGAGTAGCCAGAAACATCTACACAAAGTTCCCTTTCCCATTCCCTTTGAGGCTGCCCACTGGAAAGGCTGGTGCTGGAGTACTCCACAAGCAGTGCTCCTGTGGGTGGCCCTCAGCACTGTCTACTGGGGGAGCCTGGCACTCACAAATTAAGAATCCTTTGCTCACACATATTCCAACTCTGTTTCTCTCTGACTCCTCCAGTATTTAATAATAAATAGCTATGCTGTACCCCAACAGAACAGAGATTTTATGCTACTTATTTTCTCCATATTTTTCAGCACATCTAAGTCTCCCTCAATTTCTTATTGAAAATGAAATGGGGACAGTTCTGCTTATACAGCTGGAGATAGTGATCACCAGTGTACAGAGTCTGACTTATCAAGCAGATTCTTAATGCCATAAAATCAATGGGTTTAGAAATTCTATTATCTTGCCTCTGATAGAACGCACCAACTAAAGAAACTTCTCGCCCTTTTTCTTTTTTTTAAAAGCATACTTAAATATAGCATTACTGCTGTCCATAAACAAGCTTTCCCCATGGTCCTCTAGTGGATATTACACCAGAGAAAATGAACAGTCAGGCTGCATGGCGAAACAGAAAGGGCAGTTTCTTTCTGAGTTCTTCCAGCTATTCTGTTACAGAGATCTGAGGCTGCTGGATCTCCAGATTTGACAGCATTTCATACCATGTAGGGTGCAGGACTCTAAGAAAATTATTTCTGCAAGAAGAAAATGCAACAAACCCGAATATGTGGCAAGTGCAAATCAGTCAAAGCTGCCTGAATGCCTAGAGGACAGTAGTAGATCCAAGTGAGTGGAGCAGGTTTGGTATGCATGTTCATAGGTTCAAACATCCAAACAAGTAAAGAGAACAATGAAAAGAATATCTGTGTGTAAAACAGAGAAGACAGAAATTAGGACACTGGCAAATAATGGGAAATGCTTGGTACTGTAGTGAAAATCAAGCAGAACATAAGAACCAAGCCAGACATAAGACATAAGGAGGGAATCAGATGGGACAGAATTTAAACTGCTGCAGCAGCTGGATGGAATATTAGGGACAAATCAGACATGAAATAAAATGATACTTGGGTGAGAGCCATTCAATGTGACACAAATGACTTGTTTTTATCTTATATTCAGCCTCCAGATACTGACTAGGTGAATCTTAAAAATTTGTACTAGGTCCCTTAAATTCTCCAAAGTGTTGTAAACAGAACCTAAATGAAAAATAAGTTTCTCGCTTCAATCGTCTTCTTAGATCCCCCTTTACTTCTTCCCTTCACCCACCAAAAAAAAACTCCATCAGAAAACATAGGTGGTGGCTTTGCATTTGGATAACAAATGTCCAAATCTGGAAATTATTTTTTTTAAGTTTGGCAACCTATGGAAGAAAAAACCTGAAGAAATTGTTTTCACTCACTGTGATTCAGTATTGTCATTTGCAGCCTGGGGTTGCTGAGTCCTGCCTATCTATAAGGCTGAGTGAGATGTGGTGAAGGTGCAATGTAAGTGCTGTCATCCTCCATGTCACCTGAAAGAAAACGGACTACAGATAAGTTAATGCTTGGCTATGGATCATATCAGTGGAGACCCATCATGCATGCTCTGAAGGAGTGTGATTTAATCATGGAATATATTCAAAAGGGAGAGGTGCTTTGACTCGATTAGCCTATCACAGTAGCACACGTTCTCAGGCTACAAATTGTTCTCAGGCAATAAACAGCAATGGCTTAGGTTGAAACACTGACTACTTTTAGCTAACAAAGGAGGTGTGAGGGTTTGAAGACTGTAGCGTTTCATGGAACAACCAAGCAATCAGCCAAGGAAGAAGACAGCAAGAGACTGATCAAGATACATTTTTTGTAGCCTCACAATCAATACGTATAGAGGCATTTTCTGCAGACAGCTTGTGGAGTACCACTTGTATGTTATTTAACTTTGATGTGTCTTACTGCATCTACATTAAAAATGCTTTGTGATCATGAGACTCGATTTCCACTTCTCATCCAGTCATGCAAATATTTATAAAAGAAAGCTTTCATTGCTGGATTGCTCTACCTGATTTCATTCAGAAGAGAGGCAGTTTGGGTGGGGGTAGACTAGAGAGAAATCTATGAACAGTTAGAATAAAAATGAGACTGCCTCTAAGACTTAGATTTGTTTGACCAAACTGAACAAATCAAAATTGGGATCTGGACACCTTGCAGGCTTTGTAGAAACTCAGGCCCATGTCCTCTGTGATTAAATCCATCCCCTACTCCTTCCTGGAGATATCTTCTGAGCCGAGATCTGAGGAAGAAACCAGTCCCCTTGTATGAAAAACATAAAACTTAAAAAAGGGTCTTTGAAGAAGAGAATTTAAAGCAATGGACAACTTCTAAAGCAGAAGCAGTCAAACAGCAAGACCATTTGTTCCAGATAGAATAACGCCTTGCCTTCCTCTCTGTTACCATCAAAAGCTTCTGTGTTTGTGGGAGAAAATCTCTCTCCCATCACCAGCCCAGTCCTTCCTGCCGTGAGGTCACAGCCCTGTCTTTGCGACACAGCTGTCTGTTGCTAGGGTAGTGTTTGTGCTTTCACAAAATCAGCACAGCAATGACTTCACAAGCAAGGTCATGGAGGAGCAGATGGGCTTGGGAGGAGGGAGGGAGACAGACCCCTTGTTTAAACACAAATAGCGGTGATAATTAATTAACCAAAGTAGCAGGGGAAATTATGAAAAACATGTGAAAGGTAAATGGATTTCTGTTTAGCTGTCTTTCCCAAGAGGCTAAATGTCTCAATTGCAGAAGGGAGATCTTTACAATGAACTAATGAAACAAGGACATTTTCTCTAGTTTCTTCAAGTGGAGGTTCCTGGAAAAAAATATGAACAGAGCCTACACTTTGCCATCCTTCTGCCTTCCCTTCTCATCACCACTTGTTGACCTCAACTAAAAGATCAATATTTTCTATCAGAACCTTGAGTACCTATATCTTTTCAGCATACAAGGGCTGTAGTGGGAATAGACAATTATTTAGACAGGAAGTTTATTGTTCTGCAGTAGCTTAACAGCAAACACGCTCTGTTGATAAAGGAAGCTGTTACACGTTTATTCTTCTGACTGCCAAAGCCAAAAGCTTGTCTTTGGAGTTGACCAAGGTGGTCTTTTTCTTCTTCAAACACATAAGGTTTGAATGATAAGGAATGGGCAGCCCAGCTATGCCTCTACTTCCACCCATGCTTTTATCTTTTGCCATGGCAGTGCTGGTTCTGCTGTACACCTTCATGTTTTTGCCCAAGTCAGAAGATTTAATTCCAAAACATGAAAAAGCAAGTTACCCAGGTAAGATCAAGGGAATCATCTCAATGTGCAAGTGAATCCATGGAATACCTCTGAAGAACTTGGACAGCATTAAGTACAAAAGTTGTTCTTTCTCCATCATCCCTTCTCTGTACTGCATTTGTGTCACACATATAGGTCAATATACATTCATCCATTTGAGATTTAAGGGGAAAGAGAGCATCTTGTCCATATTCTCTTCATTATTTATTCTATGAACACACAATTCTGCCTGTCACCTTTTCAATGGGAGCAAAGACTCTTAAAAAAAAAGAATAAAAAAATTCTATGCTTACAAGAAGGCTAGGAAACCTTACCAAAAGGTAAGGTGTTTTTGTGACTGACAGTTCTTTCATGCCAAAGAAGTTTGGAAAAGCAAAAAGCCAAGAAATGCCATTCAGACACATTAAAATGAGTTCAAGAGAACTTCTACAAGAAAAGTGATGGTTTCAGTAGGTTTTCTTCTACATACTGGACTCTGTCCATCCAGCAGTTCTATGTTTTCTACTAACACAAACATTGTCACATCAAACACAAGCACCTAGATTCACAGAACAATCATTGCGATTGAAAAGTGCCACTGGAGATAGTCTAGTCTGTCCGCTTTGCTCAGAGCAAGGTTAGCTAGAATGAGTTGCTCAGAGCCATGTCCAATTTTTAACATCCTCTCCAATGACAAAGATCCCGTAACTCTCTGAGCAGCCCGTTCCAGTTCTTGAGCATCCTTTCAGTAAAAATAAAAGTTTTTTCCTACATTTAAATGAAGTTTCCTGTATTGAAATTTGGGCCCACTGCCTCTTGTACCTTCTCTGCCTATCACTGAGAAGAGTGTCTCCAGTTTTCAATTCACTCTGCTTTGCACTTATCTAATCCATACATCATCAGCTCGTCAGTGATAATCTTATGTCAAAAGGTGAGACAGTGTCAAAAGGCTTTAAAAAGTCAAAACCAACAACATGATCAAGATCTCTGATATAATGATTCACTGAACTAATCATTGCATTATAAATCAATGCTGACTATACCAAATTACTCATGTCCTTCAAGGGTCTGGAAATGGTTTCCAGGATTATTTGCTCCATCACCTTCCCAGGAAATAAGGCGTGGTTGAACATGCTGTAGTTCCCTACGTTTTCCTTCTTGCCTTTCTTGAAGACAGGTGATGCTCTTTTCCAGTCTTCTGGAACTTCCCCCAGTTACCAAGACCTATGGAAGTAATCTAGAGTAGGTTCACAATGACATCAGTCAAATCCCTCAGTATTCATGGAAACATCTGTCAGGTTTCATTGACTTGTCTGTATCTAGTTCGTTTAAATAATCTTATACTGCTCTGCTAGGGCTAAATTGCCATTGTGCCAGTTTCCCACTTCTCTCAGAGGCCTGTGATTCCTGAAGGCAAACCTTCCTAGTAAAAATCAAGGTGAAGACAGCATCAAGTACTTTGGTCTTTTCTAATATTTTGATACCAGGTCTCTGCTCCATTCAGCAATGGTCCCACATTTTCCTACACTGACCACGCAGAGTGTTTTTATAGAAAACGTTGCTGTCTGCAGGGTTAAATTAGCTGATACTTATTTCAGGAGGAGCCCCACCTTCTACGTATCATGGTGAGCCGTGCTGGTTACAGCTGTCTCCTTTATCAGCATTGCTAATACATGGTCTGGGGGTAAGTTACTGCTGCCTCCTATCAGATAATTAGTCAGTAAATCATTCAACCAACTACAAGGTATATAGCAAGGACAATGTTTCCAAACCATATTATCATCATCAGACATTTATAGTGCACTTTATCGCAAAGGATTCAGAAGATTTACATATACCCTGTAGAATAGTGACCTTTTTTTTACACCTGCTGGTAAAGTGCAGCCCTCTTACAAGGGAGGTGTCTATGTTTTTTAAAGAGTCATGTTATGGAATAAGCTTATCACAGGAAATTGTACAGATTACTTCTGTTTCTACTTGACATTTTTAAAACAGTTCAAGGAGAATAAGTGGTCTAGGGTGGAATTTTGCAAGGAGGCTGCAGCTAAAAAACAGTCTTTTCAGTTACAAGATAGTTATACCACGTTACAGTAACGTGACTGTTTAGAGGGGTTTGCAATTATAGTGCTAGAAAATAAAGTTCTGCAATTTCTTCATGTTTCAAACTGAGTTTTTCTCCATCTCTTTGATACACTGCCATCTAAGCACAACCAAATAATGCCTTTAATTTAAGCCTGATAGGCTTAATGGGACAGCTCCCATGAAGCCACCAAGAAGAAGTAAGAGCCTCAGTCCTTTTGTGGTTTTGTTAGCTTTGGTCATAAAAGGAGATGGAGCAAAATCATTGTGTGGCTCTGGTGCCTCTGCCAGTTGGATTTAATTGAGCAATACTGATCTAGTGATGAAGTGGGAACAATGCTAACGTTTAATTCTTGCAAACAGGCAACATCCATGACCAGACATCACTTTTATGTGAAACACATGCCCTCTTATGTCATATTACTTTAAAATCATAGAATCAGATAAGCATTTATGTTGAAAAAGACCTATAAGTTGATTCAGTCCAACCGTAAACCTAACACTACCAAGTTCCACTAAACTATGTCCCTAAATGACACATCTACGCATCTTTTAAATACCTTCAGGGATGATGACTCAACCACTTCCCTGGGCAGCCCATTCCAATGCATGAGAGATCTTTCAGTAAATATTTTTATCCTACTACACATCCTAAACTTCCCCTGGCCATTTGAGGACATTTCCTCTTGACCTCTCTCTTGTTACCTGGGAGAAGAGACAGAACCCCACCTATCTACAACCTCCTTTCAGGTAGTTGTAGAGAGCAATGAGGGCCCCCCTGAGCCTTCCTTTCTCCAGGCTAAACACCCCTAGCTCTCAGCTGTGCTTGTGCTCCAGACCCTTCACCAGCTCCATTGCCCTTCTCTGGACATGCTCCAACATTGTTCTTGAAGTGAGGGGCCCAAAACAACAGACTTTTTGAGATGTGGCCCCACCAGTGTCAAGTACAGGGGGAATATCCTAGTCCTGCTGTCATTCCAGGGGAATGACAAAAGTGCTGAGGAATTTCTCCTTCCCAGTAGCCAGATCTCATTCAAGTCCTGATTCCAATAGTAATCCCAGGACTCTTTTGGAAGGGAAAGATCTCCCAGGATGTAAAGGAGCTCAGTTTTGCTGCTCTGCTACAGGCTTTCTCATCTTGGTTCAGCTGCCCACACAGAAGTCATTTGACTTGCCTTATTGCAAGTAAGGTATCTGCACAAGGCTGGCAAATATGAAATAATATATCCTCTATTCTGAAGCAGTCAGGATATCCTAGGGCATCTCAAAAGGTAGCAGATGATTTCTGGTGTGTCCATGGTAGTATTTCGGTTCAGAGTGTAAACGTGCTAATGAAGAGAATCATCAGGTTATCCCAATTACCTGAGTCTGGATTGTGGAGCTGTCTAGACGGGCACAGACTGGATTTTTTTCTACTGAGAATACAATGTACATCATAGGTACTCCACTTGCTAATGGGTATTCAATTCCCAGCTAGATCTAGTTCAAAGCAACCTTCCTCAAAAGTTTTACAGTCAGGTCCTCTGTCCTGATGTTTCAACTCTATAGATCTGCTTTTACAGGTCTACATTATTCGTAATGCAGATACAGGCAAGTCCCTAGTCCAACTCCTCCTCTAGACTATCCTAATTACAAACTGAGATAACTGTTCTGGTCTAATCATGGATAAGTAAATTCAAGAATACAGAGTGCTCTGATACTGCTGGAATCAGAGATGTGTGTGAAGGGAACAGGAACTGGAAGAATCATCATGTAAAGAAATACAGTCAGATCAAAGATTCAAATTTCCATGTATTCCTGAACAGGTCCTTAACAAGGGCAAACATATTAATAGTGGCAGTCCCACTGCTGACATCAGCATCACGACTGTGCTGCTCCCCATGCCCTCTCATGCTTCCAATAATCTTTAATTGCAAATGACAACGTCCTTGATGTTAAAAAGAACAATATTTATTGAGAGGAGAGGTAGTTTTTATCTTGTGCTTACCAAAAATCATGTCTCTTTCACTGGCTTCCCTTCCCTGATCCTCATCTACTTTCCTCTTGAGATATAGCTACACACACGCACACTTCCTCCTCAGAGAAGAAAACCTGCTATTCCCTCTAGCTTTTTGCTAGCCTAAATTGAAGTTTGCCAAGCAGAACTAATACCACTGACTTGTAGACCAGTCCCATTTCCCTTGTGTCACTATTATGTGGGAAGGCTGAATGAAGAATGGTCAACTAAATATGACTGCCAGAGCTTCTTCAGGTAAAGAGAAACCTCACTTTCTTTTGCCATTATCTTCATGTGTGTTGTCATCCTCTTCTCTCCCTCCCTTTACTATGGCAAGTCCACTCAATCACAGCTTGAAAAATGCATTTTTTATTTTTCCCTCTATTTTTTGCTCTTCATCTTCTAGAGCTATAAAATTATGTTCAAGTTCATTTCTAGGATAGTATAGATCTATTTTTCCTAAAAAATTACTATGAAATGCTCAATATATTGGGGTTTATTCCAGAGACCTCCTGAAATAAAAAGAAAGCTGCAGAATCAGGGTTTCACAGCTGGGCATACAGTCTAGTATATACAAACCCTCTTTAGAAACAGGCAATGGAAGAACACTTGTTCAATCCCACCAAATACACCCTACTGGCAGAGGGCAGAGGTGATAGCAACCAGAGGAAAAGGGCTTCTAAGGGATGAAGTAGAAACTCCTTGGAAAAACAACATGAAAACCACACTCCAAAGACCTGAATTCCTTCCTTCATCAGAAATTACATAGTGGAAGGGATGAAAGTCCTTTTGGAGGATGCCCCAGGAACAGAGGTTTCAGGTCTGTTGTGCTTAAATGTAATCTTTTTCTTCAAGAAGGAATGCTTCTCAGAGATGCTATACAGTCGTTCCCATGTTTGGTGGAATGGAATAGTTCAACCGCCCCTGTGGCCTGCTTTTCCCATTCAAAAAATCCTAGGGGTGACTTTTTGTGCAGACTGGTGCCATGCAAAAGCAAAGTAGTGACAGGCTTGTCATGGCTACACCAGGGACAGCTGCAAAATTCCCTTGTTACAGTTCCCTACAACCACACACAGACAGTGTCTTTGAGGTCAAGAATAAAACCCCTCAAAATGTTTGGCAAAGCAAATAACTGGCACTGAAGCTTGAGACTAAGAAACAGCTTCGCTATAAAGCCTTGATATGTTCAAATCAGGAAGATACAAAACCTGGTCAAAATAATAGCTATATGTGCAGTTTCTCTCTCTGCTGTTAAAAAGTGTAGAGAATAAAAACAAAAGAGAAGGGGAAAATACATTTAGATAATTAGCTTTCGAATCCTGTCTGTTTGGGTGGCTTTTATCACAGTTATAAGTCTGTCTCTGTACAAGCAAAGATATTGGCTATTAATGCTATAAAGTATTTTTCATTGCTGAGTACTCAGGTTTTGTTGCAATCCAATACTAAACTGTTATACACCTTGCTGTTGATCAAGAAAGGCTGTGATTCAGCTTCCTAAATATAGGCAGCTGATGCTATCTTAAGGACCATAGGGTGTCCTGCTTGGGTGTCCTGAATAGCACAGGCCGTATGTTATATGTTCTGGCCTTCAATGGATATCTCAGATACCACAGTGTGTAAACCAGTTACAAGATACCTGAACATAGGTAGCCCACCCACCCATATACTGACTCAATTGGTTCACAAGCTCCAGAATACAGCATTTTTCACCAATATCCTACACTAATCATTCATTATTTATGGAGAAGAGAGGAGAATATTTACCATTAAACTTAGTATATCATGAGGCTTTGGGCTTAGGGAGAGTGGATGGAAGAAACTGGTGTGCCCAGGTGGGTCCAAACTGCTTGGTGCACAACTGTGCACTTTTTCACACCACAGCTTAAAATTCAGGTAACGCACATTGGTTTAAAAGGCAGAGCTCTTTAGCTAACCCTATACCCTCAAGTAATCCAAAGCGTCAAGTTACTAGAGTCCAAGGGTTATAGAAGAGCAAAAGAGTAGGCTATGAAGAATTACAGAAGGGAAGCTTGCTTAGGCCAGAAGGGCTGCAAGGGTTAGTTCCCCAGTATATGCCCTTTACTGTTGCTAAATCAGTTTTCAGTTCTTGGGGTATTCTTTTGCTTTTTTAATGGGTGGCCCACAGACAATCTGTGTGAAAGCACAGTTTTCGTGGGAGTTTGGTTTTTTTTTGTTGCTTGAGGGTCTTTGTATGAATGCTTCCAAGGCCATGACTGTGGTAGCTGTGTGCTCTTCTGTTCAATTCAGTATTTGTGGACATGAGAATGTTTATGTGTAACCACATGTGCTCTGCTTTCACTGCTAGGATAGATGCATGCATTTATACTGGGAAAAAATATCTCCCTTTTATCTACTGGTGTGTTGCAGGATTCAAATCCAGCAGCAGCAGCAGCAGGAGGATGCAGATTCTCCCTGCCTCTCCTCCTCCTTCCCTCCTGTCACTCAGATGATAATGATCTGTGTTGTGGGCATTTGCTGAAAAGCTTTAACGTAACCATTACTTTTAGGTTGCTGGAATTGAGGTGGGCATCGAGTACTCCAATGAATACAAATTAGCTCAGATCCAAGAAAACTCCATCTTGTCTAATCTTTGCTAAGCAGTAATCTGGGAGGCACCTTGCCTACTCTCATTTTGTATGGAAGAAGAGCAAGCACACCACAGTGCACATTGCTGAAGTCTGGATTGATCTGACCTGTTCATATCCCGAGGTCTCCTAATCCTTCTCTACCTCAATGGCTATAATCTTTCCAAGGAAGTAATATTCACAATGAGAAAACTCCACCTACCCATTACTGGAGCACAAGAGGCAGAAATTTTTTCGACCTTATCAAGTCCACAAACATGTGCTCAAAATAGATATAAATCCAAGCTACAAGGTTGGGAATTCTGTTGAAAACTTCTCCAAGTTTCAGATGGAGAGGTTACATTTGAACCCATAGATTCAGCTTGCTTATTTAAATACAGAAGTTTACAGCCTCTTTTTAAAAGAGATGATGTGGAGAATATGAAAAGATGACAGAAAGTTAGGATTTTGTTTTGTTCAAATGCACGTGGGTATTGATGGTGCCAACTTTGCATATTCTGTCTCATCACATGATAACACCCTTGAATGATAGTAAACAGTTCTCTTGCAGTTCCTGCATTCCAAATAAGGAACAAAAAAATCCCCAGAAAAAGGATGGTCATGCAACAGAAGAACATGTCAGGAACAGAAGAAAGAAAGACCTAGGGAATGAGGAATGTATTCTCTTTCTGGTCTAGAAGTGTACAAATAAACGGATACTTGTCAAAAGTAAAGATGTGCAAGACCTTGCAAAGGATGCTTATTATCAAAAGGAGTACAAATATTCTTTGGCCACATTAATAACAGGACAGTAAAGTAAAAATACGTAGGAATCCCATGCAGTGGGCATGCAGTAAAGACTGAATATAATCTGTGCACAGACTAAAAAAATAAAGACTTGGCTTAATTTTTTTTAATAGCGATGGTGATATTGAGTGTGGGACAAAGGCAGTGTAGCTAATGAGAATGAGAAAATGGAAGTAAACTCCAACAAGATAATGCTACACTCAAGAAGATGGAACAAAACTTTCACCCCGGAATGTTTAAAGAGCTGATAAGGGATATTACAGGATAAGCTGCAAGAATCTCAATACACGTATCAATACAGAAGAGTATTACATGGCTGCAGAATACCTGATTTAAAACATAGAAATAAGTAAAAAAGGAGAAGGGGATCTGGGCAAATGCAGAGTTAGTTATATGATCCTGGAGGTATGCACTGCTCTGGAATACACGCAGAAGCAATTAAAGACATCAAGGTAAGCGGAAAATAGGATAAAATGCATTCTGGCTTTTCCGAAAGCTCAAAAAAGTCTGACTGCCTTTTCTGATAAGTGATTTTTTAAACAAAAGAAATGCAGTAAAGACTAATCTATCACCATTTAAGTAAAGCATTGGATACAGTGTCTTATAGTGGTTTATTACTTAAGATGTAAATGATGGCATTAGTAAAGATTTTAAGGCAAATAAGGAATTGATGAAAAAGACGACCACTGGTCCAGTTGAAAGGGGAATTTATTAATAGAGCTCCTCAAGATGTGAGACCAATTTTATTTAATATTTTCATGATTGATCTTAACATAAATGTAGGATAGCGCTACTGAAGCGGACCAATGACACATAGTTGGAAAACACTGTCAATGCAGTGAGAGCAGGATGTATAAACAAAGAACTGTCTCACCTTGAGGACTGGTCAAACAGAAATGAGAAAAGTAAAAAGTGCAAGGTCAGGCACTACAGCAAAACTTTCTCATGCAAGTTGGGAACTCATTAGTTGGAAAGAACAGTGGAGCAGAAAGACTTGGGAGTAGTAACACCTCATGGGGTGACTGTGTGCATTGACAAAGTAATGGAGATGTCATTATAAAAAGCACTGGTGAGATCTTTTCTGAAAGAGATTTGAAAAGATCTTGCTCTGGTTTTGGTTTGAACCGCTCTGCTTGGATAAGTGAGGGCACAGAAATTTCACATCAGAAGGCCGCTAAAAGAGCTGATTTTATTTTTCATTTTCCAAACTGCTTCCTCTATCAGGAGGAGATGTTGCTGGATCTTCAAAAATACTTAATTATACAGGAATGGTTTTTCTCTCTTTTTCTCCATTTGTGTGAGAATTTCCAATGGCAAGAAACAATATGGTATCACAACCTCCACTGGTTCTCTACTGATCTACCCTGACTAGGAATCTGATCCTTCTTCCTTTTCTCCTGATGAGGAAAACTGCCTTTTTCACCCATCCCAGTAACTCAGGCCTTTCATTTAGGCCACCACTCCAGCCCTTGGTGCTAAGGATGATGAGATAAACTCTACAAAAGCAGCACTGAAAGAGAAATCCTTGATAAACAAATCTTCTTGCATGAATAGGAGAACATGTAGTTCTCATAAAAATGGTAATTAGAGCCCAGCTGAGGAAGCTGATTTTTTCATAATAATAATAATAAAAATAAAAAAAAGTCTCCAAGAGCATTCATTGAGAGGGAAGTTATATTTGCCAGCATTATTACTGTTATTATTGTATTACCACTAATAACGATGATAAGGCTCTTGCTAAGGGACAGGACCTTCTGTGTAACTAAGTAAACATGCCTAAAAAGGGCCCCCCTTAAGGCATGTCTTCAATTAATAAAGATGATTGACAGACCTGCTTACAGCCCGCTACAAGGTACCAGCTGATTGCCTCTCTCTAGTAAGTGTCTAATGTGCTCTTCCCTTACCAGTTACACTGGTGCAAAATCATTGACCTCTGCCATGGAATGATAAAGCAGCTGGCATTTGCATAGGCAGAGATTTCCTAGTCCAGCCCTATTTTCTCACATATCCTGTCTTCCTACCCCTATCTCATCCATCAATTTATTTGTTCCCTCCCTCCTAGCCCCAGCGCAGTGGCTGCACAAGGCACCACTGTTAATTTTGCCAGGAAATGGTTTGATGGTGATAGGAAAATAAATTGATCAAACCTTCTGAACAGCAGCCATGGGAAGAAAGGAACAACCCTAGCCATTTCACAGTGACCTTTCCCTGTGCTTAAAGAAAACTCATAAGCTCTCAGCACGAATTAGCATGGCCTCATTATAAAAACAGAATTGGGGTCAGAAGAAACTAAAATGGGTAAGGGGAAAAAAATCCCATCAAAAGCAACATCTGAGACAGAAATGCCCTAACTGGGGAAGGTAAAAAAAGTAAAGCTTCAGAGGAAAGGAAGAGGCTAGAGGCAGAAGAAAAGCAAGCACAGCTTTCTTAAAGAAAAAAAAAAAAAATAAAAAAAGGCAAAGCACCCACAAAGCTGCAAGAGCTTTGACATCACACTGGACACTCCTGCAGAAAAGAGTTTATGTATTTTCATCCTTCATGAATTGCCATTTCCAACCCATTTGCCATCATTGCTGCCACATGGCCTTGTCAAGCCATCGCTGTTTGATGTCCTGTGGAAAAGATGGGCATCTTAAAAGACTTCAGTTGCATAGTCTGAATTCCAAGGAAAGAAAATGTAAATGATAACTGCACTGTTGGCATTTAGTGTAGAATATATTTCACAAATATGACATCAGTCTGCACTGTAATGGTGCTGATCCCCAGCTATACCGTAACTTCTCTGTAGGGAAACAAAGCAGCCCAGTGCTGGCATCGGTCACCAGCAAAAAAAACAGCAGCTAACTACAAAAACATGTCTCATTATGCTGCCCTGTCTGCACACTTAGCTGCAAAAAGAAAGCACCACAGGGTCCTGTTGTCAATTCTCTCCCCAGCTTGCCATGCAGAGGGGGTGACACAGCCGAGGTCCCCGGTGAGGGCACCTGTGCAAGCGCAGCTGCTTTCCTGACAGCTCTCCCTGCCTGGGGAGCTGGACAGCTGTGGTGCAGAAGCCTTTCTTGACGGCCTCTCTACTTACACACTGCACTGCTGCTTCTGCCTCCACTGATTTGGAGAAAGGTATGTACCTTGGAAAGGAGCCCTGTGTTATTCTCCACGCTTTCTGGAGCTTTACATCCTATCCTCAATAAGGCAATGCCAGTTTGGCATCTACTCTAAATTCTCCCTCCCACTCCTGCCCATGGCCGGCATGCCCAAGCCTTGGGTCTGTCCCCAGGACACACTTAGGAGCAGATCATGGTGACTGTGTAGGCAGGAGGATGAAGCACAATGTGCCTTGCTCAGGGTTGCAGGCAAGCACGAAGGCAGTGTCACTGTCTCCTCTGTGGCAATTTAAGAGACTAGTTCTGACTTAGAGAAAAAGGTAATAATGGTAGTCATGAAAGTTTCTTGCACAAGAATAAAGCCCAGAGTCAGCCCCACTCATTCAATTTTCTGAGAAAGAAACACAGTAGATAGGCTCTGATATTTTTTTCCCATCTCTACCAGAGGCTTGTGAGCCCCTCTCCCAGACCTCTTGGCCATCCAGCCTGTTTTTCCTTCAATGCAGAGAAAGGCTGTGGCTTGCTGTCACAGGGATAGCACAGCTCTATTCACACTGGGCTTTGTCACACTGCCTTCACCCTGACAGGTGACAGGATGGATAGAAAAGCAGGAGGAATAGAAAGAAGACGGCAAGGCAGGAAATGTTACAAACTAATTGAATCAGCAGCCTAGATCTGTTGATTCACTCTTCCCCCTCACCCTGGTAAATTATTTTATTTTATTAATTTTGCCTTGGGGGGGAAAAAAATTAAAAAAGCTACATGAAAGAAAGCAACAAATTGGACCTTGAGTTTATTTACTTCAATACTATCCCCGATCATTCTGACCCTTAAATCACCCTGCTGCAAGCAGCAGGGCCTTCCTAACATCAATATTAATGCTCCTTGCTCCTGGCAGTGGCTAGTGAAGGTGGCATTTCATAATTCAGATGCAAAAATTAAAAGGCAAATTTGAGAGAGAAGGAGTAGGGCAACTATATTTGCTCAGTCTGCTGACTAAAACCCCTCAGTGAATTCTACAACTGTCTCCCATTAGCAAAGGATCAGAACTCAGGTGTGATTTAAAAATTGCTTCCCATACAGAGTAAGAATATGGGTTTGAAAACTAGACGTCAGGTTAGTCAAATACATGAAGCGGTGTCATCTAGTCTCAGCAAGGGCTAAATACAACAATATCCATGTTTTTGGTGTTGGTTGCTGTAGGATATGCCCAGCACAGAAGAAATTACTGTTGTGGGGTATGATGTAAGTGGAAAATCTACATTGACAAAGGTGGCCTCAAAGATTGAAAAAAAAATAATCTGTCATCTTTCTCCAAATGCAGGATGCTTGCCTAAAAAAAATATTTCTTTTAAACACTCACATTGTAATTTTTCTTTTGCACTCTCTCCCTTCCTTGTAATATAAATCTTCTCTGTCCACCTTTCCCCCCAGAAGGACTAGAAACTTTCTTTGAAAAGAAAATAACAGGAGGTTGGATTTTCATGTAATAGCATGTCACCAAGAGCTGTGACTTTAAGAAATATACCAACTATAACAACACTCTTGAAAAAAAGCCCCAAAATTGGCAACATTTCTAGGTCTATGAGTCACAGGGGCAAGGCATATCAAGCAGCAACTCAAGCAGGTATTTCCACACCCTAGCCCACAAAGCCCTGTGTTATTTGGAGGAGGATGCTGATCCAGTTCTCAAAGCAACATAACGGCCTTAGTGTGGCACTGCTCTAGAGGCTGGTGCTGCCTGAGAGACCAGCAGGGCAGTCCTGTGGGGCTTGTGGGCCCTGGGTTAGGAGGGCAGAGAGGTCTGGGGATTGCCACAGGTGAGTGTCAGCTGCATTGAATGTGCAAGCCAAGGCAGAGCACCAGAGCAGTCTGCAGTTCACAATCAAGGGGTGCTGCCAGCGAGATACAGAGGGGGCAAGGATGCTGTAGGAAGGTATGATAATGTCTCACAGAGGAGGTTCTGTAAAACATCATTTCCCATGGAGTAATGTTTGGATACCTGAGTCTAATCATGGAGTTAACAGCCCTTATTTGCACAACCTCACATTTGCACACAGTGGTGCATAGGATACAAATCAAACCTCTGTCTACTTACAGCCAGGATCCAGGCTATTAGGACACAGCAAGCAGCAGACCAGCCAGGATCATAGAAAGGAAAACATTTTATCTTCCAGCTCTCTATACAGTACCAAGAGACATGTTTTGCGCCAAAAGGCTTTTTCCCCTTTCATCATTTTCTACCCTTGTTGTCAGTGCAGTCTGGCCCAAGAGAAGTGACTTTTAATACTTGCTGATGCTTTGTTGTTTAATCAGATGGCCACTGGAATCAAGGTTTGCTGGTTGAAGAGGCAGCTGAGCACAGACTTTCAAAGTGTAGAAATGTCAGTTGACCTCTTGGGAGACATCCCTAATCCATCTAGAGCTTCTTCAGACACTCTTAATGATTGTTTTGTATTTAAAATGGCTGGGGAAAACACGGTGCCTTTAAAATAAAAAATAAATTAAACCATTGGAATGAGAAGAATGTATCTGCTAAGCTGCTGCCAACCCATCTGTCTGAACTCCACCTAGCACTTAGCACATAGAAGAGGGAAACAGGGCTAAATGCGTTTAAAATCTGGTACAGATGTGAGTGAGTAGATGCAGATATTGAGTGAAAAATAGCACAGATCACTCCTCTTCCTTACCAGCCACATTTCTAGGAAGCATGCAGTGCTCCTGACTTTATGGCATACACTTTACTTCCAACCCTTAGTCATCCCCAACTGTTTCAATGCACCTCTGCCTGGCTTCCAAGCATTTCTGTTACCTCAGTCCCTACTGAGCCTCTTCTCTGCTGCCGCATCTGATGCAATGGTTGTGTAAAAAGGGAAAAATGCTCACTAAAAACCAAGCATGCACCAGAAAGATTTCCAGGTCTGGCTTAGAACAATGTCAAATTATGGTTGAAATACAAGCCAATCTAACCCAGAGGATCTCGCTAAAACTTCTGAGTCAAAATTTCAGTTACACGGCAAACAAAGAACGTAGCAACTGACATTCCTGGCGCTAGAAACTCACCACTTTAGTTTCTACAACAGTAAAAACCTATTGTGGAATCGCATTTTTCTGGGCTAGTAAATAAGAAGTAACAGCGGTCATGCAATCTGTGGCATTTTTCCTGCTAAATCAATTCTGGGCTTAGATCTCTATATATTTATCATATATATTAAAGAAACCCTACTGCCCTAATAATTAAGCTAATCATACTATCCTCTACACAAAGTTGACAGTCCCCTTGAACACTACGTTTTAGCCATGGCTAATTTTACAAATGCAAGGAGTTTGCTTTTATGAAAGAAAGTGAAAATAAATGGCTCTGTGATACAGACAGGCATTATGATTCCTGTACTACAAATGAAAACTGAGGCACAGAGATTTCATGATTTGCAAAATGAATGCACAAAATCTCTGTGGCTGCACTAACCTTGTCTTAGCCACTGGAACAGATGTTTTCCCCTCTTGGCATTGTGTAGGTATTGTGACACTGGACATGTCGTCCTAATGAACCACAGAGGCAGAAGACCCTACTCCTGCACTTATTACAGAGCTCTGACCATTTTCTCAAATATTGGAGATGTAAGATGGGTCTTGTGACCTAGTTCTAACTCACTGCATTACACGTTTACCTCTTTGCTTTCTTTGACCCCATTCTCCTTCCCTGCTTGTGGGAATATGTGTTTTCAAAGGGACCTTTATTTCTGCTGCTCACTAGCGAGGAAGAACAGTGAAGAATATCACTTCAGATAGGAGACAGGACTGAGCAAAACACCATCCAAAATGGTACCCACCTGAAAGCATGGCCAGGAGGACTTAATAAAGATATGAATTCAGCCTTTTAACTCTAACCAATGGGTATCAGGGACACGAATTTCAATGCAACAAAACTCCATGCCAATTTTTACATAGTGCTACCCTCTGCAAAATAGCAATCACAGGAAGAACTGGGTTCAATTGTGGTCCATGCAAAGAATCCCCTGTGAACAGCCAGGCTCCTGAAAAGCTTTGACAGAGGACGGCCAGTGAGTTCATCTCTTTACAACCCAGTGGCTCAAAGAGACATCTCTGCCTTCAGTCAGCACTCAGATGTACCGCAACGTTTCCCTTTGTGAAACAGAATAGACGCCTCCAAAGACAGCGAGCATTGTCCATGCAGGCATAAAGCAATATTTGGACATGCTGAATGGCTTCCTAAGATGAGAAAAAGTGCTGAAGAAACACTAAATTATGACAGATGGGAGCCCTAGAAACGCAACTACCCCCAAACTGGAAAATGAAAAGCCAGCACAAAGGGCAGGCATAACAATAGAATTTAGGCATAACGAAATACACGCCATTTAATGTGGAGTGCACTGAAGCTTCGATCCATAAGTCAAAATCCTAGTCATTAAATAGCCTCATTTAAAAAGTTTTAAAGCAATTAAAATAAATTAGAAACTTCACAGGAGGACGAAATCACTGAAAAGGATAAGAAGCACTTTATGCCAGGCTCTGCTTCTGACAGTGTCGTGCCCATGAGGCCAGATTTTTATTTGAGAAGAGCTCAGGGCCAGATTTTCAAGGGCTCTGCACCAATAATTAGGGACAGATTTTTCCAAACTGTTCAGCTTCCATTATCCAAATAAAGGCCAGATACACCAAAGTGTTCAGGGTCCAGCAATTCCTACTGTGACAGTTACAGACACAACATGGCCAGCTTTTTCAGAAACGTGACCATTTATTTCACTGTCTGCCAAGGGAGGCAGTGGCCTGTTTAAAGGCCATCTTCTAGGGTTTTTCGCACCATGTTGGAAGTGGATGATTTTTAAGTTCTAGTAACAGTGAGAAGGCCCCAACTTTGCCAAGTCAGAGACAGCATAGTCTTAAAAGATAAGTGGAACAAGACCCACTGCTTTTACTCTGCTTGCCCTAATTCCTGCTCAAGAGACATCATCAACCTCCGTACGAAGCACTTCAGAGCTGACTGCAGAAGCAAACTTGTGAAATTATAATGCTGCCTCCAGCCATTTTGCAAAGCTAGATACATCATTTGTAGTACACCAGAGTAGGAATCTTTCTCTGAAAGAGAAAAATCCCTTAGCAGTGCTGCTAACAGAGAAGAGAATACAATAGGACTTTTACAGCTTTTAAGCTGGTAATAGCTCAACTTGGAAATGAAACAGTCTGAGGTGATCCTACAGCCAGACCACAGACCACCAGACTTGAAAACTGTGGGGAGTTTGTTTCCTCTCAGATCATCCTAAAATGGATGTTGCAATTCTTCCTAGTGCCAAAGTCTTTTGGATCAGGGCTGTTGTATGTACAGGAGGTGATGCAGAGGAGCAGTACTTCGCAAATCCAAACCCTGCAGCTCAGCAATGCTTACTTGCCCACAAACTGTGGGCTTTCAGAGAGAAACTTTCTAGAGAAATGTGGGATTCTTTCCCTCTAAAGTAATTTCTGTTCTTTCTGGAAGCAACATTGGTGAACTTCTTCAGTATTTTACACATCTGTAAAGCAGAACGAACCAATATTCTCAGAACACTGCACACCCACTAATACTTAGCACTGTACCTGCCCAAGGGAGTTAGTGACCAGTGCCTCCATATGGACCACTCCACAGCAGTGATGCTCTAGCAAAAGAGTAAAAGTGAGGTTCTAGCTCTAAGGAAATGCAGGGCGCTTTTCAAACAGTGAGAGTACCCAAGAATTTGTTACCTGGAGTTGCTATGGGAGCAACTAACTAACTAACTCACGTTAGTTCCAACTAGGACTGAGAAGCAGCTGCAATACACTAGAGAGCGAGTGGAACAGGAGACTTCAATGAACAAACCACAGTTATATGCAGGCAGGATTATGGAAGAAGTCTGGGCTGAGGCCTATGGATGGCCAGTAAGATGCATAGAAAAGCCAACACACCAAAAAGGTCAATTTTTGCTGATCTGCAGCGTTCACAGCTATGTTTTCTTAGTCAAACACATGAGCTATGGAAAGTATTCTCACTAGCAACCAGACAGCTTAGGAGCCCTTCATCACATTTACTTTCATTAGACCTGAGGCCTTTCGTACCTAAAACAGGATAATGAGACCAGCACATCTAAGTTTCTTAAATGTTCTCTGATATTTCTGATTTTTTCTGTCTCTGTCTTCTAACACTCATTTAAAACAACCAGAAGGAGTGGGGAGCAAAAAGTGGTCTGTTTTTTCCTGATACTTATGGCTTCCGTATCCATTTTTACCAATGAGAAATTAAAATCCACTGCCAGTACAGCACCATTAAAACATCTCACAACTACAGCTGGTCAGGGCAAACTGGGTACCTCAGAGCATGAGAGGACAAGAACTTAAGTATTCCAGTGCTCCTAGTTCACCAGTGGTTCCGTGGTAGCGAGATATCGTTGCTATCTAATCATACATTTGATGACCTGTAACAGCTGGATTTGAGAGCAACCCATTTAGTGCATTGCAGAGAGAAATGCAGGGCACTAAAGGAATTGCTGCCAAAAAAAAAAAATCTCAGAAAAGACAAGCTGAAGCTTTAAGTTTTTACTTGTAAAACTGGCTCCAGCAATTTTCTCCAGAGTAAAGTCAAGTGGGGCAGTAAGAGGAATGTGCACCTTTACTGCTCATTGTGATACAAAGAGAACGTATTTCCCCTTGGAATTAAATGTTTGCAATTGAATACTACAGAGTATATTATAGCTTAGTAAAGTACACCACAGAGAAGCATTGTGACACGTTCCTGTTGGACCCAGTTTAAAAAAAAAAAGTAAAGAAAAAAAAAGAAGGGGGGGGAGAGAAAAAAAGAAATTAATTCAATCTGTGCTGTCCAGGCTTGAAAGGAAATCTTTTCTTCTGCATTGCCACCTTCATCCATTGTAACTGCACCAGATATCCCTAATTTCCTTCACCGCAGAGCAGCAAGCAGGTGCATAGCAGGATGTGCATTAAACCACACCGTCCCTCCTTTATGCTGCCTGTTCCCTGTGGGGGCAAGATAATTACATCCAACCTAAGAAAACATCAATATTTTATTTTTAATGAGCTGGGCAGACCCAATTATCTCAGTAGG
Source organism: Pseudopipra pipra (assembly GCF_036250125.1). Lineage (NCBI taxonomy): Eukaryota > Metazoa > Chordata > Aves > Passeriformes > Pipridae > Pseudopipra > Pseudopipra pipra. The sequence continues at coordinate 24,189,031 of NC_087550.1, forward strand.
CTGTTAATAAGTGAAATTGTGAAGTACGGCTGCAGCTTTGATGGAAATAGAGTCATCTCTAAAATGGGAATTTCTGACACACAGAGTGTTAAATAAGATGCCAGACTGCTGGAAGTTAGTCAGAGAAAGACTGTTTAAGAAAGAAAATTTGCCTTAGTAGCATCTCTCGGTATTCAAAGATAATAAGTAAAACCCAAAGAATCGTCATATCAGCTTAAAAATCACAACTCCTGAAATAATAATGTATAGTGTTTTTCAGTGCCATTCTGATTCCTGATGTTTTGTGTTTCATATAATAAATTTTTCTTCCCCCAAACAGCGATAAGAAATGTCTCTTTACCTTTTTTTTTTTTACTAGAAGTAAACATTCTCATGGAAACATGAGACAATAGAAAATAAGATTTAAGATTAAAAAACTAAAAGGTAGGACAAGACTTGCCATCATTGTGTGGTGGACTGAACCACACATTGGCAGGGAATGGCCACTTTTCTCTTTAGTCCTGCAAAAGGTTTGGTTCAGGAAGCACATTAATCTCCTGTTCTTCCCTTCCCTCTCTTGCTGTCCCCCTCAGAATACGCCTTTTTCATTAGCATGTTACAAAGCAGATACAATACAAGAAGATCTCAAAAGATCAATGGATGAATTTTCAAGAATACTCAAAACTTACTTACCACATAGGCCAACAAAAGCAACTGGAGAGAGAATTCAAAATGTGATGGAAAAAATACAAACATGCCTCCTCCCTCAAGATTCTGCTTGCAACTGAACTCTATCAGTACAGAGAGCCCAGCTACACTTCTAATTCAAATTTTATTTTTGTATTTAAGCTGAATTCCAGGTTCAAAATGGAAGGAAGATAATTTATTCTCTAAGCTACATATTAGATATTAATCATCAAGTGAAATCTATAAGCACTTTGTTTCCTCCTGAATCTCAGCAGGTATGTTCTTTTCATAAACCAGGGAACCAAATTTACACTTCCAGCTTCTGCCTTAGATTACCACGAGATTACTTAGTTTTTCAGATCTCAGATAATCTTTTTTTTGGAGGAGGAGGATAAAGATAAACATGCAAATAGTGCTGTGTCCTACCCTCCAGTAAAGCCAGTGTCCACCACAGCAAAACATCAAATACAAGTGTATTTGGCAGGTGTGCTAGTAAGCTCAACAGTATTTGTTGTCTAGTCCATAAATGTAGATAATATAAATGTGGCTACAAGTACCGATTGAGCCACATGTGAACCTTGAGCTCCCATCCGTGTGAAGTGGTTTCTCCATCTTTTCCAATCATTTCATTAGGATCAGTACTGCTATTAGTGAAACAAATCTAGTCTTTGGGAATCAGGGTATTCAATTCAACCTCCAAATGAACAGCTGCTCCTAAGAGAAAGCCAGTCCCTGGTTTCACATCGAACATGCCAGCTCTTGGTTTTATCATTCCTTTTTCCCTTTAATAATTCTGACAAATGTGGAACAATTCTAAATATGGTTCTGTAGCTATGGCTCTCATCAAAAGAAATCCATGTATTAGTGTAATCATTTTACTGACATTCCAGACACTCAGAACTGACCTTGCAGTTCATTTTAAAGGGCAAGAGCAGAATTAGCATCCTCAGCCAGCTCAGTGAAATAAACATAAACCATATAATAAAAAAGAAAAGGGAAAAAAAGTTTTCAAACTTTGAACTCCCCTAATCAGTTGTATTCCACTAAAAGCTATCCTTCTTAAGACTTCTTTCTGACTTGACTGCCCACCCTAATCGTAGAAAATCAGACATTTAATTCTGGGAAGATGTAAAGGCACAATACAGACTTTCATCCAAAGCTGTTTCTTCTTGTTGGACTCCAAAAACAGTTTCCAGGCTTCCAAAGACTCTTTGCCAGCTCTGATTAGAAGCCACACTGGCTGACAGAGTAATTGCTCTATAATCATATCTTCAGTACCCTGACCTGGTTTATGCATACAATCTATATTCTAATAGCAGTCAACAGGTCACCAGTTAATAAAAATACCATTAACATCCCCCTGTGAGAAAAAAGGGAGATATTCATCTCACTAGGCCAGTGGTGGGCCAATATAATTTCTGTGGCTGTTAGTGTAATTAACTCTGCCGCATGTGGATCTCCCTGGAGGACAATGCAAGCACAGAATGACCTTGCTGTGAGTCCTCACTGGTGGTACTGTGTGGGGCACAAAGATTTACAGGACTCAGGTCAGAGAAGAGTGGGTGCTTCCAACAGCCTGACCTCTCAGCAAAGAGAATCTCATCAGTTATAGGATGCTGTGCAGCATATCTGGCTTCAACTGTAAAACAAAGGCAGGGATGGCCACAACATGGGCAGCTAGAACTGATATCCTGTGCAATGCTGTTCCAGCAGTGTCTAAAGGGCAGGCAATGAGAGAGAAAGTGAGCAGCCAGGTGAGCCAGACAGGCAGGAAAGTGGTGGGGAAACGAATTTATGAATGGGTAGGCAGCTTTTCCATTCAGCCTAAATGTCACCCATGTAAATGCAGTTTGTGTGGCACATGTTACAGTCATTATATGTAGGTCAGAGGAGTATTAGAAAATTTCACAGGTTTCCCAGAAATAGCCTTAGAGATCTGTGTTGCTATCTGAACACTTAACAGAGGCATATACAGTATCCATGAACAGAAAGCTCTGTATATACCACAAGATACAAGATGTCTAGTGTAGAAGGCCCTTTTGTGAAATAGGACCTTTTGTGGGAAGAGATGCCACTTCTTCCAGTGGTAGAAAACCAGTGTAAGGACACACGTCAAAGAAACCAGGGGATGCAAGACTATAAGAAATAAATTCCTGAGAGGAACTTGGGCTTGCAAGTTAAAAAGCAGATACTGTCCCCATACAGTGGGGGGATATACATTATCCTCAGTTTCTAGGTTTGTTTGCAAATTCTTTACACTGTTTCCCAGTTTTGCTGTCTGACACAGTTTGAATCCCAGGAAAATGCACCCCAAAGAGAAGACCCAGGCTGACACACTCTTGCAATGCAGACTTAACTCCAGTCTAATCCATCTCTGCATGCAAGAATCATTCAACTGGAAACAGATCAAGACCTAGCAGAACTCATCTCACATATAAGTCCTGTTCCAAGATCAAAGTCAGCTCCCAGCAAATAAATGTCCTGCATTTAACTACTCTAACACACCTCCCCCAAATCATCTCAGATCCAGATCATTGCACTGCCCTCACAGATACATTTACATTTTGCTCCACCTGTGCATGTTCACCTGGACCCATGCCCAGGAGACACGAAGGACCGTCCCCTCCCCTCCTCAATTTAGCATCTATCAAAGGTCCTCTTGTCCTCTGGTTCCTTTTCCCCTTTACTTGAACAGCACCATGGTGCACATTTGGAGACTTCTACAGTTGTTTTATAGCCAGATGAAAGGACAGGACCAAGAGAGAGTTGCTGACTGGATTTGTTCCACCAGCTGACACAAACCGAGGCAGACAGGCACTTTAAAGACAGCATGTCATTGTCAGATGAGACTTGCCAGCATTTCAAAACATCTCGATCTCCAGGGGCCCATAAGAGCTCTGATGTTGTGCCACAGTCCAGATTCTTTCTGACCGATGTTGATCCCATTATATTGGTAATGTTGACAGCGGTGGACAAAACTGACTGCTATGTAAAAAGAAGGCCAAAACATTTTCTTCTTTCCTCCTGTGCTCTCTGCATGATCTGGGAGCTTAATGATTCAGTGTATTAAACCTTAAGCAAATCCATACCAGGTTCACATGACAATTTGCAGGTCTTAAGGATCCAGTTTGATTTTAACTGTCAAATGATATTCAATTCAGAGGTGTTAAAAGACGGCCCTTGCTGCTAAATTTAAGGTAAAACAGAGCATACTGCACTGGGCAAGGAGTGTTTGGATGCTTTGTGCCAATGCATGGGGTTCTTCATTCTCAGGAACACTGCACTCAGCTTGATCACTTAGGAGGATCCATGCAACCAAAACTACAGCACAGTAGATTCAACTACACTGATCCACGGAAGAAGAGCACTAAGAACCAGAAAGCAACACGGGGAGAAGAGGGCCAAGCACTCTAGAGAGAAAAGAGCAACTGCAAAAGTGACCGGATCAGGATGAATTTTTTCACATCATTTCCCAGAACAGCAGACTAGAAATGGAAATTCTATGCAGCATAGTTTGTAACTGAATTATCCACTGACTGCACGCAATATGTCTTTATATACCACATAGCTAACAAGATTAAGGAAATGCAATCTACATAGCTGATAAATAACCCAGGTAGAATCCACTTTCAAAGACAATCAGGCATCAGCTTTATTATAAATCAAGAAAAATTGCAAACACACAAAAGAAGTATGTTAGACAGAGAAGAATAACTTAGCAATCAAGACAGAAGATCAGCAAAAGAACAGAATGTGAAAGAATGCCAGAAAAGAAAGAGAGAAGCAAATGAATTGGTGGACAATATGGGAAGCAAGGGAATGAAGAGGGAAGGCTCAGTAGCCCAAATGCTCTTATGCTTTTTGTAACCAAATTTGTAGGAATTTTCAGACATGGCTGCAGTCTTAGGATCTTACTATGCTATATAAATGTTTACATTTTTCCAAATTATTTCATGACTTCCTTTTCTGATCTCTCAGCATGGCAATTAAAATCTGTCCACAGTACTGTTTTGTCACAGTCCTGCCTACTGTTTGCTTTGCTTGCAGGGTACAGCATCATTAGCCGTAAGGATCACCATCCACTAGGCCACCTAATGGTGTTCCTTCCAGTGCATTTGGGAGAATCTGGCAGGTCTCTGCTCTAGCCTCAGTGAGAGACTAAAGAGCCCAGAAGATATGCAATCTGGAATGGCACAGTGAAGAACTTGAAAGAGAAAAAAGGCAAAACAAAACAAGAAACAGGACGCATGAACTTCAGTTGTCAGCTCAGTTCACTAAAATGGTCGCTATCAGAGATAACATCAGGTGACTATACTGTGTATGGATACTATTATGCCAACTACCTTCCTGTTGGTTACAGATGAGGATAAAGGGCTTTCTGCAGGCCCTAGGATTCCCCCAAAACCTGGTCTATAGATGTTTTTTGGGAAGTGAGTTGCAAAACAGCAAACCAATCCAGAAAGACTACCACACAAGCAGAAAAAGGTCTAGCTAAAAAGGAAAAAAGTCAAAAATAAAAACTGAACCCCCATGAAATGATGCTCAAGGTTTTCATTTCCCAGTAGAATGATATTTCTAATAGGATTCCATTAATAAGGGTAATCTAGCTCTATGGGAAGGAATAATGAAAAGCATTTCTTCCCTATGAATTTTGGTTTCATGGTATGTTCATAAACATGGTCCAAGTGCAGGACACCGTAGCTGCATTTTATCTGGCTAAGCCAGATAAGCCCAGCTGAAACCTGGGCTAAGTCCTGCTGAAGCCCATCTGTGAGGCTAGGACGATGACAAAAAGCTAATTATCTTAGAGAAATGATGGACACCCGTGAAGATAAAAAATCCAGAGGCAAGAATATTCCCCTGAATTAAATCAGGACAAGGAGCAGCAGACTTGCCAAGAAGGTAGGGACTAAACCCCAAGAGAAAATTTATTCTGTTATTTGACATTATTATCTACTGTAAGCAAAATTTTCAGGAATCACATGCTGCCCTAAAATATGGATGAGGGCTTGACCACAGTCCTGCAGCTCTCAGGTGACATATACAGGTACATATATCTGCCATTTTTCTAGGGAACATAAATCGAATGATAGTTTCCTTTCCCTTCCAACAGGATTTTTCCTGCCCTCTGGAGATGCTCATCCTCCCTTCCCTTTCTTTACTAGAGATGAGGGTTTTTGTATACAAAAATTTGCTTAATGATACCCATGTTCTTGAATGCTGAATTGCTTTGCTGACCATAAGGCATTAAAGATTTGATGGAGTAGATCCAAAGTCTCTCCCAGTTCATGGGAACTGTTCCAACTCAGGACAATGAAAAACAGACATGGCCCATATCTTCAGTTGTGTTGCCTCTAGTTCTTAAAAAAAAAAAAAAAAAAAAAGAGAGATCTCTCCCAGCAAGCAGAGATGAGTATATATGACTGTATATGAAACAAAGTGGTGAACTCTTTTCTTCCCTTGCAGCTTTGTAACTGTCTTTATAAAAGTAAAAATAAAATTAAATTTAAAAAAAAACCACACACAAAAATAAAAGAGTAAGGTTGCTGTCTGCCTTCAGAAAGATGTTTGTTTTCCAGAATAATCTACTTTACTTCAAAACCACTCTAAATAAAAGTAATAGATGAGAAATTTGTCATAAATATATTTAATGCATGTGCTTATATCACCTTGCTCCACTGGGAAACAAACAAGCACCACATCAGCACAAAAGCATATCATTTAGTACCACGCTTATAATGGACTGTATAGTATATACAGCAAAACTGAACTAGAGGTGAAGTCAACGATCCAAAGCTAATAAAACAATAAATTACAATAATAAATAAAAGCTGTCAGAGAGGAGAAAGACCCATCATCTCCACCAGTATGTCCATTTGCCAAGCACAGGACTGCTCCCTGCAATTTCTGACCTGGAGAGTTTTAAACATCTCAAACAATAGCATTCCCAGCACTTCCCTTGAGTAGCTCAATTCATCTCACTGCCAAAGAGCATTGCCCCAAGTGTTGTTCTGAATTTTCTTTTGCTTGGTTGTCACTGTGTTCTCAAAACAATCCCCCACCGGGTGAATCAGAAGTCAGCCAGAGGAAGAGAAATATAGAAAACCTTGTCCAGGGAGCTCCTTGCACTTGATGAGGTAAGCTATGAAATGTGGCTGTATGGATTTCTGCAGTGTCCAAATATCTAACAGTGTATGAAGGCAAAAAGAGCAACAAAGGTCACAATACTTTTGGGCTGATATTTAAGCTGTTCTTCTAGAAAGTATCTACTAATCCTCTGGGGAGGCCTGGAGAAGGACTGGAAACAACAGGAGCAAAAGGTGGAAGAGACCAGGATGTAGGTCATGGGATGCAAGCTGCTCTTTGGCATCAAGGGGACTGTTGCCACCTGGGACTGAGGACGGTGGCCCCAGACTGAGGCAATGGCGGGTGTATTTCTGAATGACTGTGGGTTAGTACTAAATGCAAATAAAAGATTTACAGATAGAAATATGGGGGGACTGCTTAGTAATCACTGACAGATCTATTTCACAGGTTATGATGTTACCATTCCAGAGAGTCCTGTTTTCCTCCTGTTTGGAGAAGCCAGAGAGATCCCAGTATAGCAACTGCCAGAGTGCCTTAGAACCATTCATAAGCACTTTATGCACTTACCTAGAAGAGATGAAAATAAAACACAAACATAAGCACATGACAGAAGACAGAGCTCATACCAGCAGCTACACCAGTTTCACTCAGCCCCCTGCCTCCCTGTCACACTGTAGGTTGGGAAGGACCTTTTGTGCTTTGGCTGCAAGGGTGGCAGCCTAGACAGGGCCATCTTTTTCTGGGCTCTTCACAAGGCAGTTACACTGAATATTCAGTGACTTATCTTCTCTCCTGAGGCTTTTGCTCTCCATGGTTCACTGCTGATGCAAGCTGAAGCCAAAGAAGAAATGACAGGTGCCTGAAATTCACCTTTTCCTTCTGTTCCTCCCTCTTCCTTCCAGTGCTTTTTATTCTGATCTGCTACCATTTACCATTTCCTCTCCCTACATCTATGGCTGCTTCACAGTGAAGTTTCATCGCAACCCAACACTAGCTCTTTTGAACAAATCCCATTTGGTCATAAGTTCTAGCTCAATTTCCTTGTATGCTTTTTTAGAGCTCGGCATTCCTTTCTCAGCTGCCAGCACCCAACAACCTGTCCCTAATTACAACTGGCAGCACCTCTGCAATGAGGCACTCTTCCTCTCTGCCAATCTTTTCAGGCCATTTAAGCAAAAGCACCTTTTCCAAAACTGGCTCCTCAGCTGACTAAATCCTCACAGCCACTGAACAGCTGACTAGTAAGGAGTCCCTGAAAACATTTTTCATTTCTCCAAATTTAATTGCCAGATACTCTGATCTGTTCCCCAGTTTTTCTCTCTGGATCTAGCTTTCCAGTACAGATAGAATGCAGATGGTGGGAAATTAATCCAACACTTAAAGGTTTTCTTCTAGGTAATATTATGTCTCACACTGCCAGCCACACAAGTGTTACAGCAACAGTTCCTCATGCCAGGAAAAAACACAGCCTAGCTCTCGTTTCTCCTCCCTGCCGTCATAGACGCGCACACGCCGCAGGGCTGGAAATGAGTTAATCAGATGATGCTCTATAAAGTATGCCAGTTTCTGTATAAACAATATTAAATATGATAATTTCCTCCCGTCTTCTTTTTAAGCTGTTGCATTCGCATTCTCTCTCAGTCACATCAACTTTGGAAGGAAAAACAACTGCAAGAAATCTTGGATAATGTAGTTATGCTAATTTACTGAAAAATCTATAAAAGTCAAAGAATACTCATGGAGGTAGGAGCCCTGCAAATAATGTGCTTCATCTTCCTTTCCCATATGCCCTATTCTTTGTTGATCAGAAAAAAACTGACCTGCCGCCAAACTCCTTCTGAAAGCTAGAGCCAATCATATCTCTTCTTTATAAAAGATTTGGGAATAAGATCGGTAAGTTCACTCTCCTGTTATTTGTGAAGCTCTTATTATTCATGAAAATGTTCACAAATCCCCAAAGCCTCATGCATTTTAGCACAGATCAAGTGTCTGAAGATTAGTTCTGGAAAGTGCATAATTCACTTACTATTTTTTTTAAAGTTTCTGCCATCCCCTCACATATGGCACGCTACTTAGGCAGCAAGTGCCGTGCCACAAAGGTAAGGAGTTGCAAAACACTCTGATAAAGCAAAGGAATGGTCAAAGCTATAATGCCTCAAAATGGCCAATGGCTTAAGACCTGAAGTTAACATTACTTGCAGAAAAAAAATCCAGTGACAAAATGTTTGCTGAATAAAAAACATATCAATTTTATAATAAATTTTACACTGCGAGGTCTGCCTGTATAGGTCCGTTTCATGGGTCAGTATTATGATTTACTCCAGATGAGGGGCTGAGCCTTTCACTGCTTTTTCAGCTTCACTAGGAATCTCCATTTACATGAACTGTTGGTCATATTTATCTGGATACCAAGTCAAAGCAAAAATATGGATTGAAAGTCCTTAGGCTCTGCAAACCATGAAGGGCTTCAGGCTCCCCCACTGATGCTACTCACAGAACTCAGATTTTGCGTTTGAACAAGGTGTGGAGAAGAATGCAGAGCCTGCTCTCATTCCCACATCAGTCTACCTACAGCACAAAGGCACTGTTATCATGCTGGTGAGATGAACCTCAGTCAGCTGTGATTTCTACTGATGAACTTCACAAGCCTCAGCTCTGATGATAAACTAGAATTACAGAGAGAATTACACTCATCTTCACTGAGTTAGCAAAACCAAGCTAGAAAACTGTTGGGGGTTTTTTTGTGAGATTTCCAGAACTGCTTGTTGGGCTAGAAATATGATGACAAAGAAGACCTTGACTCAGAAAAGCACAAACAGGCCAAATCTCTGATATGGACCAGAATCTCCATATATTAAAAAGAACCACCACACTGGAGTCATGAGGCCTTGGGATTAAACTGCTTTCCCATTTCCATTCGAGTAGCCTGCTTTTGCCTGGTGGCAGACATGAAAACACTTGAGATATTTGTTGCTCCCTCTGTTATTTATCTACACTCTCTTATAGTTCCAGGTAGGTGAGGAAACCCATAGGCAGAAAACAAATACCCCCCAGGTCCCTATGACCTTGATCCACATCTATAGTAAGTCACACAAGCATAAAGAATTGACCCTCTATTTGTATAATTTACGTCTCCTTCTGTTTATCATAAGGGAACAGATTTCTTCTTGGGCTTCAATAGACTTACTCTACAGGATCCTGTTCTGCCTAACGCCTGCGGATGAAAGAAGTGTTGATGGAGAATTGCTCTTCAGGAAGCTTCAGACAGGCACACGATGTCAATCACATGCGAATCATTCAGACACTATGGAGCCATTGTGACTGCATTATTGCAAGTCAGCTCTCTATTATCTTGGATAATAGGGAGGGAAGATAACAGGGATGCCCTACAGGACAAGGAAAAAATGGATAATTTGAGTAAGTGGATCAACCTCGGGACTGCAGAGCAGACACACTCCAGTGCCTCCATCAAGAACTGAGTCCACGTGAGCTTATTAACTAGGTGGCAGAGCCAGGTGTGCTGCTGTGTCTAGTATCTAGCGATTGCATAGTTCTCAGAGGTGCCCACCCCACAGGATGATTATACAAGCCACTGTCTTTCACTGTCCTTAGCTCACCATTCTTGCCCTGCCTTGTGATGAAAAACCTTCCTCCATAACAGCTGAAATGGGGGAAATTACTTCCAGGCTATCACACCTGGGAGGAACTAAATAAAAATACACAAGCTAGTGGTTTAAAGCAACTTTAGGCAGCAGACTTCTCACCATTACTGCTCTTACCGGGTAAGATCTTGCTTCTCCTCACTATCCTGCTCATGTGCACCACAGCTGCTCTTCCCTGGTCTTGCTACAGCAAGTCTGGGATGCAGAAGGCAGAAAATCTTTACCAGTTTTTAGGGCAAGGAAAGGTGGGAGCTGAAATGTCATTCTCTTGGCACAGTTGATAACTACAGGGTGACCCACAGGGGTTCAGTCAAGTTAGCCTCTACTGCATCAAGAAATGAAACAGTTAAAAGAAACAGAAAGGCAAACTGCACTGTGCATTGACTGAACACATCATCCCCATCCCTTGTAAAAAGTTCCATGCTCTGGCCTGAAATGACAGCTGTTGTTTAGTTTTCATTCTCCTGATTGGCTGAAAAGTCTCTCCTGGCCTAGTTAGTGGAGGTTCAGCAAAAAACCCAGCTGCTTCCCCTTAGCCTCCTAGAGCTGAAGAAGAAACTCCATCCCATAGGGACATGCCAGGATCTGAGGACTGAGAATGCAGTCCTTATTCTAACAGCTGGTTTGGCTGTTGCAATTAGCTTTTAGATCCTTCTGGAGGCTTATAGCAACAGCTGCAATAGTTTCCCAGATCAGTGGGCCTTGCCTGTGTATGGGGAGAATGAGTGGCAAACGATCAAAGTCAAGGGAGTGCTGTTAGAAGCCTTGAAACATGGGCTGGCTCTGCTGTATTCTCTCTCCAATGATACAGCATCACACTATGTACTGCGTGTGATATCCAGCGTACTTCTCACAGCATTTCTCACACTCTGCATCTCTGTGCTTTATTGCTTCGCAATCTCCCTGCTAGTTCTGAGGACAGGCTCCACCTCACCACTCCACACAAGGCACGTGAGATCACATAGCCTTTCTGTTTTCTCATCCTCTCGCTTTCCCAGCATCACACAATCTGTGCAGAGCACCACAAACACGCCTGGCACCATCACAGGTCTTACCAGCTCACGCAGCTCTGTGCGTAGTAACTCAGAGGCTCTCCATTAACACTCCCTCAGTGAAGAAAAGCTGTGTACAATGCCACCATTCCTCTGCCTCTCCATGGCATCCTGTAATAGCATTTCATTATGCTACTCACAGACACCTCTGTATAACACACTAGGCAAGCAGCAAAGAAGGAAGGGAAGATGCTGCAGTGCTGGCTCATAATCCATGCACCGCATATCTTTCTGTAAGTCTTCCTCCTTCATATATGATATAAAACTCATATCCCTGCATCACATAGTCCTCACATGGGTGAAATAACCTCAGTGTACTGTAAGTTGTCTACCTCAGCAAGAACTGAAGAATCAGGGCCAATTTTTGTGAGATGATCCATTACCTGCTTGCCTTACCCTTGCTTCTCTGTTGAGCTGTCATGGAAGACAGACTAGCTGATCAGACTGAAGTGACGAGATACAAAACTCTTGTCAGCAGAGTTTTTAAAAAGCAATTTTCCAATAACCTCTTTTTGCAGGGGAACCCGCAAGCTCACTGGCTAAAGAAATTCACAGAAAGGCTGTGATCCCAGGACAGTAGTCCAGCCAAAACTAATTTGACAGGTCTAGTATTAACCAATTCCCAAATGCCCCAAAGGGCACAACATCTACAACAACAGTCAGATTTCACTTGTCTCCCAGGCTGGCAATCTCTGGAGAGATGAAAAAGCAAACATGCCATGGATACTGGTCCCATCCTGGAGTGAGGTTTCCAGTGTGCCCACATGGCACTGGCAAGAGCTACTACAATAAATGCTGTCTATGTGAAATGCACTTGGAGGAGGATTCACGTAAGGGTGTCTGAGAGCAGGCATCTTTCCCCAGTATGCCCACCCAGCCCACCTCTGAGGTGATTGAGGTGCTGAGATGGAAAGGAGACCAGGTTCTGTTGATCCATGGAAAGAGATGGGGGTGGATTGTTATTCATAGGCTGTGATGTTCCTTATAGTTTTTGGACAAGGATGCACACTGCTTCCCACTCCACAGTCTCCCTTACCCCTCCCCTCCACTGACTAGAGTAATGAGATCCAGGGGGACCTCTACGCTTGCCTTTGAAGTAGCATGTTGCTCTGAACACATTTTGAATTTCGTTTCGTATCTTGTTTATTTTCTGGTTGGTCTGCCAGTCTCTCCGTTGAGGGGGTTGACAGCTGTTAGCGGGGCCACTATCACAACTCAGAAACACAGAACATGGAAAAAACAAACAAACCAATCCTAAATCCCAAACCGAGAAAACCTTTGAAGGAAGAATGCACATTCCCCACGGAGAGAGCTCTCTCCTCCCAACCAGGCCTTAGCAAAGCCACCACGTGCAACTGGAGGAGCTGAGAAAATCTGAAAGACAGACAGGCACTACAATTTAGCTAAGGAAAATAGAAGTTATGTTGGACAACTTGGCCTGTAGAGTAAAAGGCATGCTGGGACTTGAGTCAAGGTTGTTCCTTAGATAAGAGGAGATATGGTGCTTGAACTTTCTTAAAGAACAACTTAATTCTTTAACTGCTAATTGCCTAAGAAGCTGTGGACCCAAAACTTCCTCCTTCATCATGGCACAATGACTCAGGAAAAGAATGATCAGTAGGGCATGTCTCTACCCTTCCAACCCATAAAGTAGACCCTAAAGCACAACAGGAAATATAGAAATCAGAATTCTGTCTGGACTGAAAAGCGGAGGTGTTGCCACCATACCCTAATTCAGTATGGGAAAAGAGTAATCAATTTTGATTTCTCTTTAATTTTACCAGTAATTAAAATAAAAATGGAGCATGAGTACAGCAGAGACAGCATAGTTTTTCTTTATTCCCTCACTTGAAATTATCAGACCCCTCCTGCCAGTCTTCAGAAGTGTGGATTCTCTGCACTGTCTCATTCTTAATTTTAATGAGGAAATCTACACACACATGGGTTTAGGTCTAGGGTATTTTTCCTGTGTTGTTTGGTTTTTTTATTTGTTTGTTTTTTTGGGGAGGTTTGGTTGTGTTTTTTTTTTTATGGGGGGGTTGTTTGTCTGGTTTGGAGGATTTTTGGTGGGGTTTTTTGCTTTATTTTTGGTTGGCTTTCTTTTGTTACTATGTTTGTGGGGTTTTGTTTAGTTGGGTTTTCTGTGTTTTGTTTGTTTGTTTGATTTTCTGCTTGCTTGTTTGTTTTAGTTTCAAATACAGACAAAATACCATTGATAGCAATGAATCATTAAGAGTGAGTTCCCACCCCTTTCGGAGAACATTATTTTTTCAACATTTTCTGTCTCTGCCAGACATCTGCATCCAACCTTGCCCTGTTCTCTTACTCCTCCCTTAGTTTGAGACCGAATCCCCATCTTTCCTACCTGGGCTTCCCATGGCTTCTTTTCACTTCCTTCCCTTCAACATTCCAACTCAAGGAGCTAGAGAGGGAACTCAGATCTTACTGTGGCCACTAAAGTGTGTCACTAGGAGCTGTGGGGATTGAAACCATGATGAGCAAGGTGCAGGAATTACTATGGAAGCTCTGGACTCTTGGAAGGCACTAGAAGGAAAATGTCTGTGACAGCAAGGAAGAGTTGTCTTGCTCATTGGTTAAAGAGATAAAATGACTGCTTAGCAGAAGAAACAAGATGTCCTGTTCTTCCTGCCATCTCCTTCTTTCTGAATCTTCTGCCCTTGGGACTTGCAAGATAGGAGCAGCAGCTGTAGCAAAAACAATCTCTAGGGTGTGTAGAGTTCCACAGACCTGGGACACAGCACTGAAATCCAGTGGAAGGGAGAAAGGCAGCTACACCAGGCTTTGCTGCTCCTGTTTTTCTTCTCCAGAAAGAAGAGAAGGCAAAGGAAGGGAATCCATGAAGCTGCTGCTCCCAGTCCCACGTCTCATCACCACAGTGAACCTTTACTGGCTAAAAACTTGTGCTTTACAAAACGTCTTTTACTGTTATTATTAGCAGAGTGATGTCCACCTGAATGTTTTAAATCAGAGGGGTGGCTGGATAATTTATTCTCTTGAAAATGAAAAAAATAAATAAACCTCTTTCTGATTTCCAGAAGTGCTTTAGAGCACTAAATGAAGGTTTCAGTCAGATGTCCAGCCACAAAATACGTCAAAACATTGAGCCTTATATTCACTGGATGACATTAAGCACCTGACTATCCAAATGACATGCAGGGAGAGCAGAAGAACAGTATATAAATACATATATGTGTATAAAAGCAGGTCCCTGAAGTCAGGTGGCACAACCGTAAAATACAAGATTTTCTAATGTGATGAGCTCTCATTGCCTTTCACTAAAATCACTGGATAAAATGGTCAGGATCTGGCCACATTATAGAGTAGTAAAATCATTTGAGTAGTGATTTGATAGCAAAGGAGGTCATCGAGGTGATAATTAATTGCCTTTTACTGCAAAACCCATGAGCTGTGACGCTTTCTGTCTGCATCCCAGAAAGGGGATGAATGTCTTACCTTCTACAGAGTGCCCCTGAACCTGAAGTAAGCTGGTACCTGAGAAGCTGGAGGAATTTTGATCACAGGTCAGGCACACAGGTCAGCATTGCCTGCTGGCCTGTCACTGAGCTAGGAAGCCCAGGCATCCCTGTCCATTATACAGAGAAAAAACTCTGTGCTATTCCTCTTGGGGTCATAAAATCAAAACTCCCTGGTGTTCCTTGAAAATCTGTAGTCCTCTTGCAGAATGGTGTGAGTTATCATTTGATATTTGTCTTGGAGTAGTTCCTAGAGGTCTCAAATCAAGATAGGGACCCTGCTGTGCTAGCTGCTCTGCAAATATAAAGCTAGACATGGTGCTTGTCCCTCAGAGCATAATTTTTGTCTTGACAGGCTATATATTTCTGCCCAGACACAGGACTATTTCTTACTGTCCTAGAACATCTAATCATCAGGGGACTTAACTGAAAGCAGATTTAGAATCAAATATTAAGTACATACACAGTTTTAAATGGTGAGCTTTAGAAAACTCAAAGCTATTTGTCATGCTAAATAAAGGTAACCATTTCAACAGCAGAATCACACCCCAACATAAAAAAACCCAAACAAACCCAACAAAATATTTGGGGCAATTTACACCTCTTAGTAATGAAAGAAATGTGGCTGTGGCTCTGGAAATCACTTTTAAAAGGCAGTGATCTTAGCAGCCTCTTCTCTGCCTTTTTAATCTCCTAACCCTCTATTCCCTGGAAGTGCTATGCACAGTACCCAAAACAAAGGCAAAACTGTGATGTTTCTCACACATGCTGAAAACCTTAAGCACCAGCTGCATTGTTCAGACAATACTGAATCTAAAATACACACATAATTTAGAAAAGTGGTACATTTAAAAGGTTTTACTGGTTACTAGACTCATCAGAAAACTAGGCAGGCAGCACCGGAAATCCCACAAGCTAACCTGTTCTCTTGAGGCTTCCAGCCCAATTTTGCAGACTCGAGAGGTTTGGGTTAGATTTGAATAATTAATCCAAATTTGTCGGTGCTTCATAGATGAATCAAACCTCCAACCCTTTTAAGGTTCACCCTCAGTGCTAATAACCCTCTTTACTAAGCATTAGCATAGAGTAGAACAATTTAATGATATAAGAAAATGCAAAATCTGGATTTATGCTGTCAAAACTTTTGTAACTGAAAATATTA
Organism: Pseudopipra pipra; assembly: GCF_036250125.1. NCBI lineage: Eukaryota > Metazoa > Chordata > Aves > Passeriformes > Pipridae > Pseudopipra > Pseudopipra pipra. The sequence goes on from NC_087550.1 coordinate 24,205,154, forward strand.
TGGATTTTAATCAGCTGGATTGTTCTCAAAATGAAATATGAAAATTTAAATAAATCTCAAGTAGGTTAAAAAGATCTTCTGTGACTCCCACTACTCTATTACCAACGGTCTCTCCACCAAAGAAAAATTACGATGTCACATGGGTGGGGACATGTATTTCCTAGAATAAATAAACTGTCTCCTTCTGCAAATGCTACAGAACTAGTGGCTTTGGCTTAAGCTAAAGTAAAATTTGCGTCACACCACAAGCAAGAAAGAGCTGACAGGTAGCAAAATCACCAAGAAGAGATCAGCGCTGCACTCATCTTGGGGTACCTGGATGTGCAACATGCGGGCTGATTTATGCTGCTGGTAACACAACACTGGCAACAAGGAAAAGGAACCAGTGAGTCATCCCAGTGGAGTGCAAAAGGGCTGCAAATACAAAAGACAGGAACACACAATCCAGGAGACTGGAGCTAGTCATAGCAATGGGGCTCCGCTGGCCAGCATGGGTTGCATCGTCGTCAACTGGAGAAGAGAACTGGCACAAGACATGAGACAGTATAGGCTGAAGCAGCTTTGTGAGAGGGAATAAAAGTGGTATGGAAACATACTCAGGAAAAAGAAAGAGATGTGCTTCAATAAGCAAGGAAGGCTTGGAAGAGAGAATCACTTTGCACAAAGGTAGACCAGTCACAAGGAAAGAGGTGAATCAGATATGGGCTACTCAGGTCCCATGAACATCAAAGTGACTGATAGGTGTCATATAATTCTCAATAATTTGGTGGATATTGAATGTTAGTGCTGTAACATTTCTCAGGAGGTTCGTAAGGTTCAAAGATATGTTAATATTTGCTCCTTAGCTGTGCTTCCCGATCCCAGAATAATCTAAAAGACAGTATGAATATTCTACGGGTAAAGACACCCTAAGAATTTAATTTAAATCTGTTTTAAAAAAGATACGATGTCTCTATGAAGAAATATCAAAAGTTCAATAGTAACACAAACGTCACCACCACAACCTTTACTTCAGCTACTGTCATGCACACACACACAAAGCTGAACAAGCACAATGAAACCAGCCACGCCTGCAACATTCACCTACAGAATCATCATCTCCAAAAAAATTAATGTCAAAAATAATGAGCTAAACCTAAAAAAATAATCCCAAGATTGGCTTAAAGACTGTAAGATTTGAAAACTTGCGTGTTGAATTTCTAATTCAAAATTTAGGCTTTGAGCTTTTATGAGTCATGCTTTCAAGTTATTTTTCATATCTACAAAAAGAAAAAGGATATTTTCCATTCAAACATAAGAAACCTGTGATTATATCATAGTCACAGGATGTCTAAGGTGGGACTTTGAACAATATCAGTTATTGTGAAAATTGGAAATTTATAAAATGCAGTAAAAGTACATTTAATATGTTGTATAAATAACACTTCTAAGCATGCTATTTTCTGGTATTGGATGAACCATTCAACAAGAAACATTCTTATCACTTTCACTGGTTTGTAAACTGCACAGAAAAAGACAGGGACTTATGTTTCTCTTTGGAAAGTGTCATATGACCTCTGGATGAAACAATCAAGGTCATTTACTCATCTCCTTACGCTGATGCCGCCACCCTCCTCGCTCACACAGAAGTAGCTCTGCAGCGTTTAACATCCTGCTTTGCTGAGGCTGCTGAGCTTTTTGGGCTGGAAGTCAGCTTGAAGAGGACAGAAGTTTTCTATCAGCCTGCACCTCAGGAAGTCTTCCATCATACCCATATCACCGTTGGCAAATCAGAGCTCAAATCAGTCCAGCAATTTAATTACCTAGGTAGCCTCATCTCCTCGGACGGTAAGATTGACGGAGAGATAGACAACAGGTTAGCAAAGGCATATAGAGCTTTCGGAAGACTCCATAATAGAGTTTGGCAAAATAAACACCTGAAGAAAAGTACAAAGATCAGTGTTTACAGAGCCATTGTGCTGTCTACTCTTTTACATGGGTCTGAATCATGGGTCATTTACCGCCATCAACTGCGACTCCTAGAACACTTCCATTGACGCTGCCTCTGTACAGTCCTAAACATCCACTGGTCAGATTATGTGACTAATACGTCTGTTCTAGAATAGGCAGCAGTCACAAGTATTGAGGCCATGTTGCTGAGAACACAGCTGGATTGGGCAGGACACGTCTCCAGGATGAAGGACCATCACCTCCCTAAGATCTTGCTTTATGGTGAACTTGCTCCTGGCTGCTGCAAGAGAGGAACCCCGAAGAGGAGATACAAGGACTCCCTGAAACAACATCTCAACCTTGGCCATATTGATTTTCATCACTGGTCTACTCTGGCCTCCAGTCGGGAGGTCTGGAGACACACCATCTATACGCTGCTGCTTCCTTTGAGAACGCACGCAGGATCACTCTCGAGGAGAAAAGACAACGCAGAAAGAACCGTGTCTTGCCGATACCATCCAAGGAGTCTTTCTGCTGTGCCTTTTGCAACTGGTCTTGTCTATCTCTCATTGGCCTTTTTAGCCACCAGCACACTTGTAGCAAATGTGGGTAGAGCCCTTCTCAAATCTTCATTCGCAAAGCCTAGCCATGATTACCCATGCTCCCTAATTTCATTTTTGTACCTTGAAAATGACCTCTTCAAATGAGTTGAAAGTAGTGTTTTTCTCCAGTGTAGCTTAAATGCAACCCGCATGCCTTTCTTGAGCTAGTGGCAGTAAACAACTAGTTGACTATAGAGTGATTTGCAATATTCACCTGAGTCACACAGCACAGCTTCTGTCTCCTAACTGGCTGATCTAAAATACATGAAATGCCACTTCTTTTGAACTCTATTTCCTTGTGCAAGTAAATATTTTTACATTAATCAAAACTTGACAGCAGCATGCAAATTGTTAACTTTAATCACCTGAATGCTCAGCAGCAATAAAGAACATGGGAACCAATGTGAAACTTTGACTTCTAATCAAGAGCATTTTACTTGCGTGCTTACAACTCTGTCATCTCAGGGTGTGAATGCTACATAACGCTGCAAGCATTTATCCTCACGAACCTAACACCCCCCATTTTGTCGATGGAGAACTGAGGCAGAGAAAAATTAGCATGCATGTGAACTGCTGTTAAAAAAAACAACCAAGTGCATTGGGGTTTGAACGCAGACATCAAAACATTAAGCTGCTGCCCAGAATACTGGACTAGCTTTCCATGCCATCAACCGTGAGCGGTTTTTTTATCTCTGCTTGAAAGGATCTTGTATTTTCTTCAGATTACTAAGTACCAGAGGACTGACTTTAAAAAGCGAGACTACTGTAGTGGAATATAGAGCGTGGTCCTCAGGAGAATTCAGAACTTTGAAGACATATTTGGTATTTGTGCTTAAAGGGCCTGACAGCATCCTCTTAAACAAAAGCTATGACTGTAGCTTCTGTTTCATGCTGTTTTTTCTCCTGCAGGAACTTGACATGAATGAAGGTGACTTGAGCATTAGCCTTGTAAGCCTTCTAAAACAAAGCCATGAGGGGACTTGCTCACCCTTCCAGAAACAGTCCAGAATAAGTTCCATCACAGAGTCTTTCAGTACCAATGAATATAATATTTCTAGTATCCCATGAACTAGGTGTTACCACTGGGAAGCTGAGTAAACCTTCGGCACCAAAGACACACAGCTTTCATTCTTCGTCAAGCTCATTTCTATTTACCTGGGCAACTATATCCAGTTTGTGGTCTACATGGACACAGACACATCTGGAGAGCTGGGATTAGGGAATTGAACCATGAGCTGTGAAACCATAGGCCCTTGCCAACCAAAAAGGCACTTGACAAGTGAGTATTCAGTTTGTTATTTCATATTTAATAGCTGGAGTAGATTCTCACCTGCTCTGTGGGGTCAGCCACTGGTAAGTGGCATCATTTATTCATGTATGCCTACAACACTGATGACTGGCACATCCAAGGGACTACAGAGAGAGACTCTTTTCTCTAGCTTGAAGAACACTAACAGTTCTTTTAATAAAATGTAGGACACCCCAAAAAGCAGGCTTGAATATATTCAGGAGACCTTTTTTCATGTCTCTGGAGCTCTTAGGTGAGTAGCTACACTGTGCCATCAAGCAAAGAAAATTGTCCTCATCTCCAACATAATGAAGAAAGATTTAGATGACAAATTCCATATAGGAAGGACACCTAAGAAGCTGTCTTCCTGACAACAGAAAAGTACTCCTGCCACCTTGTCTTCCTTCAAAACTGTTCAATCTAGAAATAGCTTGCAAGCATTTTTATGGCAGATACTTCAGTGCTTTAGGATCTGAAACATGAGGGATTGAGACTGAAAAGTTCACTGGAGTCATACTGGAACTAAACCATGTCTACACAGCCTACTGTTTCAGATCCTAAGCAACTTAAGATCTTCTCATTAGCCAAGATGTGGATAGCTGTAACTCATCTTTTCAAATACTGAACACTGACATAACTGGAATGAGCCAAAATATTGTGCATGGGGAACTTCCAGAGAAAAACATAGATTGGACTTAAAACATAATTAATCTCATCTGTCTTGTCTGCACAAAAAGAAAATAATTTCCAAGAGACTGACTTTAAACACTGCAAATTTAATAATTTTCAGATAACAATGAAAATTATGAAAGAATAAAGTTATTCAACACAAAAGAAAGTAAGAACAGGGAGCACATCTTTGGAATACTGCACTGACCTCAAAATAAAAGGTGTCTCTGAAACACCTCACAGCCCAACAAACTTCTAAAAAAAATTAGAAGACGAGTCTTGACTGAAAGCAAAGTGGAAAGAATGGGCAAGTGCAACAGTTTCATGTCTGTGTATCTCAGAGTTGGTCTGGGGTACAGGAGAGCAAATCACAGGGAGCACTCACAGCTGTATTACAGTTACAGTGCTGCTCAAGGAATATCCTGGCACTGCAGCAAATCTCACCACCTTTTAAGCTCTGTTAATGTTGGTGTTGCAGAAATAGTCAGCAGAGGGAGTGAAACTGCAAAAACAACTTCCTCAGGAATTCTGTTTACTACAGCAATGGGTGCTGCAGTAAATAGGGAAACACCACAGAAAAGGTGTTGGCACAGTCTAACAGGGTGGGGAAGAACCTTTTTTGGAGGAAAATAGGAAACTAGTAAAACTCCACTGTTAAACTGGAATAAAAAGCAAACTGAAAATTACAAACAATCTAACCTGCTCTTTAATGGGGGCAGGGGGCAGCAGGCTACAGGAATGGGAGGGTGGCTGTGGCCCTGCTGTGACTCACCTGCCAGATTTTCCTGACTCACAGCCTTTTCAATCCACACCTAATTCCCATTTGTATAATGATGTGTTCTGCTCCTTGCTTCTTCAGCCACACAAAGCCTCTGCGGGCTTGATTCTGTCCTGTGCTGTGCCAACCACGTGAGGCCCTGAGCACACACAGAGTGCCATCGTACAGCCCTGAGCACCCAGCAGCACAGTGATCTTCCCAAGGGCAAAGAGTAAACTTAATGGGGATGACTAGATAAGTTATTCGTGCTTCCTCCATCAAAGTTTCAAAAAGTAATTTTCTCCTTAAGTCCAGGCGCTATGTCCACATATATGAGATTAGAGGAGTGGACAGTATGCTGGCTGCAGATACTTACAGCACGTTAACATTTAATTAGGAATGTTTGCTTTAATCATTTAAGGGATATTAAATGTAAATAGAGAGTGTGAGCGAATGGAGTTGGCTCTGTATCTGCAAGTGGTCGCAGAGCCTTACAGTACAGGCGCAGGAGGCAGCAGCAGGAACGATGATGGCTGTTCCCAAGGACAGATTAAGCCGCAGCGGTGTGCTCTGGCTGGGGTCCTGCAGGCTGGCAGGATGGAATGAGATGAAGATGAGGAAAGGAAGATGACAGATGACTCTTATACAATCAACAAAGTGATGGGATGTGCACTTCAATAGTGAGAACAGAGGGTCCCACCAGCCCACAGTTCTGCTGTGGTGTAAGGTGTCTGTCCTAAAGAAGGTCTGCTCTGCAGTAGCCACCTGAGCAAACATGTCTTTGCTCGCTGCTCATGTGGAAATCCTGCTATGCAGCACATGAGTAGCATACTGCCTATCAAACATGAGATCCCTTATTTGAGAAAATAGCTTATTTTGGGGAGTGGGAACACAGCCCTCACAGATATGTTGCAAACCTCCTGCTATTTTAATTTCACAGCATATTGCCAGTCCACAATCTGGCCATACATCACAGCTTCTGATGGCTCTCTAGGCATGTGATCAGACACCACAGTGATAGTGGTATCAGAAGATACATACAATAAAATGCAGGGTGAAATCACTGCTATGCGGAACATTTGATCTTCCAACTGGTCACCTACTATTGCTTTTAAAACTGCAGGGTTTAGAACATCAGCCATATTCTTAGTGTGGCAATTGCTTGGTCTACCTCAGTTGAAGTATCAGATATTTGGCTGAAATGATGAGCATACTCAATCACTCTCAGAAGTTCCAAAGACTTCTAAAGACTCTGGCAACATCTCTGATGCTACCTGTGTATGTGAGAACCATCAAAGGGGCAACCTACACCACAGAGGCACACAAGTTGGCATGTGGTTTCCTCTGGCTTGTACTTCTTTCAGACATCCTTTTATTCACAGCTGTTCCCTAGAAAGCTAGCTCAAGCCTTTGCATGTTGGGATCCGCCAAATGAAACAGCTGCTGCCCTAGGGATAAGGACTAGGCTCAAGGGGAAAGAGCTTTTCTTTTTCAACATGAAAGGGGTAGGGAAAGCCAATTGGTCACCCAGCTTTCTGCCTCTGTTTAAGCAGTTTCTTCTCCATCACCACCACCTGTCTTACACCCCAACCCTACCTACGCTGTAGTGGGGTGGTGGCAGGATATACATCCAGCCTGGCTTGCAGAGGCTGTGAGTCAGGAAAAGCTGGCTGGTGAGTCACAGCAGGGCCACAGCTGCCCTCCCACCCCTGTAGCCTACTGCCCCCTGCCCCCAGCAAGTGTTTGCTTTGCCCAGGGTTGCTAATTCTTAGTCTGGGAACAGCTTTTCCCTCCCTGATGATTTTTCACTGCATAGTAAATCACATAAATACAGACTAAAGGTGGAAATGCACAGAATATCCCATAATGAAAGTGACCCATGCTACAGCGCAGGAAAGCAGATAGATTAAACAAGGAAGAAATAGGAGAGCAAAGATATGCAACAAGGAGGCTGTTGGAAAGAGGTGAGCGCTGTACGGGTAGCGGCACAGAGAGAGAATGGGGCACCCTCTCACTTAATGAATATTTATTGCAAACTGCTGCCTATTATCTTTCAAAGAATTTTTATACAGTTCCCATGTCTTTCATCTGTTTCATGTTATGGTTTATCTAACTGTGGAAATTGCACGCGTCAGGTAAACGTTGATTTACATGCAAATTGCCTTTGCTAAACTCGCCTTTAAGTAAAATAAGATTCGGAAATAATTTTTTCTCATTAATTTGCAGTTTCAAAGAAACCCAAAAACACAACAAATGCAAATAATCTAATTCATTTGTAAATATAAAACAATTTGTTGGGATTTAACTTGGCCATATTTTTTCACCCTTCCATGTGCTTTAAATAAATTGCAGTGTTTATCAAAGACAAACATAAGAGATGCTGGGTTGTTCCAATTCACTACCTTACTGTTCCTTTTCTTTTAAAGGGCCACTATCAAGATAAAAATCTCTTCAAGATTCACTCCTGGAGTAACTGCTGAATTATATAGATTTATATCACACATTCAATTGGTTCCATAAATTTAAACCCAAATGTTACTTCCCTAGATGACACGTTAAATTATTAGAAGTGAATTTTAAAAACCCTAGGCCTATATTTACAAAAATGGCTAGTGATTTAGGGACTCTTTTTTTGAGGTCTCTTGCTAAAGGTGCTTTGAACTACTACTCAAAACATGCAAGTCCTTGCAGCTGTCACTTTGGAGCACCTCAACTGTCATTTATTTAAAACCATGATGGTCTGCATTCTGCACTTTATTGGCTTGAACAATGATGCTATGTTTGATAATATGTAATTCTAAAAATGGTTATCCCTGTTTTCGTGTGTGATGCTGGTTAAATAACAGCCCTATTATGTCCCTATTTTTCCATATATTAACTGGAGATATTCTTACTTTCTCTGATTCTTTGGGGAAGGAGTTTAATATTTGCAAAGCCGTCACAATGCAATTTCTTTCTCATTACGTGCTCTCCTTAGTTTTTGGCATTAATGCACTGCTCTTCTATTTGGGTATCTGGACTGATAGTTGAAGAATGTCTTCATGGTTGCTAGAATGACTGAGGACGACTAATGTGCCAAATCCAAGGCTTTCCCGGAAAGATGAACAGAGATAGTAACCAAAAGAAAACATTGTTTTAGAGCTGACTATTGAGCTAAGATTCCCAGAAGATGGGCTACGTTTCCAATTCCCCCAGCAGGCCTTTGAGCAACTGTGGGCAAGACAGTCCTCGCACAAACAGGGACGAAAACAGTTGCTTTTTGCCATCCTTTGTCTTGTATAGGTATTTGCAGTATAAGTGCTTCAGGTTGCTTACAGTCCTTCTCCTCTAGTCTCTTCTTATCTGTATAATGACATCCCATTAACTCTACCATACTGGTACTAATAACAATTATATATAAAAAAAGCTGCTTTTACTTTAAATCACAAAATATTCCTTTCCAGATTTAAGCTGATCAGGCTCTTTACCAGACATAATATGACTTGGAAGCTGCTCAACCATTTCACCTTTATAATACCCACGTTTAAATATGTTTCATTACTTGAAGAAATTTCTCCCAATTTTAATGGGCAATTTGTTGCATTTATTGTTCAGTCCTCTAATGCAATCCCTGCTGGCATCACCAAAAGTCATTCCTAACTTACATGTGAACTGCATAAAATGTCTTGATGTAATCTTGTTTTACTGCAGACAGGTATCCTCATTATTAAAACTATTACTACTGTGCTTGACTCTATATTCACTGACAGTTTCTCAGTAGAGAGGCCAAGAGCTAAATAGACCATAAAGAACAAAACCTCCTCTCAATACAAAAGGTGATCCCTTTGTGCCAGTCTTCAGGGAGATGGGAGGAGCATCCCTTCAGTAACCAGGCAGAAAAATTTCATCGCCAGAGCTGTCAATCCAGAAGAAATGCTAAAGTTCCCTACTCAAAGGAATCAGAAATGAAGCAACAAATCCATAGCCTTTGAAAGGAGAAGGAAAACTGGAGGCAGGCAGGGCTACCTGGGGTCCTGAGTCCTTCTTATCTCACTGGGCTAGTGCAAGGAGCCAGGAGATGGAGCTCGTTAATTAGCAAAGCCCTGGGTGAGGCCAGCAGCAAACTGGCGGTGGGTGTCAGTGTGCAGTACAACAGTGAGGAAGTAAACAAGGCAAAGCTACCTTTGCCTGCCTCCCTGGCAAGAACACAGTGGGGAGGGAATCCGTGTTTGCCACTGTAGTATTTGCACACAAGAAGAAAAAAAACATTTACAATTCTTGAAGAGAGAATTCCTTACTCAGGCTGTTGAACAGTGTTAATCTTTTGGATCTCCAGTTAACATAGCCTGAATTGTTTGGCTCTGCTATAGGACTTCTCCCCATATCCTTGCTCTGTGACCACCTTGCTGCCCACTAGAGGGGATAAAACAAGGTAGAAAAAAAAAATGCCCTTGTCAGATTGCAAAGGGAACGTTACCAAGCACAGAGTAGAGCAGAGATGAAGAATGATTTTGAAAAAGATAATTGAACATGTTGTAATTTGCTCTCTTCTGTGTTTCAATTTTTATCTGCTTGTAGCTCATTTTGCCAGTAATGCAAGCAAGTGCAAAAGGGATGGAGAATGCATGTGCATGTGTATGCGCAGAGTTAGCACACAGGCATGCAAATATATTAATAATCATAATAAACCCACAATCCTGGGCTTCCCTGTGAGGGATCTTCAGCCAGTGGCTGAGCTCAGCTCAGGGAAGATGAGTTCAAGCTGTTGGAAGTAGTATGCTCTGCCTTGAAGCTTGTACTGATAAGGCCCTCAGCTCTACCAGCACACCATGAATGCAATTCTCTGGAGATGGTGACAACAGCTGGGTACCTGGGAAATCCCAGACCAAGCAAAAGGAATTTCTCTACTCTGATGCAGTCAAAGCCTAGGTCTTGCAGCTGAGACTCTGTGAAATAGGACCCTTTTTCAAGTGTTAACACTACTCTTATGCTAATGAATATTTATGCTGCTGACACTTTAAAGGCAAGGAAAAGAACAAACCTATGTTCACAGCCCTTTAACCAACACCCCTGTGTTACACAAATCAATCAAGGTGAAGCCAGCAATCACTCACTCATTTACCACTGCTGTCCAGATTCGCTGCTGGGCTAATACTGAGTTATTCACAGCTGTCTTACATAGTGGGATTAAGATGGAGAATGGCATATTGGGGCCCCAAGTCACACAGGATCATGCCCTACTCTGAGTCATGTCCCTTTGACAAATCTGGCTCCCTGGTTCCCAGGAAACAGTCACTGCAGATCTCTGCTTTGAAAAGGGTAGACAGCTCTTTTGACTTAGAAGAGATTTCACACACGTTGTTTGCCTTCCCTGTTACGTGCCCATAGCTTTGACCTTCTCCTGTGCACGGGCATGCACGTGCATACCAAATGGATGGAGAGAAAGAGTTCCTGTGCTCCATACTCTGCTCTCCATCTCCTTTTCCCAGTGTTTAGGGTAATAGCATTTTGTCCCATAACAACTAATCAATTCACATTACAGTCTCCAGAAGATTACTGTATTTGGAAAGAAGGAGGAAGATCAGTAAAGGCACGTTCCTGAAAATACCCACTGGACTTACTGAGCCTGGCTGCACTTGGGATCAAATCAGGTTTCACTTAACCACAGACCAGAGCACTTGTGATTTGCATGAGTAATTAGAACTGATTAATAGAATGACTTGCTTAATTAAGTTTATCTCAAAAGGTGCCCCTTGAAGACTCATGAATCTGAAAATCCAGAAACAATTTCTCTTCAAAATCCTTTTTGAGTTGGAATGCTTTTAGCTTGGATCACTGGATGTGTGCATTTGTGCCTGTGTCTCTGCTCCCAGATTAATCAAGGCAATGCACAAAGGTCTTGGGCCTGATGACTGACTGGTGATTCCTCAGTGAACTCAAAAGGGGCTCTCACAACCCTGTATGAAGAAATGATGGTAGTTTGCCAAAAGCCAATAAGCATCTCTGGCAATTTATGGTTCTGCTGGGTTTTGCTTTTATATCTCAGCTTTGCCTAATTTTGGTTCAGCATAGCTCCAGTTGCCTGATGTACTGGCAGACCAATTCCCAATATTTTTGCCTACACAAGAGATTCAGACAATGCTTTTTTATAGGGAAACATGACAAGGCAGTGTCCTGCTAAATCTCCCATTTCCATGACCAGCAGAGGTGTATGTCCTATGGTGGAGTTTGGGGGAAATCTCAACATAGACAAAACCAGTAGTTTTCCTAGAGTAGGTTAGAAACCTGGAAACTCTTCCTGCTGAGAGCTTTTGTTTTTTTCTTTTGTTTTCCCCATACTGAAAGCAACATGAAGATTTTATTACATTCTAAGCCAGAACAAAGCCAAACAACTTTGACATTTCCTGTGAAATAAAATTTTAACACACATGCAAACATTTGGTTTAGAGAATTGGAGGCATTGCATTTAGACGAAACCAAGGTGTTTTTACAGTTTCTTGATTCAGAAATGACAAAACATTTCAAATTAATATTGCAAAGGGAAAAAGCACTTTGCAATGAAAAAAAAGCTAATTGGAAACAATTTTCCAATGAAAACTGTTTTCATTTTTCCAATGAAAAAATTCAACCTTGCTGAAAGGTGGGATGGAACCAGTTGCTGGGGCTTTTGATCCACTCAATGAGTGGAGGATCCAGCATTGGCATGCAGTCTCATAAACCAGGGAGCACTGCAATATGAAGAACTCAGCGCTCTTACAGGTATGCAAGAGCTTTGTGTTCACTCCTCTGTGATGAGAAAGGGGTGCATATGTCTACACACTGTGTTTTATGAAGGATAATGATGGTGTGAGGGACCTGCACGTTTTACTCTTCAGTCAGCACCCAAAGAAGGTGTCTTCTGCACATACAGAAGGTGAGTCTGGGGGGAGAGACAAAAGTGCTAGCAGCAGAACAGGGAGCCACATGGCTCTCATCAGCATGGTGGGGTGCAGAGCCAGACTAATAAACCCTGCTGAGTCTGTGCTGGCTCTGCATGACCAAGTGAGCTACTGACCTGCCCTCCTTCTCAGAGGAGGATTGGTTCCTACAAGAAAGATTGAGACCAAGCAGTCCACTGCCTTGCTCAAGAAAAGCTATTTAATGAGAATTTGGGCCTTTTTTTCCTACATAAGGGTCCTGGGGCTAGGGATGCACCAAGTCCCCAGAACGGCCAGGCAGCAGTTAAATATACAGTGGCATCTGGAGAGGGGGAGCGTCATTCGTAGATGAATTAAAATGAAGTGCCTAGAGAAAAAAAGATGATGAAAAGGGAAAAAGTCAACCAGATCAATCAAGGAAACAGGCATCTGGAAGAAGCTGTTATTGATCCAGCTGTTAAAGAAACCTCCTGAACCAGATTACCCAGCAGCCACAGACTCCTTTCTCCCCTAGATACTTGCTGCAGTTAATCAAGAAAAGAGGTGACATGAGACAAAGGAATAAAACCCAGTTGTTCCAGGCTGAGGTTTTGTTCCTTTAGAAATCCTCAAGAGGATGAAACAGTTGAACCTAAAATGATATAGTCAGAGCAGAACAGATGATACAAGAATTAATTAAGTATCTCTGGAAATCTTATGAAAAAGGGAAGCAAGCTTTCTCTGCCTTTGGATCTTTACTTGTCTCAAGATTTTTAGGAAGTATGGAATTAGCAAGGGAATATTTTCATGCTGTGAACCATACTAAGAGCAGTCTTAAAAAGTTGTCAGGGGATGCTGAATTTAACTTTTTCTCTTATTCATCTTAATACAGTTTCTTCTGCCTTTTTTGTTCGTTTGTTTGTTTGGCCTTGTATTGTTTGTTACTCTTTTTTCTTGTCTTTGACAGTTCCAGATTCTCAAGTCCTCTTGAGCGTCAGTCCCTTTTCTATTCCAGATTTATTCCATTTGGGTACAGCTAGAAGATGCACCTGGTGTCAAGGAAGCAGTAGATGATGACTTGGATTTCTCATTGTTCTTTAAAGGTCAAACCTTGCACTTCAGAAGCAAATTCTTTAGAAAACTTTATTTGTGTATCCTGAATCACTTTAGTTCTTTAAATGATAAAGTTATACATGCTCAACTTTGTCACCAGAGCCATCTTTATAGGACAGGGTAATAAGAAGAATTAATGAAGAAATGCCGTCACTCCAGTAAATGCAGAGTACATAAGAGCAACGGAATTGGGATGCTACAACAACAACTCACGTGAAGAGACTGAAAGTAATACCTTGCAATCAAGCACCCATCAGAAACTTAGATTAGAAGCCCCCACATTATTCCCTGCTTAGGGACATAATAAGGCTAAGAGAAAGGGATGATGATTATATTTAATCAAAGTTCTTCATAAATGCCACCACAAAAACCTGATCTTGCTTCCAGTTCAAAGACATCCTGTATGCCTGTGTTTGCTGCTGTCATCATGACACAGGATTTCTTGATTTCCTGGTCAAGCTCATAAGAAGTACCACCAGATTGATTTCTAAAGGAGTGGGTGACAGAAGCAGCATATAGCAGTAGCCTCCTAAGAAAGTCAGCTTTGAAAAATCTAAATACAAGAATCAATGATCAGAGTTCAAACTCAAAGCCTGCCCATTTTGGTGTTTTTACCTGAATCTTTGAAGAATAGGAGAATCTGGGAATAAAAGTTTCAGGCTCTATGAAACTCCTGGCAAGTTAGGAATAGAGGTTTGATATGGTAAAGAATCAAAATATGTGTTTTCCATTTCTCTAGCCACTTCCCATTTAAACACATGGTCCTCTCTGTTTCTCTATTTAAGTTTAGGAGATGATCTTTCTTAGATCACTGTTGTACACGAAGGAAAAGGGTAAATAACAGATGAGTTTTGCCTGACTGAAGGAAACTAGACAAAGAACAGCAGAAGAAAGACTGAAAAGGTTACCAAAGGGTAACTGTTCCACAGTACACTTACAGCCTTTTCTGTTCTGGTTATGAATTATTACCCCATGTGCAGTGCTTATCACAAACCTCGAAATCACCCTTCCTCCAGAGAACTGAAAGGGATATGCCATCCCTTTCACATGCAGCACACAAGCACAGATGGAGCATTGGGCAGAACTGCTGTGAAAATATTCAGAATTACCTCAAATCTATCCACACCTCCTTTTTTTGTCTTCCATCCCTACACCTAAGCCCAGCTGTTCCTGCAGCACCTTCAGTTTTGTACACTAATCAAGCAGCTTGCAGAGCCCTGACACCTGTACCTGCTTACTCACTGCTAAGCCCATTAGCCCACAACCTGTAGGTATTAATACACAACCCATGTGCCAAGCTTGAATCTGCATGTGAAGATGATGAAATCTAAGATGCTTGTTTGAATTATGGTTTTAAAGAGATGATGGCAATTCTTCAGCTGCACCCTACATTTACAGTGGTTCCCATTTATCATGTGCATGTTCCCTTGTACATGCTGAGGCCTAGGCACATGAGAAAGTAATACAAGAACCAACACCAAAACACAGGGATGCCAGGATGTGAAGCAAGCTTATGAATGTCCCAGTTCTGCATAATGTAACTTGCATCTATCCCCAAAAAAGCCACTTGTGTTACAGTGGGCAGCACTGAAGAACATTTCAAGAGACTTTCTAATATGGACATATACATTCATGCAGCCTTTTTTTAAAAAAGCAAGATTTTGGTAGCAGGTTTTTGTTTTTTTTTTGGAGTATGATAATTTAATTCTCCATCCTCTGTTGGCATATGTACCAACACTGGAAATGACTGAGAATGCTGTCAACCAGGCATGATGTAAGTTGGCAGAGTTAGGCATGGGAAAAAGGACTATAACAGAGGAAGGAGATGGATCTGCCAATCCAGGCAAAGGTCATCCTAGCTTTTAAACAGTGATATGCTCGAGTAAATAACAGGAGGCCTTTGCAAGATTTCTGGATGTCTGTGTACAAAGGATAAACCTGGAATCATAAGAAGTAACAGAGGACAAAGCCAGTAGTGTTGAGTATGGAGAGCCTAGGACTGGAAGAAGGAGTGCAGCAAGGCATAAGGAGTTTTTTCTACACTAGAAAACACTTGACTATGGAAAGCTTGTCTTCTTTATTGACATAAACCCCCAGTGAACAATTTACTGCAACTAAAATAAACACATAGGAAAACAGAAAACAAATAAAATAAAAATTTCAGCAAACCTATCCTGTAGTGCCATTTTAGAGCAAGTAAGTGCTCTGAACGCTATCACTTAATGCTCTTTAAACAGCAGTTTAGAGAAAATACGATTAATATGTTTATGAAAATAAACGTGTCCTGCTGGTGCAAATCTCCACTAACACCGTCAAGGTCAATAGACTTCCTTTACTTATACCAATGAAATACTGAGGAATGAGGCCCATGTTCTCTGCCAGAAAGGGTTGCACTCACATTCTTT
This sequence comes from Pseudopipra pipra, assembly GCF_036250125.1. NCBI lineage: Eukaryota > Metazoa > Chordata > Aves > Passeriformes > Pipridae > Pseudopipra > Pseudopipra pipra. The sequence continues at coordinate 24,220,792 of NC_087550.1, forward strand.
AGAAAACTGAAAACAGCAAATAGCCAAGAAATAGCAAGGACTGGAAGAGAAGGAAGCACTGGAGCTTGAGAAAAGAGGACTGGGAGTGAAAGCTGGATTCCAGGAAACATGATCAGTACAAGCTGAAGAGAAGAAGAAAGTGGAAACTGAAAAGTGAGGGAAAACTGAAAGGTCAGAAAGGAATGTAGGAGTCATCAAGTAGTGGATAAGTTGGATAGCAAAGCAGCAAGGGTCATGACAGGCTGAGACAGTCTGCAAAGATGGGCATCAACTACAGCGGATCACATAGACTTGGACTGAGATGTCAAAGGGAGAGAGCACAGCCCTTGAGTGAAGATAAGGTCAAGTAAGTGACCACTGCAGCAAATGAAGGATTCAGCTGAAAACTGAAGGTCAAATGAGGACTTGAGGGAAAGAAGATGAGTGACAGAAGAGAAGGATGAAGTTGGCAAGGAAGAGATGAAGCCTTGAAAGCATTGAGATATAATAATGGCAAGGCAGCATGATGCTGTCTTGGACATTCAGAAGAGAGGACACAAGCTTCACAGTAACAGAGGAAATCCGGAGCAGAAAATTTAAACGATCTCTGCCTTCTCTGGTGTCTCCTGTTTCATCGTTTCCATTTTAAATGACATAAAAATAGTTTTAATAACCAGAGAAACACTTAAAAATTAAGAAACACTTGTTCCAGTTAATGTGTCTGAACAGTGTGAGCGTGCACTCACACACACATGCAAAAATCACCCAAAAAAAGTTTCCCCCAGGGAGGTCGTTATTATGCAAAAATTACTCTAATTAGGTCATGAATATATTAGTCCGTATTGAGTGCCAACAACAGCGGGGAGAAAAAGAGAGAGAGAATTGGAAATGTGACATGCATACACTCCCAGTGTGGTTAGGGGGACTGGATTCCAAAATGCCATTACGAGATAAAAAGGTCACCCTGTAGGGAGGTAATTGGTACAGCACTCGAGCAGCTGATTAAAGGGACCTTTGCTTTTGGGGGCGGGAGGAGGAGCAGAGGGTTAATGTTGGATCTCCCCTGACAACGTATATGATCTTGATCAAACATCTACTTTTAGGACAATCACAAAGAAAAAGGAAGAGGCTGTCGTCTTTGACATCCCATTGAAGCAGATGCATTTGTTTAATAACACCTTGACTTGCAAGATTCAAGAGAACGTTAAAGGCAGAGGGTGTTTTCCCTCCTGCAGGTTACTCTCTATTCAAACATGTGAGCCTCCGTTTTCCTAGCTCCCATCACACCTACTGTTCAGACACTACCCACGTTGCATTAATAAGAAGCAAATGCTTTTAATGAGTCAGTAATGGCTGGGGGAGCAGCACGGGGTAAAGCTGCTTCTTCACTCTCTTCACCAAATGTTGACAGCCTCTGTGGCTTGGCAGGCAAGAGAGAGCAGCAGAAGGGCTCAGAAACACCAGTCGCACACACTCCCCAAAGAGAAATATAAGGAAGCTGACTTAGAATTATCGTAAAGAACCCTTAGAAGCTATGTTAAACAAGATGCCATTTAAGCTCTTGAAGTTATTGGTGACGCATGTAAAAGACTCGCTTTTGTGTTTGCAAAAACACATGGTCTGGCCCCACATTTGGGGTTAAGACCATAGATTGTACACCATGAGCAGGCAGGGAAAAAAATGAGGAAAATCAGGTAGAAGCACAGGTAGCACTGCTCCTGGGAGAGAGGACAACAACAGCATTGAGTAGGGTGCACTAATTTTCAAGTTGGCTTGTGAACCAGTTCAGTTTTATAGCCTCTTCTGTCTCCCAAATCTGAAGTCCTGCTCACACTGTCCAACTGAGTTTTGTTCCAGTTTTGATGCTGATGGCCACTGGCCTTCCCTCCTGCTTAGAATGACGAGCAATTACATGTTATGCTGAGTGCACAGGCATTTCCAAATACCACCACCTATAGGGCTGAGCCTCTGGTAGCAGAAATGGAGAAATGTCTGGCATAGAAGGCCACTTGGACCAGCTTAGCATGGACCACTCTACCCCGCCAGCAATGCCTGGGCAAAATTTAGAAACTGATTCTGATATAGTTTTGGCTGTGAAAAACAGATTTTAAATCACACAGTACAGGCTTGAGCTTTAAGGTGCTGCTTAAAGATGCTATGCTTTAAATGTCACTGGTTTAAGTCCCCCTTTTAGTGTACAACTGACTAAGGAGATAACTGTAAGTTTGACTTGCTTCCTTCATCACCCAGGAAAAGCAGCATATACTGAAAATAGCCTCAGAATTAGCAGGTTTTCTTTAGTACCCAAAGAAGAATTTTTCAACTACACTTTGACTACGGCTGGGTAATACTCCCATCCAGTGCGAAATATTGACATTTCAACATTTATTTTGGTCCCCTAGCAAACTGAAAAGTTGAAATTAAACATGTATTGAACTGAGTCAAAATAGAACATTTGGCTCACTTCTACAAAATTAAGTTTTATGATTTAGGTTGAACTGACAATAAAATGAAGTCTTTCATATTTTGATTTCCCAAAAGAAGGATTCAATTTTCTGAAAAATCTTTTCCTAGAAAATCATTCCCATGGAACATCCACAACCACCTGTAATTTTCAATGATACGGAAAATAGCCACTGCAACTCCATACAATATAGTACTGATCACTGGAGTCCACATAACCCTTAAAAATGCATGCATCATGACTAAAATACTAGTTAAAAAATGAGAAAAAGAAACCCCTCCCCCCTCATTCTCTACACTCTCTCGATAACTAGGACCAGAACTTAAAAATTTAAATTAAAACTTTAAAACACTATAAAGTTCTGCAAATAGAATGGGTCATCAAAAGCAAGATTTTTAAGATACAATGTCCAGTCATTGCTAAAGCTTTAGTTTCTTCTTTAAACGTATTTTTTTTAATTTTCCCTTGAAGAGTTCAAGAGTAAAAAAATGCAGAGAGTGAAATGCCTTTTAATTTCTCTCAAAATCAATACAGACAAGCTGTTTGTAAATTTAGGCTACTTTGAAAGAAAAAAAGGAAAACATGCGACATGCATCACTATATCTCATCATATAAAATGTGAGACATTTTATCATATGCTTCAATTACCATACAAAATCCTAGATGCTTTTATAACTTACATACTTATCACAGTATTATTTCTGCTTTCCAAAATCTTATTTATATGTTGCTTTAGAAAATCCTTATGAGGGAAAGATCATTAGTATCACCCTATATAGGCAGGAAACACAGAAACAGACTTGCATTATAGCCACACTGAAAGTCTGTGGTCAAGAAAGCAATCAAGTCCTTTTTTCTGTTTGTCTCTTTCCCCTGAGAATAGAAATTAGGAGAAAATTCAGATAGAAGGCATATTCCTCAACCCTTTGGAATGGAGATTTCTCCCACAGCTGCTACCTGCTCCTTTAACATCTCTACAGAGACTTCAATCAACCTCCACTTTTTGCATCTGCAAGCCAGAAGCACTTTGTAGGAAATGGAGAGTATGCAAGCAGGCACAAAATCTCTGAACGTAGATACAGGTGCTGTGGAGATGCTGACAGTGTTTCAGGGATGAGGGACAGGCAGAAGGCCAAAGTCATGTATGGCAAAAGCAGAAGAAATGACATTGGCTCCTTTCCATGTGCTTACTTGGTTACTTACCTGTTGACCTCTGAAGGAGCTGGGGTGGGGAGTGGGGCAAATTCTATTAAAACATATGTATCAGTTTAGACACTTCTAATCTTTGCTTCAAACTTGCTTTGTAGTAAATGTTTAATGCAGCAGTTGTTAAAATATTTGGCAAGCTATTTTTCTTACTGAGAAACTGGCCATACAATCCATCACTAGCAACCACTTCCATTTGAACGAGAATCTGAATCTACACCATCCTGCTGTACCTGTGCCAAGAGCTGTATGCAGACCACAGGAGTGATAGAGGAAGAGTCCTCTGTGTCTCTTTGATGAGAGAAACAAATCTATCTGAAGGGAAAATTCTTTGCTGCTTATGCATGGTCTGGTGCCTTGTGTTCCAAAGAGTATTCAGCACCTTGCAGTATCTTCTCTGTGTAGTGCCAAACAAAATCCTGGACACATGGGCACACTGATACAAGCATCTCTAATCCAGTCAGCAGAAAGGACAGGCAAGCCTGGAAACTTCCATGTGGAAGTTTTCCATCTGGAAAATACATCCATGTGGTGCAGTTCATGCAAATCCCAATGCAATAGCTGTTCACACTTGTATTGCAGAGCACTGATTTCTCCAAGTCCTTACAAAAACCAGGACGAATAATGATCCCTCTCTCCTGGACCACTGAGGCAGGATGAAGAACTCCTACCATGTTCAGCACCCCTGTATTGCTTTCTTAAACAGTAGTTGTTTCATAAGTAAGGTAGGCCTGTGGACCACTTGACTGTAAGGGACTGCTACCTCGTGCCTTGTGCTACCCTGGCTGTGAAGCTGTCTGTCTGTTCTATCATTTGTGGATTCCTGACTTAGGCTAGATAGATGGTTCTGAGGCAGTGAATAGTTTTCGTTCTGCCCATTTAAGCTATTGCAAGCACTAATAGTGACAGCTTTTGAAAGCACACATACAAGGGAGCATTTGTTCTCTATTAACAATGTTGTTAGAAGTCTTCCTGTGATGTGCTATTCCCCACCACCTGGGATTTCATATTACTGACATGTAATTCACATAATTAAAGTATAAGAAGAACATAGATGCTGGAACTATATTGAATATCCCAGGAGCTGACATTTTGGACCGAAATAATTAAAATTGGTAGGTTTTCTACAAAGATCTAATAAGCATATTCCATGCTAATTCCAAGCTAATAACTGAAAGACCTGTCCCCTTCCCAGCAGTGAAACTCTAAATTGATGTTACCCCATCTTGTTTCATCAATAAGTGCAGAGTATTAAACTGCTAGAATGTTTCTACTGCTCATTTGCAGCTACAGAGGCTTTTGCAACTTGCCTGCATGGGTGCTGCACTTGATACTTTGCCTCCAGCTCTCTGATGCAGAGATGTCTGATAACTTGTGGGACATAGTCAACCTGTGACAAAACCCATAACCTAGGTGAAACAGCTACAGTGCAGCACGCTTGTACAGCTCTTTTATGCACAACATTCTGAACAGCTTTCCAGAGTTTAAAAACAAAACACAACCTCAGAAGAGTAGTAAATAATAAATGACTATAGAAGGGGAAAGTAAAAGTGGCACAGGCAGGAAAGAGTCAGAGGCATAATCTGAGATAAGACCTGAAATGAGACTGTAAGTCGACAAGTGAGAAAAGTTTAAAATGGCTAATCTAGGTAAGATTGGGAGTGGATTTACAGTGGGCAGAGAGCTAAAGGGCTGAACTCCCTGATCCTACACTGGCTAGCACTGCAAGAGCAGAGTACAGCCTCCTACACAAGGGGCTGCCACTCCCCTGACTGTTTTCTGAAAAGTGAAAAGCTCCAGATGAAATAGTAAGTGGCATTTCACTGGCACCAGTCTCAAAGCTCTGTATTTTGTGCACTCATGGACACTTAAAAAAAAAGATACACATGCAGAAAAGTATATTAAAAAAACCCACAACAAACCACACACAGAGATTTTCTCCAACAGCTTTCAACTCTTTGCTTGTATCTGGTACTCCTTAGTTATACCTTTACATGCTTAATGAAATGATATTTCACCACAAAAGTCAAACCAGATATAGATCATTAGTATTCTTCTGCAAGAACTGGGATCCAACATCATAAGTAGTGTTAGAGAAAAACTTGGGGTGAAATGTAATTTCCAACCTCTTAATCTAATTCTGTAAATATACAAGCAAAAACTGCCCACCAGGCTCATGAGTTGTATTTCTACTGCTGATTTCATCCAGCCTATATACCTAGAAGTTAACAGGAACTCCAAAATCTGATTAAGTTATGCCCTCAGGACACTCTACCTCCAAAGTCTTTCTTCCACTAGATAGATGCACATTTAGCCCACTTCCTCCATTAAAAAAAATCTTAATAGCATTTCCACCCCAGGCCTGAAGCTAACAAAAAAGTTGCTACTAGTAATGCCCTGAGAGCACATCCATCTTGTATAAATAATGAGGGTTAGAATACTTTTGAGGATCAAGATCACACTGGATCAACATACCATGTTTTCCTCTAGTTTGCAATGGGGAGCAATATGTTTCAGAATTACAATAATTCACCATTTTCAGAAATTATCACATATGCTATTTCCAGCAAACATCTACACTTGTTTAGCTGTAGCATCCTCACATAAGTTTTCAACGGGAACAAGTTCTTTTTTTCTGCAAATCTACACCTCTCTTGATTGAGGACAAATTTTTCCTGTGCAGTCAACCTGGTCTCCTGTAGTGCACTGACCTCCAATTTCTGATGCTTTGGTAGTTTCCTCAATATCACTGCTCATTTGAGGAATAGTAAAACATATCTTTGACCTCTCCCAGAGTTTTCAATCCCTAAATGACCTCCGTGTATAATTTTAATAATTTTTCCCAGTAACACATTTCAGATCGTCATCCTGGTGCCCTTAAACAGAATCCTTTGCAGTATTGAAAACTTCTCCTTAATCCTAAAAGGGACAGCAGCACATGAACTTCTGGCCAAAAAGTTCACTGATTTTCTAAAAGGTCTATTCCTTAATTATGTAATCAGGACAACTCTTTATATTAGAAAGAAAACTGTTTTCTTTATATTAGAAATGTTGTTGGGATTTTTTTTTTAATACGATTGACACATCCTTGGTTGCTTGTATGCTTTCCTCTAAATCTTCCTTACAAATGCTCAAGAGTATAACTGCAGCCACCAGACCTCTTCCTCTACTATTCAGTTTGTAAATCATACATTTGCAGTTGAACAGAAAAAATAATCCTTCTATGCCTGGCAGGCATCTGCCCAGTGCTTCCTGGAAACTGCAATGAATGGCTTGCAGTCATGTTCAGCTAAAATAGGTCTCAAAAAAATACATCCTGGAAATTTTTCATCACCATGAGCTAAGCTAGGACATCTTTCTCAACTTGTATATACTGAGATTCAGCTTTTGCTGCAGCTATGACACATAACTCACTGGCCTCCAGTTTTGAACATATTATATAGATTAATGCTCTAGTACCTGCTCTGGTAGCTTCATGTTTAACATTACCTACCTACAAGGTCTGTTAAGACCTTGGTCTTAGTTCCCATTTATTTCTCTAACTCTTTATGAGAACATGTATCCTATCTCTGCCGGGTGTCTTTAGATGAATCTAATCTCAGGTTGTTGATCAGGACAGCCACACAAAGCCATGTGCTCACCAAACTGTACATTCCTCTCAGTTCCTTAGGGTAGACATATTATTGACAGCTGGAATCTTCTTCAGATCTGTCTGTACAATTCCCCAGTTACTGTCTGTCCCAAGGAATTTACATACTGCCTTGCTATGGCAAGCATCCTTATTAGCTTCTCCAACATCATCCCAAAATACAGTTTCTCAGTAGATGCCAAACACAACAAAAATTGGTGCTATTTCTTCAAACTGCCAAGGAGATGGTTCATGGCATATACACACTTTCTTTTCTCAAGAGTACAAGCCAGAATTTTGCTGATGCCTTAATTATAGACAGATACTTGGAATTACTCAGTAACTCTTGTGAAGTAGTGGAGATTTTTGCTCTTTGCATATTGCTTTAATCATGTGGGCCCTAGACAACGGTGTAGGGAGCCATCTGCCACTCTGTCGATTCTTCCAGTTCCTGAGTGACTCCTAGAACCTCTTTATGTCTGCTCTTTAAGGAAAAGAAACTCTTCTCAAAGGAGGGGCAAGAGCTACATGCCTTTGCCACCCCTATCCTTGGGGGCCTGCATCAATTCCAAAGAAACATTCATAAGTTTATCTTCAATTAATAATTTCCCTCCAATAGATCCATCCCTTTGATGCAATCAATAGCCTGACAAAGCTTCACTCAACAGTGGTGAGCTTTCCTCTATTGCTATGAGACATTTTATCTTTTCCTCACTGTTATTGACTCAACAAGGATTGGTTTCCTTATATTTTAAGTATTGGCTGAGCCCATTAATTTCTCCTGTCTCTTCTTGTGTGTCTCAGCTCAGTATGGAGTCCATGTAATCAAAGGGAAGGTACAGAACAATTTTGTAGTGAAAAAAATTCTGTGGAAACAAAACGGAGTTCATAGCTTGACAGTGAGAGGTACATAACATCAAACATATCATTTATACATGCTATATAGCCAGGGTCTCCTGAATTTTCCCCAACAAGCGCAGTTATTATAAGATTTTCAAAAGAATTCTTAATTTATAAACTGATTGCAGAAGCTTGGCAAAATTTTGGTTTCTGAGGGGATGAGAACACAGCCAAGCCGTGTTCTCTCAGCTGAGAGAATCTTTTCCCATATTACAGGCTTTGTACTTTGTTGAGTCGAATGTCCCACTGGGCAACTCTCTGAGAGGGTCAAGCAACTTGCCTTTGGAAGCAGTATGTTTAATGGAAGTCTTGAAAACCAAAGAACCTGCATCCTGAAGCCATTGTTTAATCTGCTGCCATAATTATTTGTTAATACTCAACTGACAAACTGATGAGGGGAAAATGGAACAGGAGACTTTCTCCCTCCTGAAGTGTCATCCTAGTAGCAAAGCCCATTACAGGCTGATTACAAACCCACCTCTCACCATCATACAAGCAAGTAAAAACCCTTTATTCTTTTGCATGTCAAGGTTTAAGTCACATTGACAACTAGAATTTGTTCTCAAATTTTTCAGTACTTTAATCTCTTTTTGAGTTAAAAAATAAGAACAGCTTTTTTTCCCCAAATTTTTATGAAGTGTCTGATGTTTCTTTGTGTCCCTCTGTCAACCCAGTGAAATCACGTTATATCACAAAATCCAAAACTTAAGTAGATTTTACTGACTATCCTCCAGGCAGCTTCACTGTTCATTTTTAATCCATGTAGAGTGCTTAAATACCACAGCGATAAGTGTTTTATACAGGCATATAGATAGATTTTGACATTGGATCACGAAACAGGCAGTCTTCAAGGGCAGCAATTGTAGAATCTCTAAGAAATTGCCATTGTTCAGGAAACAAGACATGATTGTCCATCATCATAGCTGGTAGAGAAAATAAAAACTTGTGGAATAAATATATTCTGTGACAGCACCTGTCACTGGTGAATTCTTTTGCCTGCCACATCAAAGATAGTGGATGATATATGGAAGACAGTGGATTTCTGCTGACAGTTTTCCACAATTTCCAAGCCACTAATGGAGTACAGATACCGTTTTTCAGTTCTCTCTAGCCTGGTCAACACTTTAATTTAGTATTGATATTTAATTTGTTCCTTTATTAGCAATCTGGTGACCCTTCAATCCCACTAAGAACTTAACAAATTATGTCTTTACTTATTAATGGAAGAGGAAAAAGTAAATGTGAAATAAACTGGGAAAAAAACCCCTTTTTTTTTTTATTTTAGAGCTAGTTAAAGTTGCTAAGAGATGGAAGTACCTCCTGTTCCCTTTGTTTACAAGCAGCAAGAAGACTTGAAGTAAACAATTTAAAGTGCCATAAATTTTATACTACCCACAGTATAAGCACTACATTATGCCAAGGAAAAAGAAATACGAATTTCATCTCTGCATAGAGAATTTAGCCATTGCTCACAACAAATGCTCTAATGCAATGTCAAAACATCAGTAAATAATGACAAAAATAAAACTGGAGAGACCCAAACCAATTCTTAGATTTTTCTTGAAAAAAAAACAAAGAAGGAAAGAAGGGAGGAAAGAAAGAAGATATGGAAATACTGGTTTCTGTGTTCATTTTTTATGCAGCTCATGAGACTTAAGACCTGAAACATGCACTTTCATTTCTAGCAAGTGTGTTTCTAACCCTTCAGTCTTTCAAAAGAAAAAGTGAACAAAGTGCCAGCAAACCCAGTTAAGTTCTTCTGACCATCTGTTTTGCTATTTCCAAAAATAACAAATATCTCTAATCTGAAAGCCACGGTAACCAAGAAAGTTATCTATGATGATTTAAATGCCCATTTTACCAACTATTTCACTGTTGCATTACTTTAGTGGTGTCAGCTTCTTTTGTAGTTCCAGATCATCTGTTCAGAAATTGCACAGCAAAATAAACAACATTAGGAAAGGTGCTGCCCATAATACATCAATTTTGTATCTAATTCATTAAAAATCTCATTTAAATGAAGCTGAAGCATAGCTTCCTCTCTGTCAAAACAGATTTTCACAACACGAATGGACCAGGACTGAGTCCTAGGCAACCTGCAACTGCTGTACAGAGACACCGCTACTTCTGCTTTGAAAGGTTCATTTTTCCAGAATAGCAGACCTTTGGTTTGATGGCTGTTTGATATGTTGTCAACTTCAGCTTAAAAGGGTTTTGATTTTGTTTTTCTTTATCTCAAAGTCAAAAATTCAACAGACAGAATGACAGAAATGCTCATTGGAAGAGAACCCTGGGGGTCATTAAGTCTAATCTCCCGCTCAAAACTAGATCAAGTCAGCTGCAGATTTGTCCAGTTTTTAAAATCTCCTAGTACAGAGATGTTACAACAATCTGGGCACCTTTTCTTATGGAATACTTCCCTCCCAGGGATAAAGTTTTTCTTAAGATCTCATCTGAACCTTGCAACTTGTGTCCACTGTGCATTTGTTGTGGTTTAATCCCAGGTGGCATTTAAGTACCATGCAGCCTCTTGCTCACTTTTCCCCTGTGGTGGGGAGGAGAATCAGAAAGAAAAGGTAAACCTCGTGGGTTATGATAAGAACCATTTAATAATTCAAACAAAATAAAATATAATACTAAAACTAGTAATACTAAAACTAATAATAAAAACTGTAAGGAAAAGAAGAGGGGGGGAGAGGGAGAGAGAGAAATTAGCCCCAAGAGAAACACATGAAGCACAACACATTTGCTCACTGCCCACTGCCCAATACCCAGCCTGTTCCCAAGCTGCAAGGGACTGCTCCCAGCCAACTCCCCCCAGTTTATGTACTGAGCATGATGTTCTATGATATGGAACATCCTTTTGGTCAGTTTGGGTCACCTGTGTGTCCCCTCCCAGTTTCTTATGCATCTGCTCACTGGCCAGAGCATGGAAAGCTGAAAAATCTCTGATTTTGAGTAAGCAGCACTCAGCAACAACTAAAACATCAGTGTGTTATCAACATTATTCTCTTACTAAATCCAAAACACAGCACTGTACCAGCTACTACAAAGAAAATTGACTGCATCCCAGCCAAAACCGGGATAGCCTTGCTCTATTATTTGCCATTCCTGGGAAGGCCCTGGTTCTGTTGTCTTTGCCACTCAAACTATTTGCTCTCTCTACTGCCTCCTTTTCACCAGACTAAATGAATAGAATTCCCTCAATTTTTCCTCATCATCCACGCTTTCTTGGTTTCTGAACATCTTCGTTGCCCTCCACTGGACCTCCCTGGTTTCTCAATGCTTCTGTAGAACTAGGAAGCCTAAACTGGATGTAACATCCTCATGCAGTCTCAGCATGGCTGCACAGAGAAAAATAAGAGTATCCCTTGGTCTGTTAACTACACTTCTTGTACTGGGCTACATGAAGATGATTGTCTTACTCTGCTGGCTCATACTCAGCTTTGTGTTTAGTACCTTAATCCCCAGTCCTTCCCCAATGGGCTGCTACTCAGAGAGACAGTTCCTGACCTGCACTGACTAGAGATTATTCTGCCCCAGATGCAAATTTTTTCCTTGCTAACTTAATGACATTACTGTAAGCCCAGTTCTCATGTTTCTGAGGGTCTCTCACTGGAGGCTCTGCCATCTCAGAAGCACACATTCATGTGCCAACTGCCCATCAAGGCATTACTTTCCAGTCAAAATGAGAAAATCCCTTCTACATCATTAGGAACCCAAGTGGTAGAGCAGTACAAAGTGGAAGGTAGATCAGACTACTGGAGGAAAAATCACTGACATGAAAAAAAGAAGCCAAGCCTAGACAAATACAGCTGTAGATGGACTACCCTTACAAAAGGTGAAGCAATCAGCATCAGAACATTAGAAGCAATGCTTCCCTCCTCACTTTAATCATGGTATTTCCCTGTTATGAAAGGTTATCTGTGGAGGAGATGGAACTAGTTAATGTCACCTCAATCTCCTGGGATGAACGTGGTGTTACATGACACCTGAACCCCTTTGCTCTGCCATCTCCTCTCTCAGAAAGGGCTGTCACTCAGAATATGAAATATATTTACAAATTAATTAACTTTGGCCAGTGACTGAAGAATTAGATTCCCACTAACAGAGATTCTGTCTGAGTGATAAATACACAGAACACTGGTGGAATAAAATACTAGCCCTTCTTGCCTCCCAAATCTGAATGCTCAGCAATCACATCACCTCTCCCCTTCATCAGTCTTTTTTTCCTACACTGTCAACCCTTCTTTTCTCAAAGCCAATAGAATTTGCTTTAGTAGATGGAGGTACATGTGTACTGAAGAGAGTATTTGATCTCTGAAAACAACTCATCAACTCATTAAATACAAGCCCATTGCACAGAGAGCTGTGAAAGGCAAAGTGGAGTTGGTGGTGAGGACATGACATTAGCTGAGAATAAGATGGAAGTCTCTGATGAATAAAATAGTTCCTGATTTTAAGACCTGAAGTAGAGGAAAACCTGCACAGAAGAGTTCATGGTGCAAGCTGTATATTATGTTGGTTGGAAGTTTCATTTTGTTCTATCTTGTGTGAAACACAAGCTGTTTGTCAGAGGGACTGTGTCTGTACAGCCAGGAAGATGTTACAGAATACAGGCTTGCACACAACAGTGTGGGTAGAACAGGTGACTGTTCTGATGGTGCTGATGAGTCTGAAAATAAATTATGGGTGTGATGCAGTGTTCACAGAGCAAGGGCTAACCATTTATTCTTGGAAACAAACAGTGTTGCAGAACTCAGACAGTCTCAGCAGAAAGGTAGAGAGGAGATCGTGGCCCAGTTCTTAGTCAGTCACGCAATAATGCTTCAGGTGGCAAGCAATGCAAAAACAGGCCTTCATCATACTGCTTCTTTTTCATGCTCCCTCTCTGGAGTGGGAAGCCTTAATGAGCTTAATTCTACTATGCAACTCATTTAAGCAGCAAAGCAGCGGCCCAGACAATTTAAGCTATCATCAATTCATTTATAGCAGCCCTCACAGATTAGTGACACTTCAAGGATATAGCAGATTACAAATAAAATAAGCTGTACTTGCCTCAAAGACCAAAATAAAATAAAGAAAAATCCAAATTCATTCATCAATGAGAATGTTCATTATTTAGTGGAACAAAATTCATCTTCCAAATCTTCAAACGTTGGTCCAACAGAACATGTGATGCTTGTGAGGGTTTACTTGTATCAGCTACAGAAGTAATAAATTTTGAGATTTTTTGCAAGAGTTGTGGTTATTTGCCATAATGTCCTTACTAGACCTAAATATCAATGATTAGGTTTTCCTCTCTGTGAAATATCTCCATGATTCGAAACAGCAACAATTATTTTTCTTTATTTCTTGTTCTATATTGTTAGCAGAAGTCAAGATGTCTTATGAGATAGCTGCTGTATTCTACTTTAGAGCTACGTAATGAAACTTCTTTTATCTAATATCTACACGTTCTTATTTAGCGGAAGATATTTATGTGTTATTCTTTTTACATTTAGAAAGGTCATTCAAACAGAAGCTGGGTAGGTAGCAACTGACAAATAATAATGCTGCACTGGAAATGGGGTGGACCAAAGAAGTTGACCAAATGCCAATATTCAGCACACTGTAATGAGCGAGGCAGCGCAGTGCAGTAGGTAAGGCTGACCTCAGAGATCCACAGCTGATTATAGTTACAAGATGTTATTCCTGGGGCATGAAGATTATAAAGACAAACCTCAGCAAATGTAGTTGCAGTTAAGTCTCCTGTTGTCTATTCCTTCCTCTGTGCTGGCAACAACCAACTGTGTGGCAAGGGGTGAGTCCCACAATGCCACATGCTCTCCAGCAGTTATTGAAAATTCAAATAGCTGTGAAACTTTGCACTGCAGTCCATCAGACGTGCTTGTGAGGCAAGATCCCTTTATCAAAGATGGGCAATACAGTGTGCTACATAAATGACTTAAGGCCTAGCTAGAGCTTATTCCCAGGGATCTCACAAGCACATACACAAACATAGTCTTTTTCTTCCTGTCAATTGAAAACAGGATGCATTAGCACTGAAGTCCAGCACAGGAAAAAAAAAAAAAAGAATGGAAAGAACAGAGACATTTTCTGCAGGTCATGTTGTTAGGATAGAAAAAACCTTGATGCTTTAAGACATTGCACAGGCTAATCTTCAGTGGCTTCCAAACATTTTTTAGTATAATTTAGGAACTATATTTACCTAACATGAACTGCAAGCTGTTAGACTCCATCCTTTATCAACAACACTTCTGGTATAGCTGAACTAATTTTATTGTTTGTAGGAATATTCTCCTACATTTCTCCAGAGAACCAGAGGCCATGCAGTAAGACTATAAAGAAATGAGACTCTTGACCTGAAGGGTGGTAAAAATGCACAGAGAAACATGAGATCTGGTGCTAGGTCAGTGAGAGAAATTCAGTGAGAGAAATACAGAAAAAAAAGAAGGTATTTTCCAATTTACCAGCCCTTTGCTGTAAAGGCTGGTAACATAGCTAATGTGTCAGTGAATGTGTTAAGAAGCAAAGGAAACACAATTATACTTTCTAGACTAATGTCAGGCAATAACAATTTCCATAGTGACAGACTAAGCCATCACCTGCAGAGGTTTTTGAAGCAGGAAGGGAGGGAGAGGTGATAGTCTGATAAGCTGTCAATAGTAGTTCATTATGTATTTTTGACCATCAGCCCCTTGTAGAGAGGGAAAAGCAGCCACCCAGCCAGGGCAGGTATATAATCTGATTGATGCTTCACATAAGTGGCTTTCAAAAACTTGACTGAGCATGAAATCTCATCATTAAAGTTTATGTCCTGAGTGAGTGGGGGAAAGAGAAAAAGAAAGAAAGAGACCAAACCAAAGGGAACCAAAGCTGACAGAACAATGGCAAATTTACAGCCAAGCATCTACTTAAGCATGATTTCCAAAGCTAATCACACAACACCAAAACAGGTTTCTGCTTCTAAAGGAAGCCCCTGTGCAGACACATAAAAGAAACCAAGAGTAATAAAATCAAAACCCATGGGATCCCTGGAATTCAAGTATCTGCTCTGTCTGTTTTACCAAAAAGTCTTAAAGCACTGAGGAATAATCAGGCACAAATAGCCTAGGGTAACTATATACATTAATTCCATATTTAACCCTCTGCTTTGCTCTGGTTATACAAAAAAAACCTGTTTAAGCAGTATTTGAACTCCATGATTTCTGTCTTGTTTAAGCAATCGGTGAACTCCACGATTTCTGTCTTCCTACCTGCTTAATATGAAATGAATCAGAGCAGGGAAGGAACATGGAATAACAACACCGCATCCATAAGATCCTTCCAGAGACAGGAGTTGTTAAAACTTCAAGAATAAAAAGGCCTATCAAGATCACAGCATATTCTTATGTAACCAAGTCTCAAAGGATTGGAGAAGAGTAGAATATTTCAGCAATATTTATTCTGATTTGAAAACAAATTGGTCTGACTTGCTTTGCTCCCCCCTTTGTGTTCTTTTGTGCAATTATTCTAGCTTATGAATTTACTGGCAGAAATGTTCACAGAAAGAGCAAATTTTAGTGGTCATTGGAGATTATTTGTGAAGAGTGAATTTAAAATTTTTAATCATTAGCATTCACTGTGTAAATGTGCTTCAAAGGCCTAGGCTCATCCCATCAGGGACTAGCACTGCCCTAGGTAACCAATATGTGCAATCACAGCTAATCAGTCAGATCTGATTTCAAATATTCACAATAAATAGATCATGGACAAGCTGCAAGCTAAAATTATTCATAGAAATAATTTGACAAATGATTGTCAATACTGAATAATTCAAGAAGATCCCACATTGTTGATAAACAATTCCCAGAGAGAAAGGAGGGTGAAGTTTGTTTTATATATTCATGATGGATTCTTCAACTAGGGCTGTTCAAAACACCCTGGTGAATAAGGTTAGCCTCTGCCTCTCCTAGTTCCTTCTGAAACGTGAACATTTGAATGGCCATATTTCAGGAGGAGGAACTGCTTTTTGGATGCTCCATTTGCAACTAGCCAAGTAAACGAGGATCTGTGAAGGACACCAGCTACAATTAATGGCATCAGTATCTGTACAAACAGTCTGTGACATGAAACAACTCTTCAGTGACTGATAGTCACTTCTGCTGGTGTTTGGCTTTAGCAACTAGTTTAACAGAGGCTGGAAAGATTACTCTACTTTCTTCCTTTCCAGTCTTCTGCTCATGTGTTACTGATCCTTCCATGAGGGCAAAACCAGATTCAGTTCCCCCACTCTCCATTAATGAGCATTCACTTCTGAGAAGAAACTTGGCTGCTAGTCCTCCTGAACTGCACAACAATATTGTGGGTTTGTTTTTTAATTTGTAAATAAATGAAAAACAATGTATCCATCTTATACAGGGAAGTAGACTACATACTAAGATGTGAGTCTAAATCCTCTACTGTCTGTCAGGATGCTATACCAAATGAGTTAAAGGAGATAAAACCTGTCATTTAATATTTACTGGCATGTTATTTCTTTGAAAACATGTCACCCCAGCATCCCACTACAACTGCATCCAAATCTCCAAGCATCGCCCGTTTAGTACTGGGGTCTGCACCTGAAGACTTGACTGAATAAGAGTCATGAGCACAGCACTAAGAAAAGTATAAAGTTTAAGAAATGTGACATAAGAATATAGAAGGGGAAAAAAAAGAGGAAAGAAAAAAAGAAGAAAAAGGAAAAAACCAAGAATGACTTGTTTATCCCAGGAATATCTGAGGTATGACATGATAACAGTCTCTCATTATGTAAAACGCAGCAAAGACAACGGTGATCAATTGTTCTCCATATCTGCTGAGGATAGAACAGGACGTAATTAATTTAATTTGCAACTGAACAGAATAAGATTAGAAGTTCAAAAGAAATTTCTATTTGTAAGAGTAAGAACTAGAAGTTCACTACCTCAGGCAGTTATGCAACCTCTCTACCAGGAGGTGTTTTTTTTTTCAGAAAAACAAGTTTGACAAACTTCTGACAGAATAGCAAAAGCAACTTGATCATCCCCTGAACTGCAAGACGGACTAGAGAACTTCTCAAGAGACAAATACTCTCATGACCTCTTACAGCTCTGCTTTTGTGAAAACCTTAACCTGCTTTACAGGAAACACCCTGAGATGCTGAAGACTACACCTTCCCTGAAGGATGAGGAGTGCTCCACAGTGGGTGGTTAGTATTGTCACAGTCCAAGCCATGATGTTTTAGTCCCCTTTCTCCAAACTATTTCTGTCTGCTTTGTCTTACTGTAAGGAGTGCAGTTTTCAGATGTAATGCAAAGGGTCACCTTGAAACCTAGAAAAAGTGCCTGCTGTAGAATGTGAAGATGAATTAGATTTATCTACGGGATGCTTTAAATGTAAATTTTGCGTGACTGGAAATAAAAGGATGTTTTATAGAAGCACCTATTCCTCTTCCTTCCTCACCAAATCAATGAACAGAAGTACCTTAGATCCCAGGAAGAAAGAAGATTAAACTTAAGAAAATGGAAGATTGCAAAACTCATATATCTGTGCAAATTTTTTTTTGCACAGATTTAACTGCTGACACACAAAAGAGACTACAGGCATACTGTAGCTACTGTTTAAAGCCTTACCGTGACTGCGTGCAAGTGACCGCTGCTCTGAAGAGCCATTCACCAACACACTAGCTCTAGTGAAGACTTTCCTCCAGACTTTTAAAAACTCTCCTTACCTGTCATTGAACATAATTTGCCAAGGCAACATTGTATGATGTTTTTCTAACAATCAGAACGCTGTGTTTAAATCTTTTTCTCTTTCGCAAGTCTGGCTAACCCAATTCTCTCAAGTCTAAAAGACCTACCAGAGCAGCAAGCTCTCAGGTTTTGCCCCTCCCATGCTCTGCTATTTCTGAACCCACTTGCAGACCGTGAAGAAAAGCACCATGTCTACCTTTCCTGCACTCTGAATCTCCTCTGTTCCTCTAAGACACAGTCAAACATTTTATACCTTCTAGATAACAAAACCCACAAGGACCTATTAATGTTTGCAACTTTTCTTCATTTTGCTCATAATCAACCTCTTCTTAATTGTTATTTATGCACATATATGTGGTTAGTGTTTCAGCTTTTGGGGATGACAGCTCTAAGACCACAGGGCTTGCTAAGCTAAAATAAAGCACAATAAACAAAACCATTGCATTAAAATGTTTATATTGAACAAAAGAGGAAATGTTTCCAGGCCTAGAGCATTGTGCTACATTTTAATCCTCACACAAAAATATATTCCTTCTTACAATCATCTATGGCTCTAGGTCTTGCCCATAATACTTGAAATGCAAGCAAACAAGTGCCATTACTGTGCCTCTCACAGGATGTTCTCTGAAAATTTCCAGCCTCCTGACTTACAGAGTGTTAAGAG
This sequence comes from Pseudopipra pipra, assembly GCF_036250125.1. Taxonomy (NCBI): domain Eukaryota; kingdom Metazoa; phylum Chordata; class Aves; order Passeriformes; family Pipridae; genus Pseudopipra; species Pseudopipra pipra. The sequence continues at coordinate 24,239,388 of NC_087550.1, forward strand.
CAACAACCCACAGCTTGTGAGGACTTGCAGATGAGCACTGTATTTCTGGTCAACTCAGTTTTGCCTTAGGTCAGGGGTGAAACAGTTCTCTTGCTGAATTCCCACTGATGAGAGTCCTTGCCTTGTTTCTCTATAAGTCATATGCCATTTCTGTAAAATTAGAAGTGGACCCTCACAGAAACAAAGCACTTATTTTTCTCTGCCTCCCCTGTTGCACCCTCTATCACTTGACTACCAGCAGTGTACTGATCAAAAAAATCCATAGGAAGTAACTGGGAAGAAATAAAGCCCAAGAGATAGATTGCCTCCACAAATCCAATTCCTGTATTCCTCAGGCTTTTAACTTTCAGACCTAGTTCAAGTCAGTTAGTTTTTATTTATCATATAGGTAAGAAGCTCATTAGACCAACTCGACCATTTCCAGTCAATCACATACAATGGAGCTGACTACACGCTGGAAACCAAGTGTCCTACTCTTAACAGGGCTAAGGATTTCACCCTGACACTTTTACTTACATTTGCTGAAACCAATACTATACAAGTTGTATGAAATTGTTGTAAAATCCAAGCCCAGATACCACGACCTTGTCTGCCTTGTCCCCTACCTGCATCAGTATCAAGTTAAACTGAACTGGTAGTAATTTTCCTGTAAAAGTTGACAGCGTTATAGACAACGCTTCTGAGTGCTTCTAGGTCTAATGGGCAAAACGTTATTCTCCCTGCAATAATTATGGGTTCTACAGTACTTTGAGGAAAATTGCGGTGGACAATACATAAACACTTCAATGCTGTGATCACTTGATGACTAGTGCAATGACTTTTGGGTGAAAAGGTTCACTGCCACAATAGTTACGGAATGGCTGATAAAATTTGCATGATTTTCTAGCAATCTTGTACACTACTGTGATGTTACAGGAAAGTGTAAGGAAATAACACTCTTAAAATAACTTTCATAACTAATTAATTGTTAAGCAGAACCAAAAGCCAGAAGCAGTCCTTCCCTGTGGCTGTGTTACTGCCCAAGTCTACAGACAAGCTGGTGTGTGGGGGAGAGAGAGGAGGAAGGAGATAATGATTTATATGTAAGATCCTGGGAAAGTTTCAGCGATATTAATACTTGACAAGTGAGGCACTTCTGCTCTTAAGCACATCTGACAGATATTTTGCAGCCAACTCAGAATTCACCACAATGTTCTACCAGCATTCCAAAAATCTTCAAATGGCCTCAAGCTGAGGGTCTACAGAAAAAAATGATATGTTTTAGGTGATGAAGTGAGATGTGGAAGTAGCACACAGAGAACCTCAGTGGCAGGACTAGGACTGCATTGAACATGCCCCTGGTGTCAACCCCATTGTACAGCTCGTTCACCCATCCTGAACCCAGTAGAGATAAGCACTGCTCTGCTGTCAGCCCTGGGATGTACACCTAGCCTAGGTGGCAGCCACCTCTAAACTGTTGTACAGTCACATATGGCCCAGCACCAGTCTCTGTCAAATGAAAAGCACAGTTTAAAGGCTGGGAAGTTACAAAGCTGCATGCACTGCAAGCACATTCAGCTACTCTGCTGAAAACTGTCTTCAGGTTTACCTCAGTGGATAAAATGCCAAAATGCCAGTTAGGATAAAAGGAGCTGAAGAAATAACTTGTGTAAAATAAAAATACACAACCTATTAAAAAAGATGGCTCTAATTTTGGCTTTTAGTACAGGATTCGGGGCAATGTATTTTTCGTTTTGATGATAGCACACGCCAAATATCTATATACAAGTGACAGCTTATAGGTTATGGAACTCTTTAGGTATCTGAAGCTTGCTTCTACTCCCATTAGTTTGCTCAGTCAGTGGCTCCTCTTTGGACCTAAAAAGGGCTGCACCATGGACATTATTCACATGGATTTTCCAGTCTTCAGTACTGCTTGGGTTCCTTTCCAAAAACTTTCCTATTTCTGGCACTGTTAATGTACTTCAAGCCCTCCTGAATCTTGTGGAATTCCCTAGAGTTTCTTCATTCTATGAATTTGCTTTTTTAAAAGATTTAAAAGAACAACAAAAATATCTCCTGAAGTGAACTATTACCATGTAAATCCCCTTTGGCTCAAACATGAATTTTTTTCAAGCTAAATAGAAAATACTAATGGAGAAGGGGAAGTGGAACAGAATTTTTAAGAGATATAAAGCAAATGTGTGTATTTGCCAAAAAATTAATTGATAAGGTTGTCTTTGTTTTGGTTTTGGGTTTTTTTTCCCCCTTTTACTTAAGACCTCTGGAATTACAGAAATCAAATTCAAATGCTTACTGTTGTGGTATCCAAACGAGCACTTCAGAAAAACAGTGAGAATAGAAAAGGATGGTAAATATTGTCAAGAGACTAAGATATTGGGGTCATTCAGCAGAGTATTTAGTATTTCCCCACATCATGGAAAGAGGGGATAGAAACAACTTCAGACAGAGGCCTTACAGTACCTAGAAGCTCCTAGAGACCTCAAGGGGAGATCAGGTTGTGGTCCTTCCTCTCTCACCTCTGCTTTTTTTCCACAGAAAGATTTATTGAACACCTTTTGTTCTAATTTATTTCTATTTATTTTGACACATAGCAGCAAGGGAAAGGAAAAGAAGCTAGTAAGCTAGAATAATTAATAACCTCTCTTTTGAGTTATTTCCCTTCCATTATTACACAACATAATTCATAGTCTCTGAGGAATGAAACAGAAAAGAATTTTCTCAAGAGCTGAGATTACTTCTTCCATAGCTGACTGTGGTCCCCAAACTATGTATTTTTGCTTATTTTGAATATTCATCAGTGATCATACTAATACCAAACATCTCACTTTGCTTACCTTCAAAGGAAAGGTCCTGTGACTCACAGAACATGCCTGGACTCTTGCATGTTAAACAGGTATCTGAATTTCATACTGATTTCTAAATCCAGCCCTTGTTTGCTTTGAGGTGGAGTGACCCATCACATTTCCATTTTGGGATAAGATGGTACTAGGGCTCACAGAGATTTAATGCTTTCTTAGTTCTCCTCTAACTTCTCATTTGCTTGCTCTAGGAACATCCTCATAGGAAGGAAAATGAAAATGTAGTATTGCTGCAAGCTACCATCAAAAAGGACTAATTTTACTCCCACCTCATCCTGCTCTACAGAAGTATAATTCCACTTTTTTGAGTGGAGCTGTTCCAGATTCTCTATGTGAGTACCTGTGTGTGTGCATATGTGAGAGACAGAATATGTATGCAGGATCAGTTTTTAGACCTTTCCAATTGCAGCACTTAATGTTGAACAAAATGTTCCACCCATACCTCATGTTTGATGTCTTCTAGAGGTAAGAAAACCTTTCCTATAGCCCTGCCTTCCTCACCCTTCCAAGAAGCACAACTCTTTTAACTGTTGGGTCCTTCTACTTTAGGCACAATCCTCTCTTGATGAAAACAGATAAGCCCTAGGGCTGCTAGATAGCTGAAAGGTTAGTAATTACATTGGCCTCTCCTTTAGCATCTTCTCTTTTGTAACCGAGAGGGAAGTGTAACTTCAACAAATCACAGAGTTCCATGATCACCATGGAAACGAGAGATGAGCACCTCTCATGATGAAGACAAATGACTGGTTCAGTACCTCTGAAGTTCTGTGTCCTCTCCCCCTTATTGTTTTGCATTAAACATCTAAAACTTTGGAATCTGAGACAAGTCAGGAATGTTAAATAGATGTAATAACAACAGCTCAGAGCAGTTGCGTAAAGAACGGTTCAATCCCCTCACAAAAGGTATTCACAGGTACTTTGAAAATATTATCCTGGCTCAAAAAATGATGGAATACTTTTGGTTCCCAGGACAGTATAAGGCTGGGAGAGCAGAGGGAACTGCAGGAAAGCAATGCTTTTGATACATTTGAGTTGATTCTGTTCCAAATGGAATTTCATGTTCTTAGTATGGGGCAGCATAAGGTGCAAGCAGGTGTTTGCAACCCACACGTTGGTAAAAAATCTAATGTGGGGGTAGGCAGCACTGTCATGATATTTCACTGGAAATTTTTATCTAACAAAGAGTATTGGAAAATCAGAAAGGCACAATGGCTTGTCTGGTTTTTGTGCCCTGATATTCCATACGTTTCTTCTCCTTCTTCCACACGATAATCTGAATCTACCACTTCTTCCTCACCAGAATCCATGGAAGCATTCTCTGTGCAGTCAAATCACCTTCATTTCTGACAACTGAACCTGCGCTCTTCTACAGATGGCTAATGCTGTAACAATCAGATTTCAAGAAGAAGGTGAACTCCACTGTATTAGGTAGTGTAATGTGACCACAGTAGGAAAGTGACTAAGACCTGTCTCAAAAAGCTTTAACATGACAAGACAATGGAAAGGTAGAAGGGAAGAATAATGTGGAGGTTTTTTTACTTTACCTTTGTAAAGTATTGTACCTTTGTTATACAAGAGGCAACTCAATGGTTTCCCAAGGTCTCATATAAAGACCATACCTATGATTGAAATCAAACTGGTAAGTCCTGGTTCTATCATCTTAATTACATAATTAGCATCCTTTTCTAATGAAGCTAATCACTAACATCGTTCAACACACAAAATTGAAATGAATGGAAGTACCACATGCTACCACACCAGAAGGTGCATGCCCTTCAGCATCTATCAAAACCAGTTTGTTGCCAGCAACGGTGATGTTTCAGTTGTGCAGAGCCCTATATTTAATAATTCAACTCAATAGAAAGCAAATTAAATTTTCCACAAGATTACCATTCTTTCATGTCCTTTGTCTTGTCTTTGGTTTTGCTTGTATGAAGACATATCCTGAATCCTGTCTGCAGGAAAGGGTCTTACAGCTCACTTTCCCTAAGCTTCCTGTGTCAACTGACTTCTATCTAACTTGCCTGGACACCAGGTCTCAGAGAACTTTGCTGATCCTTTCTCATCAAGATGTGCAGATCCCACTGTGAAATGGAAAGTTTTCTATTTCCTTTGTGTTGGTTTCCCCCTCCCAGTGTGGTTCTCAACTACGTCGAGTCGTCACACCTGAGCAGCACCTAGAACATGAACTTTCCAGGTTGCTTTAAGTGAGTGCATGCTATCATAAGCTAAGGAATAAATACCTCAAAGTTGAAGTTGCAACATATAAAATGCTATACAAGCAACTTAAAATCCACTACAAAACTGGCATTACGGTATAACAGTAAGGAGCAGGTGTATATAGGACACGAAGCTCACAGTGCTATAGGAATTGACCTATTCTACATAGACACGTATTACCTGGAGACACAAACAACTCCTAAGGTGAAATGAGACCTTTGGTGGAGTAAAAGATACATATGAGTTATTTTGTTTTGATGTCCCAATGCTTCCAGAAGAATGAGTATGTCTTGTTTTCATCACACAACATGATTGCTAATTTACTGATGCTTATTTTTGCCTCTCAAAATTCCGACACATCTGCAGCGATGGAAGGCAGGTTTTATTTCTTTGAAAACATATGCTGCTGCATTTGTACTTAACCACAAGCTCTAGTAAGTCATAATACTACACAGCTTAGCTTCTCAGCTCAGCAATGCAGCTTCTGTACACACAAAAAGCCATGTAATTACAATATATTACGTAGATGCTTCAAACATGCAGAACTGACATAACTCTGCAAGGAAACTAATACATTTAAGTTATCACAGCAAAAACATTATTCCACAAATGTATGTTATATAGGATGACTTAATTTGTCTATTCACCTTCAGCACTTGCCAGCTAGTGAATTTCCTGCCAAGAGTCTTCATTAAAAAGTGACTCTTTGAGAATATTGGAAGTTTATAATTCATTTTGAACCATGTAATATCCCTTGCAAAGAACAGGGTCATAGGGTGACCTAGGACTGCAATCACAGCTAGCAGGTGTAATAAGACACATAGTGAACTGATGGAAAACACACTATTACTTAAATATTATTCAAACCCCATAAATGTCTTTATGGATGTTATCTAGCAAGTAACTCTGAATGACAACCAACTCTGAGGAAATCTTAAACTTGTCAAATCTATTCTCCTCATCCAGTGGTTCACAAAAATTCAAAATGGAAGAGGCAACAATAACTGATGCAGAGATGTCATCATACAACCAGTCATCTCTCTTTAAAAGGTAGATACTCACAAGCCTTCCCAGCCTTCTGAAATGAATTAATAACAACAAAATCACATTTAGGAGCATACAGAAGGTTCACTGAAAGCTATCAAGATTTGTCTCAGCTCGAATAGGCTTAAAACTCAGCCACTGATTAACTTTCAAGTTGTCAGGAATCTACAACAGACAGGATGGGAACAGCTTTTGCCATACCTCTGCTTAAACTGATTTAAATGTAATACCATGGTATAGTGGTAGAAGGAGGAGCATAATAATCCAAGGAATAACTCCTTAAAAAGTATCAGGGACTTTGCTATGCCTAATACTGCCATATTCTCCAACAGGAAAGAAGAAAACAACAAGGAAAGACAACTTCATCCCAATGCTACGAATTGCTTGCTGCTGATAACTTTATAATACAGTTCATCCACCTTCTGGGACCTGCCTGTGCTGCTCTTAAGACACATGGACAGAGCTGTGCTAGGGCGCCAAAGGGTTTCTACAAGAAAACAAACATATTGTACCTTTGTATAGGAACACTGCAGAAGCTCACATACTCAAGACAATCACTCAAAGCAAACTCTTATCAGCCCACAGAAAACAACAAAATTACTAAAGCATTCATGCCATCAGCTGCCTCCCATTTCCCTGATACTCAAGTGTCAGTCGTACTAGTGTTCAGAGATGAGTGATGGAGGATCTATTCCAGTGTGACCCAGAAAGCAAGGTCAGAGCAAAACCCCTCTTTCTATATTTTCTGTTTAGGAGCCCCCAGTGACTTCTCCACACTGGAGACCTTGAGCTTCTCCATAGTCACCCATCCAGCAACACCAGAAGGATCGAATGCACTGAGGTACAAGGGTCTGGGTGTTCCAGAAATTACTAATCCAAGCAATTTGTTTTGTTTTATGCTAAGTGGCTGCACCTACTTCTGCCATACAAGAACAACTGGGTCCCCTACACATACCTAAATGTTATTGTTTCTTTCTTTGACCTTAGTGTGAAACACCCATGTTCTGTGGAAAGAGTCAGCAGTCATATCACAATATACACTTGCACTAGCAATCATCATATTGTTCTAACAGGAAGTTCTAGTAACCTGAGAACTGAGTCCCAAAGTACTACAGTTACACCAATAACCTCAATTACCCAACCAAGAGCTTAGGTAGAGCGTGATAAGCAGCTTGAGAAACTCAGAGTTCAAGTGAAGAAACTGATGCATAATCCAGGTCTCCTAGTGCTACAGTCCTTTGGTGCTTTAAACACCATACACAGTGCTGAAGTCTGGAAAAATGCCAGCAAGCTCCCTTAAGGGCTCACTAAAAAGAAAGAGTAGGGGTGGCAGCATGTCCAAAACCATCTGCCACTTTGCCCAGCTCAGCATACTTGGAGACTGGATGTTTTTTTCGGCTTGGATCACTTTTCTTCAGATAGATAAAACATACTTCTCTAATGCACACCCCTTTGTTCTACATGTAGTGGAGAAAGCTGAGGTGGATCATAACCGGGCCCTTTCCTCTCTGACTGTGTTTGCCTGTGAATTGTTTTAATATGCACTAAGCAGCTGCTTTCTTTGTGATTCGTTTTCCTGCTTGCTCCCAGCAATGCCCCATTGTTTAGACACTTTGATGCACTAGTGTGTATGAACAGCTTGCCAGCAGCACCCACACAAGCAGAAACATTTCGAGACCTCAAAAGACTGACCTAGAGATGTTTTTTTTCTTAAAATTGACATTTTAACAGAGCACCAGAAGCAGGAGTTCTGCTTGGAGTGCCTTATTTCCATTTTCTCATAGCTCTTGGATTTAAAGGGACAAGGGAAGCATCCCCTTTCAGGCTAATCCATCACTTACATTTTCTGACTGTCATTTGGTAGCTCAAGTTGAGACGCTTCCATTTATTCAGTCCTTCTCACTGGACTTCATTAAGCTGTGGAAGTTATAAATAACCAGACTGCAGGATCAGTCTCATTAAAAATTAAAGTCCATTAAAAAAATCTGGACTATTCTTATTATCGCAAGGAAATCCACTAAATGTTTTTTCTCTTTTTTTAATGAGAAAATATGCAAATAAGGCCACTCAAGAGTCTTCTTTCTCTAGAGCTTTGATTTTAATTTTTAAAAGTATAAAACAACAAAAAAAAAGTTTTGAAGCCAGGGAACTTCACTACTGCCACCAAAAATGCTTTTTATTGCCTTGTAAAAAGAGATAGCTTCAGAATTATTTCCCCCTAATCTCTTCATCACAGAAATAATGATCTTTTCTTGGATTTAAACATTACTTTGTAGCATTTTCAACCTACACAGTTCTCAGTTGTGCTATGGCATGAAGTCTTCTAACAAGAGAAAAAAATAACTTGCTACAGTGAAACAAATTAATCTACTTCTCCTACCGTACTTGAGTACCTTAACAAAAACTACACTGACAGCACAAGTCTAGAAAGAGCATAAGATTTCATTTCCCATAATGATCTTAGGGGAATAAGTACCATAATCTGGGATTTATATTTTGAAGCATCTCTTTTGAATCTCCATTCATGTGACAAATTATTGTCACTACAAAAAAAAAAAAAAGAAAGAAAGAAAAGAAAAAAGAAAAAAAGAAAGAACTAACCCCTAAAAATAATCAGTATTAATAACAGTAATATTTTCTTCTAATTTTGCCTCTGAATTTTTAAATCCAGGTTGAGACTATAAATGTGTTATATTTCTAGATATTTTTTCTGCAACAAGGGCAGCAGAAAACTGTTTCCTATTTTGCATATTAAAAAAAAAGTTCAGAAGTTCTAACAAATACATTTCAGCTGTTGGGGTCTTTCAAGGCAGAAGGATGCTCACAAGGCTCATCATAAATTCATGGATTGACAACACAACACCAACAGAATGCATGCTGCTTGACAGACACCACTTCCCAGGAAAATGGAGAACAATATTTGACACCATTGGAGATGCTTCCGAGACACCCCTTAGGGTAGAAAACTGCCTCTATGGGGGTGGTGCAAATATAGGAATCTGGACTCTACATTTTTCTTGTTAAGCTATTTTTCACCCTCTAGGACAGAGCCCATGCAGAAGGAGCAGCGGTTACACTGCCAGAGAACAGCAGGACCAGATTTTGCCAGAAGCAAAAACCAATTCAGCGAGGAAGAAAATGATCCCCCCTCTTCCATCTTCCCCCAGGCTTCCTCACAACTTCTCCACTTAGAGAAACCAGGCTCCCAGGGACAGGAATACCAATATAATCTTCAGTCCCTTAAAAATAAAGACTATCTTCCCAGGTGTTAGGGGGTGAAAGAGAATTCCAGCCATTTCAGGAGTTGGTGATAATTCTTCCTCCTAGGCCATTTGTAATGATGCTTCATTTTCTTCCAAAGCCACATAACTTCTCTATCATCTACTAGCATTACAGCTGTTGATTTCTTGTTTTCTCTGATGGGACTGTGCAGGGACTTTTTAAATCCAGTGCTCGACAAGAGTTTCAGGGAAGACTGCCATAAAAATGACCATAGATTATTCTTAAATTGCATTTGCTAAGTCCTATCCAGTGGTTTTGAAATTGCCATCAGAAAAGTATTAATGCTAATGGTTATAGTAATATAAGAGATATCTACAATTGGCCTTCTTGGACAAGCTGTGTGTAACATATCCTCTATAACAAGAAGCTCTGCTTTGAGCCAAGGCATCAACCTTAATAAGCTATGCTACTCCTACTGATGCTGCTAAGAGGTTATTCGGACAGTTCATTAAACACCATTTTTTTTCTGGGGCTGGAAATCTAGCAGTACTAAATATATTTGCTGTGAAAACGGCAGGCTCAGCAACACATCTGGGGAAAAGTTTTTGGAGAAAGGATTTCATTTGAGTAGAATTTGGTTTTTTTTGTTTTATTAGGTTATCTTTTTTTTTTTTAATAGTGCATGTAGTTTGACAAGGCAGTCCTCCTGTCAAAGCAGCCTACAAAACTGCTTACCACACAACGCTACTGAAATGCAGTTGCTTCCAGAGCGGCCACCAGTTAGAAGGGAAAGCACAGAACAGTTTGGCTGAGGAGAGAAAAAGGAAGCTACAGGCAATATAACAAAACCTACCACTTCTGCCACATGGATTCCAATAGTATGATTATTTTTAAGCCCATGCTGGGTAGATGGCTTTCAGGTCTTTTCAGAATGAACAGGCTCAACCTGTACCATAGGAGCCTGACTGCAGGCGGTTAGAATGGGGTGATGATACCTGAGCTAGATGGGACTAAAGCACATGCCCTGCAGAGAGTATTTTAGTCTACCTGAAAATGGTCCATGAATGATCTGCAAGCTGTACATGGCTGGCTTGAAATTCCAGAAGAGCGGCTATGCCCCTGGACAGAGACACTGGACAGAAGACAGACAGAAAGTGGCTGGTGACCACTATGGGAACAAAGGAGGAGACCGGGCTGCTCTGATTGGGGCTTACACATGCCACCCCAACAGCGATTCCAAGGAGAAAGCACAGACCATTATGTCATTCTCTCCAAATAGCATTAACCCTTCAGAAAGGAAGAGAGAGCTGGATGATTCAGTAACTCTCACAATGTGTTTCAGGCTCTAAAAAGAACTGGATGCTGTTTCCTCTCTTTCCTTGCTCATCTCCTTCCCTTTCAAAAACAAGGAGCCCTGTAAAATCATTTTCTCCACACAGAACAAATAGTTCATTAGTGTTTGCCTTTATGAGAGTGGGTGAATAGATTTTGTACCTTGTCTGATGAATGTTCGTGCCAGTTTTTCAAGGCTGCCTTGCTGAAGCAGATGCAATAACATTTTATTATAAAACACAGAATCCAGAGGTATCCTCAGCATACACTGAATTAGCATCAGCACAAATCCCCTGGCTGGTTGCACTGAAGGCTGCACTGTCTCTGTCACAACTCTTGCAATCTCCTTAGTCAAGAAATGGATGAGGGCTGAGAGGCAAGGGAGAGTGTAACCAAAGACGTAAGTATATTATGTCCAGCTTGGATCCTGACAGCTTCAGTTTCCTTTGATTTAGCTTCCCCACCCACAAAGGGAGAATGGAAACATCAGCATCAGGTCCTGGACTTCCCTGGTAGTTTGCAAGTACATACAGCTCCTCAGAGGGGAATGCTAGGGAAACGGATGGGACTGCCTTAGTACAAGCTTTAAATAATCAACATATTGTGACTGTATAGGCAGGCTCTAAAATGGCTCCAGTGGGAAACAGATGGGAAGACTAAAGAAGAGAAAAGAAACAGAGATGTGAAAAGGAGCAGAGGAGAGGGAGGTGAAGTAATGGAAAAACGAAAGCAAAAGTTTTGCAACACTGGCTGCACCAGCTCTTTGGCAGGGGTTCTACGAACCCCAATTCACAGCTCAGCCTGGCCATTTCCAAAGATGGATTAGCAAATTAATGTAAGCAGAGCATAAAGTTGCTGACTGTGGTGGTGTTGAGTCACCTTGGGCCTCATCAGCATTGCTAAACATTGCCCGTAACCTTTCCATTATCACTAAGGGTCTGCACAGCACCAGGACCCAACTGCTCCAATAATTTCAATTACTTTCCCTGACAAATTTTATGTTTCATGTATTTTACTGGCCTGATAATTATGATTTCTCTCATTTCTCGCTATCGAGCTTAATGGGTTCCAGCACGAGTGTACGGTTTCAGAAATGAAGTTCCACTTGAATTCACAAGTTATTATCTACTTTCGCTAATGGAATTGGAAAAAAGAGAAAGAGCGGGAAAGAGATAAAGGATGAGTAGAGAAGGGAAAGCAGAGAGAAAGAGACAGATGCATGCACAAAAAAAAAAAAAAATAAGGACTCAAGGAAAACATATTGACAAACGGAACAACAAGAGAGAAAGAATAGAGACTGAGTTAAGACAAAGATGAAGCACAAGGAGAACGAAAACCAAAAAGAATGCATGGGAGAAGGAGATAAAGACTGAGACAGAAAGAGACACAGAAAAATGGGTATACAAACAAATGAGAAAAAGCTGTGCACGGATCAGCACAAATGAGAGTGGAAAAACCAGCAACATTAAGTGCATTAAAAATGCTTTCTTGCATCATGACTAAAGAATTGATAGGTTATCTCAAACCTTGAGCAGGCAGTAGAGATCTCAGCTCTGCACCTTCTCCCACTGACCATAGAGAAAATGATTAATACCCCAAAAATAATCTTGCTGGCAATGGTAGATGTCCTATTAGAGTTAGCTGGAAATTAATCTTTGAAAATGTGTTAAAGATCCTCAAGAAAAAAAAAAAGTTCAAAATGTGCTCCTTTTTCTATCATAGACCTATCCTTCAAGAAAATTTAATCAAATTTGTCGTCTCTGGTGACCAAAGTTGTCACTGCTCCTCCTTTTGATCATCCCTGGAGTGTCAGAAGAGGTATACAGAGTGTGCTGGAGCTATCATTATTTGCACATAATCATCATCAAAGTTGTTTAAAAAAAGGAAATAAGAAGCTAAAGCAGCAAGTAAGTACCAATTCCAGGCATGGTCTTTCAGCAGTAACTGGTGTCTTCTTTTCCATTTATACCTCTGAAAACATCTACCTGTATTCAGATTCCCACATTCCCTCCTTCCCCACCTATACACAGACACTCAGCACGAAACTACTGCCCTAATGTCAGTGAAGACGGAATTTACAGCAGTGATGTTAGAGAGGGGAGAGCAGGATTTTTCTTTCTGACTTTTTCTGTTGGCGTAAGTGGGTGAGTATATCTATTAGGAAAACTTTTGAAGCTGAACGCCAAAGAAAGATCTTCACTAAGCTGGAGGAAGTTGCTAAAAAAACCCCAGACATATTGCTATTTTGATAGCAAAAGGTCTTACAGAATTAATGAACCACTTTACCAGAGACATTTATGGAGACAACATTCAGCTCTCCTGCCAAAGCCCAAAGGCACAAGGACACAAATAACCTGGTTTGGGATACAGTGCTTATTCAGGATGCAGACCATCTGCAACAGGGTTAATATCACTGGAGCACTGAGATGAAGAGCATACACCCAGAATGCCATCATACACTGTCATTGTCATGGATCACTGGTGGAAAGGTGCTGCTCTGAAAATCACTTACAAGCAAACCTTCAATGTCATGAGCTTATACATGGCCTTGAGTAGGACAGAAAAGTGAATACAATGAAAAGAGCTATAACAGGTAATAGATATCTTAGTCTAAATATTTTATTTTTCCAGATCTTCAGGCAGATGTGTGAGTTAATAATCAAAAACCAAAAATTGATACTCAAAATTTCTTCATAAGCAAACATGCTAAAAATCTTTACTTCAATCCTCTTTCCCCCCCCAAGATTAACTCATTCAATGAAGTTCTAAACAAGATCATAAAAATTTTATTCAAAAACACCTAAAAGGAATTCCCAATTATCCTTCAAAATCAACTTTAGAGAAAAAAAAATTTCCTAATGGAAGAATTTTAAAGAAAGTTTTTCTGACCATTCTGAATGTTGCTATGAATTAATTAATATTTGTTCTGTTGATAATACTTGAGTTATTTTCAGTTAACCTGCAGATTTTCCTCGAAGTGTGATGGCATTACGTCAGGCACTAGAAAAACATATTTCTCTTCTAAATGCTTCTAAAAGGAGTAAAACCCCAAAACTTAAATCCTTGCATATCCTCAAGACTAGCACCATTAACAAGGAAAGGAAAACAAACTAATAAAGGATAGGGTGATGATGCTTGCAGCATTTTTTTCATAATTTTGGGTATTAATCCCTTGAAGGGCACAAACAAGGTTTTAATCAGAGCTGACTATCTAAAAGGCAAAAAGATATCTGCATCTAAAGTGAAGCTATGGCCATTTCACATGTATGACTCACTGAAATGCCAAGGAAGGGTTCTTCCTTGCAACCTCCTTGGCTGGGACCAGTGACACGCCAAGTGATATGCCAAGGAGAGACATCAGGTCCTCTGATGCACCACCAAAAGGAGATACCACTAGGGTGATATTTCCAATTTCACAGTTCTCCCTGAATGTAGTACTATCCTTCCCGCTACCAGCAACACAATCAAAACAACAGCAACTGCAAGAAACTTAAGAAATGCCACTTAAATTCTGGTTTTGAACTTTTCAATTGACCAGCTTCTTATACAGAGGTTAATCAACAATCCCACGTTTTCCAGAAGCAAAAAAGAGTCAGTTATGCAAACTTTTTCTCACTACTGTTCATTTGCATTTTGAAGCCCTGTAGAAATGAATGGTCCCACCAAAACTGATAATCCTTCAGGGTTTTTCTCTCACATGCTACACACTTAAACTGAATGGAGGCTAGAATAGCAAAGTGAGGGCTTTTCACTCTTCATTTTCTTTGTCCTGATCTACATCCTATCCTTCTCTGGCAATTTAAGAATGAGCAATAATCAGTAGGGAGGGGTTCTGCGTAGATAAGACTTCAAATGTGGAAGAGGATGTAGAGATTACACAAGAGTTTATGATGCTGAAGACGTGGTGAGGTCACTATAGGTGGAAAGGAGTAAAGAATTTCCTTATTTCACGATGCAAAAGTTGAAGATATGCGACTCTAAAGTTGTGTAGAAACAGCTCAGCCAAAAGGACTTGGTAAATGCTCAAGAATAGTCTTGACAACAGTGGCTGGAAAGCTAAATTCATCAAAACTAACACGCCTACCCATTTGTTAGCTTCTCAAGAGAATTAACGATTTAGCGAAGTCCACACTAAATACCCTGTCACAACATACACGGTGTCTCAGGGAGTCGGATCATCCCCAGTGAACAGAATAATTAGCACCCCGTTTCTCAACAGCAGAGAGGAAACTGAAGGCTGTCATCCAATGGATGATAGCTGAGACCTTACCATTCCTGTCCCAGGAAGGGGAAGAGATCTCTGTAGGGTCAGGCTTGGAGCATCTGTGGAGAAACTGAGGAAGGCAGGGGCAACCCTGGCTCCATTCACCAAGGCAATCATTGCTGCACATTATTTCTTGATGCTGTAAGAAAGGTGGTGGCATGGTGGTGGCTATGCTCTGCCAAGTACCCAGTTGATGCTGTGGTTGTTGGGATGCTCTGGCAATCTTGTGGTGTGGGACAATTCTGTTTAGCTCATGCCTTTGGCTAGTGCCAAGAAACCCATTCTGTCTAGGTAAGTACAGAGAGGGCTGGAACCACTTCTCAAGGCTCAATACAAACTCTACAATTTCTGAGATTCACAGAACCACACAATTTGGATATTCCTGAGCTTGATTAATCATTGCTGTTTATCTCCCTCCACCAGTAGCTAACACAGTTGTTAATTTCGGTTGCTAGCCCAAGGGATTTACATTAGCAGATGAATTTCTAAGACTGTGTACATAAGAGGAGAAGTCTTTAAAACATTTACTGGGCTTGTCAGTAGCATCTGTAGAACCAGTGTAAGGGAAACATTTTTTTTCCTCTTCTTCTTGTCCCTACTCCAAAACCCCTTTACACTCCTGTGAAAGATACGTTTCTAGCACTGTACTAAGAGTTAGCGAATTTGGATTCTGTTTGCTATTCTGTCAGAAGTTTCATGAGTGACTGCAGCATTGCCTCAGTTTCCCTGCCTGGGGAAGAGAATGATCTTTTTAGTAAAGAAGAAAACTGAAAAAAAAGTTTTAATATTGTTGAGCCTTAAGCTTTTCCTTCTGTATACTACAGAAAAGAATTTCTACCCTTATTGTAAGTGTCCTTGTTAAGACTCACCTAAATAATACAAACATAGCTTCCAGCTTCTCTCTTTTTCCACACTCCAGGATCTCACCTTGCTGCAACTGCTTAAGGTGCAAGTGTTCAAAAGAACTTCAATGAGGACACATTAAGTGTCGATTTACTTTAAGGGCTGGTTCAGAAAATTTTATTAACTGAGCACATATATATTTGGAGAAAGTTTCTTCATTCCTCTAGCCACTTCTAATGTACTTAATGAATGTAAAGTAAAAGTATAATTTTAGAGGACAGGAAGCAGCTTTATCCCTGTAAACCTAGGCTTGCACATAACCTGAAAAAATGAGTGCATCAGCTAGTGTTGAGCTCCTAGGATGAAGGCCCTCTCAGAGTATAGGTAGACATTTTACCATCTTTAGCTCCACAATCACTGTCACAACATTGCTGCCTGTGTTACTGTGGTCTCTAGTGAACAAAGTCCAGTGAGGCAAAAAAGCCAAGAGCACAGCCTCCTGTGTTTTTACAATAATTGCTAGCCTGAAAAATGAGGAGGAGGGGACATGGATCTATACCTGTATTTGTGAGTTAATAAAAAATGATGAGATACCTACAAGCAAAGATGGATACAGGTACCTGAAGAGAAGCATACATCTCTATCAGAACAGAGTTAGTCAGCAAAACCTAGGATAGGGACTATTTTTATTTAAAAATCTGGCTTTCAACAGCCAGAAATAATTACTCTCTGCAATCAGAGAGATGTTATATAAAGCATAAGGGTTAATTTTACACTCTCCAATATAATTAATTTGAAGACTTGCACCTTTTTCACTTCATCTTCTATTTTGAGAAGTCTTGGGGATTCTTGATGAAGTTACTTCATTCACATCATAAAACTGTTGCTTGGAGGGCCAGAAAGAGACACCTTGTTTGTTGCCGTAATTTTCAGCGTCATTTGGTACACATCAGCTACCTAGGGCATGGCATTTAATTATGGAGTTTGACTTTTCTCAGGATTCTTGCTTGACCTTGTCAAAAAGTAATTAATGATATGTGACCTGCAGAGTATGTGAACTTCTTCTGTCCCTGCTTCTCCAACTGACCCTGACAGAGGGAGGTATATATGAAAGAGTAAGAACACCAGTGCAGGAACAACACAGAGCTGTTCCTCCCAACTCTGCAAAAACGTGAAAACAAGCCCTATTGGAGAAGCTCTTGTGCCCTATTTCTTCTGGCCTCTAAATGTTACTCCAGAACTCAGTTTTCTAGATGAAGTTTGAAGAACACAGTTTTAGCCAAACGGATACCTAGAGAGAAAAGAGCAAGTCAAACCCCACCAAATTTCAGAAGCAGCATTGTCAGGAGCAGATTAATAATAAGCAATTGTGTGTGAACAACATGTGTGCATGCATGTTGGAGACAGGATTCTAACAGGCATAGCAAGAGAATGAGTGTCATTCTTTCTTTCCTTCCCTTTATTCTGCTTATGTGAGGAACAGGTGATCTCCTTGCAATTAGTTGCATCCAGCCTCAAATGTTGATGAGCGATTTGTTCATCATGCTGGGACTGGCACAGCAACCTGCCGTGTACAACAAGTCCATAGCAGTGATGGTGGGAGCAGTGGGCACGCTGCACACAGAGGTGTGAGACAACAACCCAGCAACCACTCACCACTGACCAGTCAGAGCCATAACAAGGGTGGAAAACAAGGCAGGAAAAACAAAGCTCTTTGCAAGTATTTCTGAGGACAGTCTTATCTTTCCACTAAAAATGAGGTCTTTATAAGACACCTGGCTGACAAAATTTCATCTCTTCAGCTCAGATTTGTCCCCTAGAGCTGTCATATTAAGAAGCTCTGCACTTTCTTACAGAATCTGTGATCACGAGCTGAAGAACAGGCTTGAAGCCACTTGGGAGTGGAAGGACGACAATATGATCATGCATGCACACATCTTGGATACCCCTTGTGAAAAAGAAAAAAAATAAATATGAAAAAAAAAGACTACCAGCCCCTAAGGAATTGTGGATGTTGGATCCTGAAACTTACTTTTTCTAGTCTTCATCATTTCCTGCCTCTGCCTGCATATAAAATAAGAACAGGAATAGCATCTTTTACCATCAAACCTTTATCTGGTGACAGTTTACTCTGCGTGATAGTTGGAAGTGCTTTTGAGTATCAGGCTTTCTTTCATCTTGTTTGCAAACAGAATGATGTTTCTGTCATTTCAGCCATTTGCCCTCATCATCAAGATGGTGATGATAGCCATTTCCCAAAACTATGGGGCCAAGAGAAAAGAGAGAAATGACAAATTTGAAAAGATGTCTGTGTATGTAAAAGTTTAATTAATACAGCAACAAAGTGGTATTGTGTTCGGGAATGCTGATCATCTCCCTAAAAGATGCAGAAACAGGCACCGGGGAGCTTCAAGTCACCATAAGGCCTTTTCTGTATCCCAGAACCAGCAGCTGTAAAACAGTTTTAACCTGTGCTTTGTCACATAGATGTAATACACAATGATTATATTTCTCTATGCTGGATAGACCCATAGAGAGGCATTAATATGTCATTAATTAATTACCACCACTACAGATAGCTAATAAAATATCCTATAATTCAAGTTTAAGAAGTCTGCTTTAGGTAGATGAAGGACAAGAATATAATTCCAGCTCCCTTTTTTTTTTATTTTGTCTATATGGATGGCATTCATCAGATATGCTTAGAGTCAGAGACCAGTTCTAAGCAGTTTTTCCAGCAGGGGGAAGTGAGCCTTCACCATGCAGAAAAAGGACAATGATGCATCAGAGCATGACCTTAGGTGAAGCACTTAACCTCTTTGTGCCTCATTTCCCCCCCATCTGTGGAAACAGAAAAGGCATTTACCTAACTAGCAGGGGTACTATGCAGCTTAAGTCATTACTGCTTCACTGTGACTTTGAGAGCCTTGGATAAAAGGTGCTAAGAATCAGTAGGGAGAGGAATGACACACAGGGACTGGTGGAGCAGGCTGGCGCAACAAACTAGCTCTGTTAATTCCAATACACACTACTTACATGAATATTTATTATAAAGGGTATTTTTGTTGGTGGTTTTGATTTGGGGAGTATGTGTGTTGGCTTTAATGTGCTGTATTACTACTCCCAGAAAATTCTCTGTTAGTCCACAGGGAACACCACTTGCTTTCCATACTCTATTCCACAGACATGACCAAATGCTGCTATAAAGGAACTGTCTCCAGGCCCAAGACTAGACCTCAGGCTTAGTCCTTCTGTCAGGACTCTCTTCTAGAGAGAATTTACAAGTTGGGGATATGCAGTTTACACAGCTGCCCATGAGGTTAACCAAAGCTCAAAGAAGTCAATAAAATCAGTGAAAGGATTTGTGTTTGGCTCAGCACTCCTTAATTCAAGAACAAGTAACTGATGCGAGGCCTAGATATTCTCCTGAGACACTACCACGAAGCAGCTAACAACATTTCCTAGGCTGCATTCACATCTATGACACAGAAGTGAAAAGCCATCATACTCATATTACCAATCCCTAATGCCATCTCATTCCCAGCTTCTGTTTTAAACCCTAATGCACTAGCTGTGGGAAAGCTGGCTGATACCAGCACTATCTGCCACTTGCATGCCTTAAAAGGACAAATTATAATGGTTTAATTTCTGTATGATGCTAACTAGAGGCAAGAACTGTGGAAACTTGCATCACTCAGAGAAAGTTAGTTACCAGAACTTGACACATCTCAGCATTACAAAACTTGAGCACATCACAGGCCTGATTCCCACCCTTTGTTGCTAAAACACTGGTTTAACTCCATGAACTTGAAAGGACATGCTCATGTTCTATGCTTAACATCAGTCAGAAGAGAAAGTGAGCTCTCTATATTTTAATACCCTTCCACTGTGCTTTTTTTACTTGTGAAAAACACCTTCCATGCTTGGGTGAGAGAATGCTGTGTGTGTGGTTAGTGAGCAAGCAGCTCATTACATTGCTCAAACTTCCAGCAGCAATGCTTTATAAATCCAGAGATAGGCAGGACAGCATTTAAAAACATGCTCTCACATTCCTTTACTCATCTGACAGGAATGGGAGGTCACAATAATGCATGTTAGTAAAAGGTTCTGTAGAAAAGAGTACTGTTTGACATGTCAGAAACAACTGAGTGTTATGACCTCACTTTGGATAAACACATTTTATACCAAAGACATTTAGGTAAATAATGTTTGGCTATATTAAGTAATGAATAATTATATTAAAAATAAATTAAATGTACCAAAGAGGCAAGAAGGAATTGTAATTTGAACATTTCATCCCCTTGCTATTTGTGCTATAAATAAGTGTCCTAAAGACAGTCATTACACCAGCTTTCCTTATAAACAGTGTGGGTTTTTTTTTACTTCTAAATCACTAAATTCTAAAGCTGAGAACCACACCCCTAAATGTGTTTTTTTTTTCCTTTGTCTTTGGCTGAGTGTTTTTAAAGAAAAAAGAAATAATCTTTCCAGTTTTTTGAAGCAAAACCACAATGAACCAGTGCATCCTAATGGCTTATGAATCAAATAGATAAGGCTTAGGCTTACTATGTTTTAAGGCTACATGCTCGCAAAACTCATGTTCCTTGGACGCCCAGCTTTTCAGTTGAACTTCTGCCTGTGCATGCACTTTTTTGCTGGATCTTTCCTGCTATGGCTTGAATCTCACAGAAGGACAAGATGGAAATCTTGTTATTTAGCTATTTAGTTAATTTAGTTTTGTCAATATAACTATTCCTAATAACTATTTATTTAGTTACTTAGTTTCCTTGCTTTTTTTTATTTGATAGGAGGACAAGGGAGATGCACTTGTGGAAAGTTAAGGATGTTTGCTTACCAGATACAGACTCTGAAAATGTTTGCACTTCTGTGTGTCTTGAAGGGCCTGTGTAGTGCAAGCAGCCTTCCTAATTTGCATGTGAAGAGCACATGAAACTAAGCAGCATCTCTGGCTGTGCATCGCCAAGTGCTCTCCTCTCTCTTTAGGGGATTATGAAGTGCTCTCATAAACTGTCAGACTGACACCTGCAGCGAGCAGCACTTGGGAGTGTCCAAGCAGCGAGCAAGAGCACTTTGCCATGCCAGAAAGAAGGGAAGGAAAGCAGGGGAGCCCTTAAAAAGGAACAAAAATCATACTGAGACAGGGAGGTGCAATTAAGAGTGGCTGGCACTAAAGGAGAATATTTTTCTCCATTTTAATTTCTGAAGTGCTGAGGAAGTATAAAAAGCACGTGCATTTGCATATCTGAAGCACAAGGTACCATCTCCTTTTCAAGCAAAGGGGTGCCACGGACTCCGATGTGCCTCTTGTTGCTCCTGCCACAGTGGGCTGTCTAGCATTATATTTTCAAATAGATTTCAATATTCAACAGTGATAGCTTCTACTGTAACCTTTGCAATCCTGAGGATAAGGCAAAAAGTGGTTCGGTTTTTTGGTTTTTTTGTGTTTTTTTTTTTTCCCCAGGTTTGCACGAAGAAACACTGCTATGTTCTGTCTGCTTTCCAGACATCCTACCTTAGGGAACTTTTAAAGACTAAAATGCAAGCACAGGTTATTAGCAGAAGAATTTACACAGGTCATTTTTATACAAACCTGTAAATCTCTCTGAAATTAATAGAAGATATTTACACTCACAACATACAGTGATAAAGAGTATAAAGTTCAATATTTCTATGTAACATTAAACTGACACAAATAAAGATGCAAAGGGACATATGGTGGGATCCATATTTCCCACAGTGTATGAACAGCTCTTCTGGTATGTGGTGGAATTCTTGGTGTGGAGAAAACCAGACCAGATGTGCCTGGCCTACAGAAATATGGGGTGGGAGTGTGTCAGTGGTGTGGTGGTTCTACCCCTCCCAGTGCTATATGACAGCACAAATTCCTTAGCGGGGAAGAAACGTTTAGATCCCTCCCATAGTTCATTTATCCATTTTGAAAAGTGACTGACTGAATTCACTTCAGCTGCCTGAGAAAAGCAAAGGAACAGTGGAAACCAATAGAAGAGGTGGTAAAAGTAACTGTCAAGCTCAAAGGTGAACATAAGACTTATGTTCACTTGTCATGAAAGATAACAAGGAAAGTTAACATCACAGGGTAAAAAACATTAGAAATGAGTCAATCTCTGGGGAAAAATCCAAGTTAGAGTAGGAAGAGTAACAATATTGATGCAGTTCTGTGGGGATTATTTAGACTGCATTCAAGTGACTGTTCTGCTGAAAGTTAGGTGAAAACACAACAGTTTTAAGGAAAAAATAACAAAGGAAACTGAAATGTAAAAAAAAGCAGAAACTATGGAGAGATGAGAAAAAAACCTGGGTGTATGACTCTCCCAATTTGTCAGACCAATTCATAAACACATATCTTCCCTCTTCCTCTTAGAATCCCATTTGTATTACCTGAACTCAGGCTTACCATGGGAATACATGAACCAGTGGATGCCTGAGCAAAATAAGGACACACAGGAGAGCAGTGAACTGTGTCTATGGCCAAGTTCACGTGTGTAAGAGCTGGTACAGGTGCACATGCATAAGCGGTAGGAAGTGACACATACATGCTATTTCAAGTGCTTCACTTAGCAAATGAACTCCATAATATTCCCCCTGAAATCGGTTGCTCCCGGGTGCTTAACGAATGATTGGTCATTTAATGGCCTGAGGCAAAGCCAAGGAAGGTTAACACACTGACAAAGCGGACGTTAACTATGATAACAACTGTTTTCATGGAGGATCATTGCTATTATAAACCTTATTCAACACTATAATGCCAACAATCATTCCCTACTTTTTCCTCATCTTTCAAATAAAGTTAGTGTCTTCATAATGCAGCAGAGCAAACAGTGCAGCCAAAATCCTTGACCTTCAACTTTTAATAATCGCCTTTCTGTTTGTTCAGGTACAAGCAGTATTGGACCTTGGCTGGAAGATATATTAGCATAAAGAAAGGTTCATTTAAACAAGCACCTTTTACCCTCGAATAAGCAAAGGGAACAAATTGTCTCCACCAGGCAGTTTGGTCATCATAAAGAGTGTCCCATCCATGGAAAACATTCAGGGTCAGGTTGGACAGGCCTCTGAGCAACTTGGTCTAGAGGAAGGTATACCTGCTTATTGCAGGGGGTTGCACTAGATGCCCTTTAAAGGTCCCTTCCAACCTAAATCATGCTAGGATTCTATGATTCTGGGTCATATTTTGTTTGCTTTGCAGGAATTGCCAACAGGTCTATGCAGGGGGTTATGTTTCTGGCTTAGCAGGTAGTATCCATCCAAACATTACTTTGCTAAGGAAACATCTAAAATATATTGCCTCAAGTAAAAGATGTATAGTCTTCCCCCCCCCCCCCCCAACATCTCCTGATGCATAAGGGATGCTTGACACTCAAAAGTTCTGCTAGGAAAGACCCACCATACAGTATTTGCCTTGGACAGGGCAGGGAAGGCTTCCAACCACAGAGGCCATTAAAGATGGAAACCAGCAGGCAAAAGCTACAGATGCTAACGAGTTGCCACTATGGAACCACTACGTGGTATTCAGAAATTAAACAAAAGGAGGATTTTTTTTTTTTAGGAGCAAAAATAAGGTATCATAAGTGTTATCCTGCAAAGATTGCAACTCAGTCTCTCACAAAGATCCAAGAGTCCCAGCAATGATTAGGGCACTGAGGGCTCAGGAAGAGAAGTCTAATTAAAATCCTCAGTGCAAAGATCAGTGACCTAACAACACTTGATCTTGTCAGTTCTATCCCTCAGCTTCCATCTCCTGATGAAGGGCCAGCAGGCAAGTGGAATGGATAGAGGGTGGCCACAGATTTGTTCTACAGGGTTGTGAGTAGAGAAAACAGAATGGACACAGTATCACCCATACACAGGAAATGAAGCAATCAGTGAAACTTACAGAAACTAAATCTCAATTAGGCTTTGAAGTTTAAAAATGAAAACGACTGAAATCAGATGGCTGAAACATTTGTATCCAACCCATATGATAAATGTGTTTAATAATAGTTGTACTTTGAACTTTGCTATCTCCTTCTACTTTAAGATCTCAAAAGGTTTTGCAAGCTTTAGAAATAAAGCCTCATAATACCTCTGCAAGGTCAGCACTATTATTCTCATTTGTAAAAGTAGAATAACTTGGCCAAGGTCACATACAGAGAGTCAGTAGCAGAGCTGGGAATAAAACTTATCTTTTTTGGCTCTTGACTACCTATATTTAAGGTGATCTGCAAAGGAAAAATATTTGGGCATGTGCCTTTTTTTTTTTCTTTTCATTTTTATGATGAATAAAGAAAGTGTTAAGATTTTTTTAACAGTTCATACAAACTGGCCTGAAGGACAGCAATGGTACTTCAAACAGGAATGGTGACACAGATTTAATTTTCATGCACTTTGAAATCCACAGGAAAAAAAATGCTAAATTAAATGCTTGTTAATAAATAACAACAATAATGATAATAATAATCATCTGCTGTAGCACTAGCAGAATAACTCCCTATGTGAGAACTGTATTTGAGAATAAAAGTAAGATGCCCCTGATACAATTGCTCTATCTCATTTATGGCTATGCCACAGTGGTATAATTATAATTATTCCACTATTGTTCTACTAGTTCATTTCCCTGTACAAAATAAGCCCTTAGGGATTCTTTTCCTGCTTCCATTCAACATCTGAAATTTATATTCTTTTTACCCTAGACATCCTCTGATAGAAAATTCAGTAAACTACTGCATTCCAGGAGACCTTGGGGCACATCTACAGATCGCATTAAGTTGTTGTAACTGACTTCATAGATCACCTGAGGCTTTGCTTTTAAAAAAAGTGAGGAGGAGGGATCTGTGAGAACACTGAGCTAATTTTTTTTTGAACCACACTGAACTGAGATGAACAGGAAGCCATCAGAACAACAGCTTTCCAGGGAAACAAACAGAGAATCCTCACAACCCAACCCCTTTTCCTGTCCCCTCCATTTGAGTGGGCTGCATTAATGACAGCTGCTCAGGTGATCAACCTCTCTAAAAACACAGGGTTAAGTACTCTGACATTCTGAACGCATCTGTTCAGAGTGTAACTAAAACAACAAAGCACCACAAACTCAGTAGTCTCTAACACATTTATCTTTTCCACATTAGATGAAAAGCCAAAGTATACCCATTTAAACAGGTGTCATATTTCATGTCAGACACCCAAATTGGAGCACTAGTTTCAGCACTTACAAGGAAAATCCTACCTTGCAATTCTGTAATTTCATTCACAAAACACCCATCTTTTCACCCAGAAATTTTTACTTACTGGAGTGTTCCGACCATAGTCAGTACAGGAAATCTAACAAAGTTGTATGATATACCTCTATCCCTACCTTTAGCTCCTATTTCATACCTTATCTTCCTCTGTTGTGCCTGGCCTTAGGTCACTATTATGAGATATAGCCACTGGATTTCATGCACCGTAACTGCTCAGGTGATTAACTGCATTCCCACAGTGATGGAAGCCTCCTCAACTGTGGCTTTATTTTTATGCAAGGGAAAATTGAAGATTGGTGGGAAGGCAGCTAAATAACAACTCTGAAAAAAACAGTACAGCTTAGATCTTTGTAGTCATATGTTCAGACTTCAGCAGTCACACTTCTGCTGTACAATTCTGCATCTGTAATTGCACACTGTGTCCTTTCTATGTGACTTGGAGAGCTTTGCATTGTTAAGCTCACCTGATAATAAAAAAATGGCTACAAAATCCCCTGAGAAGGCTTGTTATAGGAGCTTGCTAGCAAAACACTTCCCCAGAATTTCTGAGGCTAGACATAACACACGTATACGCCTTCTGAAATGAAGGCAAACAAAGTCTTGCTCTTTTGTGATATCCATGCCATGCCAGTGATTTCCCCTAGGTCACTGCATTTTAAGCACACAGTAGAGGCAGTCAAAAATGTTGACATATTTGAAACACAGGCGAGAAAGGACAAGGCACATCCAGTTTAGAGGTGCTGCCTAGGAAAGTTCTCTGGCACCATTAGAAGAAATTGTGTCCTGGAAGCTCTGGCACCACCACCACAGCAGCAGTACACCCACAAACACCTTTCATGGCAGGAAGTTTTATGAGTAGCCTGTCTAGCTAGGTGCTCACTATATTTCAACCACATATCTTCAATCTGTTGGCACAAGACACAGATGGAGTGCTGACCCACAAGAAACAATTGAAAATAGTTTGAATGAAAATATATGAACTGGTCAGTGTATGAAGAAACTTGCAAAGGATGGAAAACATGGTTGCAAAAGTCTGCTACCTGCTCAGTCAGAGTGCCTGTACTATGTTTATTTGAGGAGCTAGTAACTGGATCCATTCTTCTATTATTATCTAAATCTCTGGCAGTGGAGGAAAAATGCCAGACTTTAGAAGGTTTTTACATAGATATCTCTTTGATATTAGCAGAACTACTAACAATGCCATGTTTCTGTCTTATCGTGATCAGTAGTATGGTGTCGTACACTCAGTGTTCATTTTCTGAACCCACTGCACACAGCAGAACTAGCACTAGGAAATCAGATTATCAAAAGTCTCAGGCGTTTTTCAGAAAACTCCTGCAGCTGCTGATTGGGACCCACCACACATGCTCCAAAGCACTGGTATTAATTTACCAGGAGAAGGAAGGAGATGATCCATTCAACATGCATGAAGCAGCAAGTGGTCATCAGAGAAAAAAAAAAAAAAAAGACTTTACATTTGTTAACCAATCTGTGTGGACTTGAGCTAATCATTGAGAACTAAATCCATACTCTGTATCTGGCACTAATCCCTTTACCAAGAGAGCAATTCCTCCTCAGGTGTGCATTTGATCTGGAAGGTCCCCGGATGATAAAGATGATGGTGTCACTAAACTAAAAGCAGCAACGTGCTGATTCCCACTTGCCGTGGAGGTCAGGTGGTGAATAAGCAGAACACAGGCAGAAAAATTCTTGTGATGGAGGGAGTTCCCTAGAAGAAATTTGATCTGGATATCAAAGAAGGGAGGAGGGAGGATGAAAGAGGTCTAAGCAAAACACAACCAGTGCATTAACAAAGCTGTTTTTCAGTAGTCCCCTGAGAATTCTCTCTCTTAAGAGAAGGTGATTGAAAAGATGACATTCAAAGAATGAAATTATAAAATCTACTCTAACAAAGCCATCTGAGTACAAATAGTTTACTGCACAACTCACTTTAAAAAAGCACAGAAGATGGAAACAGCAACAAACCAGTTAATTTCATAAACAATCTGAGGTAAGGACCCAGATGCACAACACTTCCTTTGCCGAGTGCTCTGCTGGCTGGGCAGGGTGCTCCTCACTGCAGCTCCAAAGAACGAGTTCACCAGTGACTCCAAGAGTTGACACAGTATCCTCTTTCTTCTAATCATCTCCTCAGATATGTAGCTTTTCACAGCTTGGAAACATGGTCTTTCATCTCTACCATCAGCATTGACAACATGCAGGTAATACTGGAGAACAATTTTCCATGCAGCTTAGATCCCAAAGCAAGCAAGTGCTCCACACCATGTATGCTACTCCTTTTAATCCTCCAGGGTCATCACTCCTCTGTTACAAAAGAAAGAACTTTGTCCATATTCGTCTAGGCTTTGATATGCTGGGCACCATCCCAGTGAAAACAATGGAAATGTGCTGTCTGTGGCACTGATATCAACACTCTCTCTAGTCTCAGGGTCTCTTTTCCAGTCTGGCAGCACAGCAATGTGGTGCTATTACCTGTGCCAGTGTTTCCCAGGACAGAATCGGTCATGTAGGGATCCATCCCTTCAGCTAGAAATTTTGATTTCAGATGGCAGGGAAGTGGAAGTGTTTTACTCAGTAGAAGCAATTTCTACCTAAAGCTGCTGCAATATGCATGTTCTCTATAATGCCACAGCACCTTCTTTCAACTTTCCTCTAGGGAAAAATGGATGAGATGTTCAGAAAGTAGAGGGGACAACCAGAGATGGATAGAAAAAGCAGGTTAACTGGTAAGGGGATATTTGTAATTAGCAAGGAAGGAACGTGGCAGCTAAAGTTTGTCAGAAAAAGTAAGAGTCAAACATTCTATTCTTGCAGCATCTGTAAACATGCATTTAATTTGCCCATTCATTTATTTTTAGTCTTTCCTGGAGAAAAGTAAACATTGTGAGAGAGGAAGGAAAGAAATTTTTTAGCTTCTAAAACTGCGAAGGTTTTCTAAATTTTGAAAAGTGATTGCAGCGTAGGCAGAATTTTGGCTCCATTGCCTTGAGGATTGAATAGTCACAGCGCAGACCTGCTCCCAGACATTGCCCCTAAATCACGCTTCGTCTCTCATTTGAAGGAATTGTTTCTAGTAGAATCACTGCAGTGTCTTACTTTGTTCAACTTGTGGCTACTGTGCTTTGGCACCAAGCAATGGTATTAAACCAGCAGAAAGAGCCAAAATTTTTTGAGATATGTGGAAATGGTTAAAGCAATATAGACAAAGGCTCAGTAAGACTCCTTTCACTTGCCTAACTAAACTCCAAAACTGATGAAAAGTATCATTTGGCAGATGGGAGTATGGAGTTTCATGTCATTAGAGCACCACTGTTCACAAAATATCAGAGGCATCACTAAGATGTTGAGGTTTTAACCAACACAATACCCAGTCCTGCATAAACAACCACTGTCACAGCAACATCAGCTTGAAGCACCCTTTCCTTTCACATGCATGTGAGTTTCCTCAAATTACTTCAGAGCTTCAGGTCTCCATGCATTCACTTTGATTTCTTATCAGAGGATGATGAGGCAGAGGTCTTATTTCAAGAAGCACAAGGTAGACCTGCTACATTCCCTTCTACCTCCTCTTCCACACCTGTGGAAATAGGTTTGTGTGGATGCTTTTATGCTACTTAAGGTTCTCCTAAGGAAGACAACTTCTCAGCCAGCTGCTGAAGCTGGTTTCCCAACAGCACAAGAAAGAAGGAGCAAGGGAGGGGATCCAGCCCAGCAGACAGCATGAGAAACCACATGAAATCTATTTTATGCTTATCATCTGGACAGACATCTCATAGCGGATACAAGTATCCAATGGAATCATCAGTAGATATACTGGCCTATTTTGCCCTTAGAAGCAAGGCAGAGTGGAAACAGGTATTGAACAGGCAGTTTGGGTTTATCTAGAGGTTATGGAACGGGAAACCTGAGTAATTTTTTTCTTTCTCATAATGGCCTGTGATTTGACCAACACAGTATAGCTGTGCAATATCTAAATTAAATTCTTATTGAAAACAATCTCACTTCAAGCTAGACTTCTCTTCCCTTCTCTCACTTCAGGTTTCTAGAGCAGATAAAAAGAACACTGATGATCAATGAAGTTCAGCTGAAGTTCAACACAGAGGCAGTTCTATGCAGGAGACTAACTAAGCAAATCCAAAAGACCACTGTGTAACACACTTAGTCAGGAGATTGCCAAAAATGCAGCGCTCGATTTCAGTGTACAGGCTATTCTCTCAGTTAATGTAAACTCAAACTTACTTGTCTACGATGTTGTACCTTTTGCCCTTTCCAGATTAAAATCAGGACAATGTTCCCCTTTTTTTGCCCTTCTCCCCATTTCCTATTTCCTGAAATGAAATAAGCAAAACAACAACTACCACAAATTAGTGACCAAAAAAACACTAAACAAACAAAGCAGAGCATGGCAGATTATACAGTTAGATAGGAGAAGGTATAGCACAATCAGAGAAGGACAGAACCCACACCTTTACCCACCAACTGCCTCCTCAGTTTTATAAGGAACTACAGTATAATATCATGATTCACCTCTATTCCATACAAACCACTGAGCTATAACCATTTTATACCTTTGTCTGAACCTCTATCAATCCTCCTTTTCGGGACAGCATCTGAAAGTCCTTCTAGGTTTTGGTTTCCCATTATGGACATGCACAAAATCCTCAAAGCCAGAGTTTCATCATGCTTCTTCCAACACCAGATCTTAGGAGAGTAATCTAAGGGTCAGGAAACCTCAACTGATTAGACAGAAACGTTATTTAGTCTGTTGTAATGCTACAAATACTTCATGTATGTTCTGATGATGATGGTATTTTGTTACAAGACCAGGACAGTGTAACAGCAGGGTAAGTCTTCATACATCACCTATTTAACACTTCCAACATGTTATTCTTATAGTCACAGTACAAAAAATCTGCAGTGGTAACTTGGAACATGGTCCAAAAGATGAGGGATCTGGATTTAGTATCAAGTAGTGACTCCCTGAGGCACAGGGTGGTTATATGGTGTAAATGAACCATGATAGAGAGATCTTGCTCAAAAGATCAGTGATGCTGGGATAGCAGTGAACAAACAGCTGCACAGAGAGCAAACATGAATCAAAAAAGTGAAAAAACAATATTTTTTTTTCAGAAGCTGAAAGAGTTTCCATTTCAGACCTAAAATGCTCTGCGAAAGAGAAAGAGAGTCATGATGCTTCCTTCAGGAAATCAAAGATTGAACTTAGAGGAAAATAAGGCAATTATTTTGATAACTGTTCACGATTTGAAGCACTTGTAAAAAAGATGGAGGCATCCCCAAAGTTCATTAGCTTCTCAAACACTGCCCCAGGCCCAGCTTTGCTACTGAACCCCCCACAGTAATGGAGAATGCTTCATTCAGGTGTTCATTCTACGCTGTGTCCTTGGAACTGTAAGGAGCCCACCAGATGCAAGCCCCGTTCCCCTCTTTCAGAAAGGCTGCATTATATAAGAAAATACGACTCTGGTCAGTTATAGTCAAGAGACCTTTTGTCTTCAGACCCCTTTTTTCTTCTCCTTCCATTTGTGTTTTTTTCTTTCTCTTAATACATGAAGGCAATATTTACAGCCAAGGCAGTGCTGAGTAAGATGCAGTGATTATGGCTGATTTTATCACAGCCGTATTACTTAGCTGCAAGGTGAAGCGCTGTGCTAAAATGGATCATGAATCCCTGAAATTGACTATCCGTCACCTTTATAATCCTGATGGAAAGGCAGGTCAGATCAGGCCTGACAACTTCCCATGCAAACGAGACTACAACAGTGACGTTGGCTTGCCTCAAGGCATTTATTTGTCTGGAAAGGAAGGTGATGCCTTAGGGAACTGGGTTGGAGAAAGAGAGAGGAGAAACTAACTACTCCAACTGCCCCTGAAGGAATCAAATGCAAATAAAGGAGCCAAATTCGTGCACAGAAAGACTACTAGGAGTATTGAAAGAAAGAATATTACAAGCAACTTAGAGTCAGGATTGGAGCATGAAGGCCTTCCTCTAGGCTGAAGAACTGAATTCAGTTTCAAAGGTAGAAAAATAAAATAACTCCTCATTGGTGAAATTTTGTAGCATGAGATTAAATCCACATACGGAGAAAAAAACCCTTTAAAATGTCTGAAGATTCTAGTCATAATTCCTTCAAATTCAGGGTCAGTGTCTTTCTCACAAAGTTAGATTTTAAAACTGTCTCTAATTTCTGAGACCAAATTCATCATGGTGTCACCAGTGGCCATTAAATGTGGCATCTGTGTTACAAAGCCCACAGAGTGAGAGAAGCGTTGACTCACACAGGGGTGTTTATTTTGAAACAATCAGCACAGTTGATGAGAAAATCACTGAACTATCCCAGTAAATCTTCTTAACTGGCATACGGCAGTATTAAGGAAACTTCCCAGTCTGACCATTCACAGGACATTCCGGCAGTCACATGTCCAACACCAGAGACTTTCACTGCTGGGACTAAAGCTTCTTCACAATAGTGGCCCCAGTGAGCCGACGGGTGTCCTGTTTGACTTTTTACACTCACACGGTCAGATCATCACAGTGACCCCACTCACACAGTCAGATCAGGTTTCCTTACTGGTTCGACCTCAGGTTTCCCTTAGCAGAGGAAATAAATATCAATTTATTCATGGGAAATAGCCCAAGATGTTGCCTCTGGGGAATGACCCCCAACAAAGGACCCCTTGGGCTTTTATCCCCTCACAGTCCAAGCATTCAAAACTCTTGCTCTTCCTCCTGAGTCTTTGGCTCCTACTGTGTTTCCTGGTGTCCCATCCATCTGGCCTGCCCCACTGGTCTTCCGGCTCTTTGTTAGGAAAAGAGTTGGCAGTTCACAGCCTCTTGGCTCCGGCTTCTGCCACCCAGAGCTCAATCTGCAGTTCGCACTGCACCAAGAGTATTCCTCAACAGCCACATGCAAGTGAGACTCTCTAGGACAAAAGACTAATTATTATGTTATTTAATGTTTCTAATTGAGGTGCTGTTTCAGGTAAACAGAGGACAATCAATTTCTTAAAGCAAAAACTGTTCTGAAGTATAAACACAAGTTGTCTCATTCATACCCCTTCCAAGTTTGGGTGTATTTCAGTACGACCAAACACTAAGGAGAGTGCTTGTTCTTGTCATCTATGTTCTATTCCCAGCATAGTTTCTTACAAACCAGGCATCCTAGCTGTATAGTCATCAACATTACTGTTCCTTATTCCTGTCCAAGCAAAATGAGGATAATACTATGTATGTCACAGAGCTACTACACACTTGTTAAAAGTGGCATAGACTCTTTGAGATCCACAGATAGATGGTATGAAGGAAGGGCGAAGACTACTTGCATCTTGCTCTCCTCACCTGTCCTTTCTTCCCCTTTTCTCTAGTGGCTCTCCTGGGTAAGTCACATCCCAGCTAAACCTCTTAGTGAGTGATTACATTAGAGATAGTGCTAATTACCAAATGTCATCTGTGTGGGACAATCTTATCAACACCCCACACTTCCTCCCCTGAGGTGAGGGGGTTTGATCTATTTCATAAAAGTATCCTGGTTATCTGCTCTAGCAACTCCATTCCCTCAGGCTTGAAGGTGGCTGGTTTTCTTATTTTTTCCATTCTAAGTACAGATTCAAAGCTTTTCTGGTAAAACCTCTTGCAAAGAGGTGAGGTTACTCCAACAACACCAGACTGCTAGGTGTTATCCTCCATGTGTAAAAGGAGCCAGTCTGATCCCAAGGTGCTGTGTTTCAGATAAAGCACTCGTATCCTCACACACTCTGCAGCAAGCACTGCTGTTCTGTTGCCCGCCAC
This sequence comes from Pseudopipra pipra, assembly GCF_036250125.1. Taxonomy (NCBI): domain Eukaryota; kingdom Metazoa; phylum Chordata; class Aves; order Passeriformes; family Pipridae; genus Pseudopipra; species Pseudopipra pipra. The sequence goes on from NC_087550.1 coordinate 24,272,259, forward strand.
TGGGCAGAGAAATTCAATACAGAATGCCCATAAATGCTTTGGTAAAGCAACTGAATCACAACATAGTACCACCTGGTATTTTTTTAATAGAATCTCCATCTGACCAAGCTCTGCCAGTGCCGTGCTCTTCTGCCCTGCAGCACTCCCTGCTACCCCAGTTTGGGCCTCACCCCACATTTCCGACACCTTAACATGGGGCAGGTTCAGTGACCCTGTAGTTTTGGCTACAGCAGTGCTAGTTACCATGGTTTTAACAGGGTAATTCTGTCTTGCATTATTATCCAGAACGCTGTTTGCTCCCTTATTAGTAGATGCTTCGGTTGCATTCTTTCTAGGGGTTTGGTTATTTTTGTGTTTGAAGGTTGTTAGCATTTTGTTGTTTGGGGTTTTTTTCACATAATTTGTGTGCATATTACTCGCTGTCCCTAGAATTCATTTTGTTCCCTGCTAATGAAACCTCTGCGTCGCTAACAAAGCAGAAAATAAAAAAGGTAAATAGCACTCTCCAGAAACAATTTGTTTCTTGTTCTGTAAATTTTTGCTGAACAGCATCTCAGGGAATTTTCACCCCAATAAGAGAAAAGAGAAGCAGGAGGTGATTGAGAAAGGGCTAAAAATGCAGTTAGTTCATCTGGAAAGGAAATAATAATTATGGTCACACTGTGGACAAATAGGTACCCAGAGAGCTGCACCTGTGAAACTCCAGAAAACACTTGAGCACAGGCAAGCCATTCAATTGAGTAGAAGCCATTGGTTGCAGAAAGATTTGAAGGGGATATTAGTTTTTTTGCACTGAACCCTTTGAAGCTGTGCTAAGAGTCAGCTGCCCTTGTCACTGTCCAGCCTCAGAAAACAGAACAGGGCACAGAAAATTAATGAGCAATCCTGTTCTGCTAAAACACAGGGCCATAAGATAGGTATAAACTGTGTCTGGCAGTATTGCTGTCAGTGAATGTGAAACAAGAAGATGCAAAAACTTAGGGGGAGGCGATGCTGTTTTTTCCTATTATGTGTGCTGCTACTACCTAGAAGAGAAATGCACAAGAGGTTCTACTAAAGGTAGCTTCTCTCTCACACAGACGAGTCATCATGTTCACTTTCAAATAGCTGAATACAAGTCACAGGGCTGAATTTTCAAAAAAATTAGACTGTTGAAGAGATTTTCCATTTCATACTGAAGCTCCTAAATTAAAGGTTTACAACTGGAAAAGATCTGAATTTCCAGCTACTTCCACTGATTTGCTGTCTGACATTCAGAGAGGTAAAAACAATGTCACAGGGCAGGAATGGAGAAGATCACACATCCTTTCACCTGAATAGTCAAGTAATATGCCACCTCTGTGCCTTATTGCTTGGGAACCAACAGCAGAAATGAGTACCTTTCCTGGTAAACCAAACCAACCAACTCCAGATTCAGCCAGAGTGAAACGCACTGAAAAATAGGACGTATTTTTGAGATGACTCAACTGGTAGAAGTAGACAAGGGAATTAGATGGCCAAAAGCCATGGGCCTCTAAGCCCCTTAGACAGCTTTAAAATTGCATACACAGTGCTCTGCACATGAACACACCTTTGTCCTATCACTCACTGGATTACTAGACCAGCCCTTGTACGGAAGATTAAATACAAACTGCTCTACTGCTAAAGCATATTTATTGAGCTTTAAGCAGCATGTAATTTATACATCTCTTCTTGCAGAGTTGGAAAAACTCCATCAACAATAATAACAGCAATACTCAATTTCAATTGGTACGTTTTAAACCTGGAATAAGCAACTTGTTATAACTATAAAATGGTCTTTAGAAGTTATGCAAGGTATTAATTGAGGTGCTGGGAGACTATGAAGGTTGGTTTTGTAGTAGCTCCACAGTGAAAAAGAACACAGCAACCAGAAAAATCCTGGCAAGATAGCAGCACCATCTCAGGAGATGTCTGCTGCAGCTGTACTAGTTATTTACATGAAGTCAATTCCAAGTGATTATTAAGAACATGAGGTTTATCGTTCAATATAAAAGGCCAGTTCATTATGTCCACACAAGCTACAGCTTAAATGGCAAACCTCAATAATTCAGTTTTTCTAATAGCAGTTTGGGATTTAATCGCCGCACAATAACTGCATTAATTCTGAATTAATTTCTTAATGGAGATGTAATTGTCTTGAGCTTCATCTATGGGGCCAAAATATGCTCTCACCAGCATAAATCCAGTGGAACATCTTGTGAGAGAGTGGGATGATTTCAATATAAGGAAACTTGAAGTCAACAGGCAGTTGAGTTTTACACTGGTACCAGAGAAAATCATGGCCAAAACATCATTTGCATTTTTTCACTTTCAGCCTCAAATGACCTTTTTTTGCCTGGACAATGTTCACACAAGTACTGAACACAAACGGTATCACCTCTGTTTACTACCATAATTATAATAATTCATTTGAAAGATATGATTCATCCCAAAAGGCTGCAAAGCATTTTGCTGCAGGGAAAATTTTTCCCTTAATAACAAAATGCTTTTAGGACCGGGGTGAAGACACAGCTCATAAAGATGGAGAAGCTAAAAAGGCAGAAAGCCACATTTCCATTTCGCTAAGACATTCAAACTGACACCTCCAAGTATTATAACAAGCCCTGTATGAACAATTTAAAGATCATGGCTTCAGAAGGCATTCACAAGAACTCAGATGCTATTGTAGCAGGCACCCTGGAAATCCTTAAGGTAGAACTGAAATCAGTGGGAACAAAAAAGTCATCACTGCTGTAGTCATAATATGGAAGAGAACGGTGATGGCAAGAAACTGATGTTGTAGGAAGAATTCCTAGATAGCATGAACGAGGACTGATTAAACATATTTTAGATCCTCCAGTTGCCCATTTGAGTGGATGAACTCTTAGTGGCAAGAAGAAAGTTGAGAGCACAAAAAAAAAAGCAAAGCAATAAATCATCTGGAGAAATCAGTGAGACAGCTAAAAGTTACAGTGACAACAGTGCAAGTCATATGGGAGCCTACTGAGTGTCAGAGGCTGAATTTAACCCTGGAAGTCCTGAAGCTGCAAGGAGTTCTTTGAGGCTCATCTCATTCAAAGCAATACTAATAGACATATGAAGTGTGGCAGTAACACCTCTTACAATCCTAGCCAGACAGATAAGTTGCGAACTAAGTCTGCGACAGTAAGTAAATCTGACTGAGAAAACACAGACTAACACAGCCCAATGCCCTTACTTCAGTTTAAGGCATACCATCTACCTTCATATACAGATACAACTTTTTCCTGTTGCAAGCAGGCAGACAGAAGAGAGAATTTTCAGGTGTATCTGTTGAGCATTTTCCTACCAGCACTACAGCAACCTCATGTGAATTTTCTATCCATTTTACATCTATTCACACCATTGATGACACAGAAACACTGACAGCCCCTCTAGTGCTTGATTTAATATTTGTCAAATGAGAAGAGTAGTCACAAACTGCATCCTGCTAAAGCATCACGCATCTGCTCGCCTACTCCTTGAGGATCTCCTCCACAAACACTGCCCTAACACAACCTTGAAGGCATCTCATACCACATCTGTGAGATGCTACATATTGTCACACCACAGGGTGCCAGTGGCACTGGTGTACTACACTAGAAGTCAGGGTTTTAAATGACTTAAGTCAGCCCTAGTTTCTCTTTAAGTTTATATGCAATGTTTACCCTCCTCAGGTAAATGTGACAGAGTTTCCAGCCATTTGTAGGCTCAAGACCTGTATTCAGACTTGAAGGATGGGGATAGTTAGTAGGAAGTGGACCAAGAAGAAGTAATTCTCTTCATATTAAGAGAAAAACAATATACAGACAGAATAACTGTTTTGAAAAGCCTTTCACTTTCTGATAGAAGAGAGCTCAGCAGCTTGTTTTGAGTCTACTATTTATACATGAATACATTAGCAATATAGTCCTTCACATTGCAGTAATACAAGACAAATGTAAGCAAATAGATATTCATGATTTTTTTTGTGAAGACAAAAAAAAAAAAAAAAAGCCATATAGACTACTTCTCCTCTAATGACAGAAAGGTCTCAATAGGAAATGTACATAATGTGAGCAAGGCAGTCAGCATCAGAAGTTGTGTTAAGGGATGAAGAGACCCTGGCTCTTTGTATGTCTGAAAAAGGCATTGGCTTTCAGGTCAGTGAGCTGACCCTCCTTATCGAAAGAGGTCATGATGAAATTTACCAGATCAATCATCAGAACTGTTGGAGATAAAGGAAAAAACCTTCCAGAACAGTTTTGATTTAATTTTTTAACAAAATCAGATCTCTCTATGGAGATTGTCAACATCAATGAAATGTTTGATGGCTAAACATTGAAGAGCTTCAGTGCAATAATCTCAGAACATTTTGTTTAGATCCATTCTTTTGATTTTTATGTCATGTTAATATTTCATTTAATTTATTGTTTGCTTTACATTTATGTGGATTATTATTTACTTACTTGTTTAATACAATAAAAAAGTAAAAGTAAATAAATCAAAGGAAAATAGTGAGAGTTTAAATAAAAATAAATTCCGTTTTGAGATCAAGAAAATTTCTCCACAGGGAGAAAACAGATCTAAATTCAGAATTCATCTCAATTTATCTAGATAGGCTCAAATTCTAGCATCCACAGTGTAACTGCCCTGGCAGTCTAGTCATTATAAGCTCTTCTGGCCATTGTATAATCTGTGCCAGGCCAACTGAGGAAGGAAATAAAGTTTAGAAAAAGAAAGGAAGATATAACTAAGCTATACCTTAGAAAGAAAGGGAATTTGCTATAGCCTCTGGCATTCAATGCTTATCACAGACATTTGCCTGTGGTGACCTGATTCCCTGACGTGCAAGGTACAGCGTAATTCATGTGTTAGGGCAGATTTTCCAAAAGCAGGTTACATCCGGGGTTCAGTACGTCACTGGATTAAATAATTCTTATGTTGTTTTTAGGTCCTTATACCACATCCATCACTACAGTATCACAGCAGCTGGTGATGTTCATCAGAAACAAAATCAATAAGTAGTCAAGATTGCATAAAATGGTGGCCAAAATTGTGTTCTTAAATTCACACCTTGGCAGAGAATAAATAGCATGGCCCTCTACACTGAAAGAACCAAAATGATCAGGCAAACCCAAATGAACATGTCATGCTAAATCTCCACAATAACTTACAAAATGCGCCTGTACATAACTACAAAACTAAGCCGAAGTACTGGGTTCAGAACCAGTATAATTCTCTGATCTCTTAAACTGTTGGTGGCAGGCCTGGATGGTACAACAGCCTTTTCGGGACTTCAGACTCATGAATTTGTGAATTTACAAAAAAGTACTGCATACTTCAACCAGAATCACCCAGCATGTTTCAATCTGTAGTAATCTACAGATACATCCTAAGCAACACCCACACTTTGGCAGCAGAACACTCCAAGCACTTCTGCACATTGAGGCAGAGGATGAAGCAGATGAGCTTTCAGGATCTCCGTAAACTATTTTCTCTGTGATCCTATAAACCTGCACAATCTAGCCACAAGGGATCTTTCATACAAACCTATATTACTAAAGGGAAGCTGGTACAAGTCTCTTGTTCTCCCTCAACTTTGCACATAAGGAATGCTGAGGTTATTACTGGTTCATCAAATATTCCATTAAGACTGACAGTCCAAAAAGAGAAGTGCCATTTGCACAAGTTCTCTCCGAGCTCCAGCAACCCTGTCAGTGTCACAGCTGGACTAAGATTCTGTAGTGAGCAAAAATGAAGTCAGAACCTCTTTAATATATAATTAGCTATAAGAGGAGTGTGAGGACATTTGAATAATACATCTCATGGTCAGACAAAGCTGTAGGAGTCAGAAGAGAAAGGGCATAACAAGTCAAAGGGGCAAAAATCAGAAAAAACCCAAGACTAATGTACCTATGTAAAGTGAGAGGTCCGATTTTAAGCTGATAGTAAAAACAGTGCTTTGTATTTCAAAATGCTTTGCTTTCAAATGCTTTGCTTTCAAAAATTTCCAAAATGGAGTCAAAGACTAGTGAGAATAACTGCTCCCTTATGCAGAGGAAACAGAAATCCAGAGGGATGACATGAAATTTCCAAAGGCACTTCAGGGTGTCAGTGGCAGAGTTGAGAATACAGCCCATTCTCTAGTGGTTGGAGGAATTGCCCCTCCCATCCTACCTCAGACGGAGAATGCCCAGAAACAGGGAGAAAATGCTGAACACTGCTGAGTTTCCCCATACACTAGATTAAATAGTGGTGTTTGGTATTAGCGTCAAGTTCACTGGTGCCAGGCTAGCCTAAGGCTACACAGGCAAATGTTACACTCACAGTGTCTGAGAAATGCAGAGAAAAATGAGAGCAGGGAAATGATTTAGTACTAATACCCCTATTTTCAGCATCTGAAAATACAGATGTGTTTCTCTCGTTTTGGTTCATATTCCTCATTATAATCACTACCTTGCCTTTTTTTTTTTAAATTTTCAGAAATACTTAGAATTGCAGATCAGACTTTGTTTAGAGACATCAGCTTAATATCTACAGTACTTGCAAACGGCTGCATAGATATAACTTTTTCATCAGAGCAGCTCTCCTGACCTTGACAGGTTTGTGTAACATGCCTATCCACCAACTCATCTGTCATATCTGTTTCCCTCAGGCTTTCCCATCCTGATGCAGCAATCCTGTCTTGGTTCCTGCAGCTACTGTACTTGGAAAGAACTGTGGTGCCTCACAGGAAATTTCCAGCTGAGAATCACCAAAGAAAGACTGAAAAGTTTTTGGGCCAAGAATGAATTAGAGGTGGAACCGAAGAGGGTGTTCCTCCCAAAATAAAGCCTCAATACTAAATAAAGTAAAAATGACATGAAAAAAATCCCTTCAGTTCCTCATTTAAAGGTAGAGCAGAAACGAAGCACCATGGCCCACAGCTGGAGCAGAGGACTAAACTATGGACTTATATGGGCAGAAAATCCTTGAAGACAGGATTCCCTTCCCATTAAGAGCACAAAATGTGAAGTAACGGTTTCATTTGACAGCTTCAGAAAGTGAATTTATTTATTTATTTATTTATTTTCATTTATAATACTTGCGCGTGATGCAGGAGGCAGCTGAGTTCCTCAGCCAAGCTGGCAGCACCTTTGGGAAAGTCTGTGTCAGAAAGGGCAGGAAAAAAGCTGGACAAAAAGAGGGGGAGGGAAAAGAGTAAGAAAAGGGCAGATGGAATACCATAGTTGGAGAAGGGAGCAGCAAACAGACAATACTATGTACTGACCAATTCCTCATAACTGTAGGTAGACACACCTGCACCCCCCTCATAAAAACCAAACCAAACAAAAAAAGTCCACAAAACCCCACAGGAATGGGAACAAGTTAGATGGCTAGTTTCTTAAAGAGATCTCCAAATTTCTGGCTACCTCCATGACTTTCAGTACCTCGCAGTCTTCAAAAGCAAAGGGGCGCTCCATGGATGAGATATGAATGAGAAGATAAAGAGCAGAGGGAAGGTGCAGCCAGTCACACCCACCTTCCACTGCTGCTGGAGAGACCCAGACTCAGAGCAGCACTGCATCAGGCTAAAATGAAGGAAGAAAATCCATTAAATGGATGCTTTCAGTCACAGAATCTTCTTCCTTCTGAAAAAGAACATTGCTCCAGAAACTTTCCAACACTAAGATGCAGAGAGGCTACAGTGCCAGAAGAATCTGACCCATCTCCAGAAGATGACTAAAGGAACCTACAAGGACCTTAGTTATAAGGAGCAAAAGTCATAACACTGTGCAAGCACAAGGGGCTTGGTCAAGATACATACTTGTAAAAAGAATAGGTGGTCATGTAAGAGACACCCTTGAAAATTATACTGAAAATACACTTAGCTCTCTCTAACATGTTTCTTTGAAATATTTCACAGGCATTATGTTACCTTGCACAGATGGTTGGAATTGTAGGGACTATGCAGGGAGGAAAAGTTCAAAACAGAGAGGAAGGGTATAAACGTTATTAGGAATGCAGGGATTTCAGGCAAACATACTGTGTGTGCAGAGAGGGTGGGCTCAGGATGGGTTCCATCTTAACTACAGTAAACCCTGACTGTGCTACTGAAAATTAATATGGTTTGGAGGGGATTTTCTTAAATTCAGAGCTAAAGAAAGCTGGCAGGTGCTGAGGAGCGCTCAAGTCAGACAAAGACATCTGCTAGGAATGTCAGTAATAGAGAGATAACTGTTATCTGAGAGCAGAGGATAGGACAGAAACTTCAGCTAGAGCAAAGCTAAGACACATCATAAATGGAGAAATAAATTCTGAAATATAACAGTGCTTCTGACAAAGAATTTCAAGAAAATTACACTCCAGGCAAAGACTAAAAATGAACATGTGTATACATATCATTGTATAAGCTTCTGAGCAATAATGAGTCAATGAGTACACTGGATAATGGAAGAAACCCTTGCTATAATACAGACTAATGGAATGACAGAGATCAATGGAAGAACATAATCTTTGTTTTTAAACTGTACATGAAGGACATACTAAGCTTTAGAGGTGAGGGTGCTGTACTCCCACAGAATCCAGTGAGGTAACATTCTGAGATGTTCATAAGTAAGATCCAAAAGCCCCAAATATAAGAATATCTTTATACTAGCAAAGTTACATTATCATGCTCTTGATAAAGAGAACAAAAAAATACAAAATACTTAATGTTGATGAACATCAAAGCAGTAATCAGTCTAATAAAGCAGAAAAAAGTGAATGACTTTAGTTATCTGCTTACAAAAATGAGTCAGGTGTCATGTTGGGTGACAGTTTAGAAAAATAATTTCTTGGTGTGTTAAATAAATTATCACTTAGAACAGCTGACTCCAGAGCTCACAGAGACAGGAGACTATTTTCAGTGCAATTTGACATGAAAGACAAAAGTCTGTTTGCAAAGCAACTGTTGTTGATGCACTGAAAAACAATGACCACTTCACAAACAGGCTCATTATCTTTCAGGGATTACACATACACACCGAAATGAAATAATGAAAAACCCCAAACAAAACATGTGAGGTACTAAATTTTTGAAAGAGGTTTTTAAAACTGCCAAGGAAGCTGGTTGAAAAGGAAGTAACATCAGAAATGGCAAGGATCAAATCCCTATCATCCAGGAGTCAGAAAGGCATTTCCAAATAAGAAAGTATGAATCTAGGAAATGAAGTAAGGAAACCCTTAAAATATAACAGTACATTTAAATGGACAGGCAGAAGAAAATATGCAAGCTCCATAAGTATCCTGTCAGTAAAAAGAAAGCCACTTGTAGTGAGGCAACCCAGACAAACATAAGGAAAAATTATCTCCAACTGATTTTTTATTACAGTGAATCTCTTTTACTGGAAGTTTCTAGAAATAAGGTAAATATTCAAAGTAGTCAACCAGGTCCCTTTCATCCGGGTGTTTTATGATTTTTACCTGATGTTGGAAGAGATCTTAATAACACACTTCTACTGGGACAAGGTTTCCATTCCACTGAAATGAATATGCTAGACCCTCTAAAAATCCATTGGGTTAGCAGAGGGCATATGTTAGGTACAGTAATCAAAGCATCTGTGATGTCATCAAGATTCAGATTATGCAAAGAGATATTTGAAAACTGATGTTATGAAAAAAAAGCACAAATTAAAAAAAAAAAAAACAAAAAAAAGGAAACAAGTGAAGAATTAGATTAGAGGCAGGCCAGGACTGAAGGGCTTGGGTTTGGATTTAGGGAGTCCAGGTCTCGGACCATGTTAGATAAGACTTCAGGCCAAACACACTGCCTTTCCTTACATTTCAGAAGGAAACAACAAATAAAAACCCTATGGACCCCCCTGGTAAGAGGCATATCAAATCCTCCATAGGAAGATAAGAATTTGTTGCTAGGAAAGGTATAGATGAATCATGAATCCATAGAACTCAAAAAGTCTCCCCAAATATCATAGTGAAATCTCACTGAAAATCCTAATAACATTTTCTTTAGTAATGAGAAATAAAAATGAAAGAAATTAAAAAAACCACAAGCCCCTCAGGAATTAAACAGCAAGAGCAATCAAAACTCACAGTATTTGATTCTTTACAGCTGTCCAACATATTCCACACAGACAGTATAGGAGGGACTTGGGGGAAAGGGATGCCTTTAGCCATGTTGCACTGAACGAAGGGAAGAGGTGAGAGGAAAGCTCACTTTCTAAATGCAAGCAGAACCGATAAATCACAGCCTGGCTGGCATGGCAAACACCAGTCCCTCTGGCAGCTTTGTAATTACTCCCTAAATGTGGTCTCAACCCTCTTGATGTGGAGATAAATAACTTTATGTGCAAAGCAATTAAAGCCTCTGGCAACCCTGCCGGCAAAGTGTGGTCACTGTGTGTCACTATCCATTTGCCAGCGAGGTGTACAAGTGGTACTGAGTTTATTAAACCAGAGCACTGGCTTCCACACATCAACCTGCCAGAGGCCTTCTTTGGATGGCCCTCAAACAATTGTTTCTACTTTCCAAAGCAATGAAACATCCTGGTTCAAGGGGTGAACCTGAAGTGAGCTGAGAGACCCTCCGGAGCAGCATGCGAGGCATTTTGCTCCTATCTGCTCTCCCAGAAGAGTGCAGTTTTCTGCTCTGTAAGTCTGATACCTATTGGTGAACCTCTGAAGGAATTATCAATCATCATGATTAGATTCCTCCTCTTCTCAGGAGAGATCATGCTCAGTTGAAACAAGAGCTATTGCTGAGATGGTAACAAATCACTCTGAAGCAGAGCATGTGCATTTCTCTGCCCTTTTTGTGGATGGTCATGTATTCTTTAAATCTCCTGTCTATCCAGAGTAGTAAATGCCTCCAGGTTTGTCTCACACTTGCTACCTTCTTGTATTGACAGCTCTGGAAAGCAAACTTAGGAAAGTCCTCCTGCAATCACATACAGCTGGGCAAAATAGCGCTATACTGTGATACCTGAATCCTGTCCTTCCCTAAGCAGCTGGAGGCCTACTCAGCTCAGAAGCACTGCACACTGCAGCATCCACATTAAAATAAAGTCCTAGAAAAGCTCCATGCAGACTGCAAGCTGGAACATTAGCTGTGCCATGACTAGCTTGCACGACCTCAAAGCAAGCATCATATGCCAAGCAAATCACCTGGTGGGGATTCCAACAGCCTGCTAAGGAGGCATGGACTAGCTCTATCTGTCACTGCAAATCAAGACATCTTTCTACCTGACGCCTAACATAAGGCACATGACTGGTGTTACACTGCTATGGGCTGGACTGATCTCCAGCCTTCTCAGACTGCACATCTCCAAGTAATGTGAAAAAATGGTATAGGTTCTGTTTCCAAGAAAAATTAACAAATCCCAAATATTTCAGTTTTGAAAAACTTTTTTTTCCTCTTCTGGGTTTAAACAACAACCAAAAGAAAATAAATCAGCACAACGGCCACTCCATTCAACATTCTTCTTCGCAAAGAGATTTTTTTTTTTTTTAACCTGGTTTGTTGAAGACAGAACTTGGAACAGTATTGGTATTTAGATAAGCAATGTTCCTTCAAAGCCAGTTCTGATCAATAATCAAAGCTGCTACTAGGGGGCACTGTGGCATTCAGAAGAAGTACAGCTCTGCTCCCCACTGCCTGGTACTGTGTCCGTGCAATCTTTCACAATTTCTTGGGTACAAATACTGCTTAAGTCCAGTTCGGGTCAATTCACTTTTCCTAGCAACATACCTCTTAAACTTTAAAATATGTACAATGCATCCCCCTCCCCCCCCTTCCTCAGCACAAAGCTACTCAAAAAATGCTGACTACTACTTCAGATGTGATCAGGTTTCAGTGATCAAAGGAAATGAAACTTATTTGTAAACCAATTTGAAAGCGTCCGGGACAATCATGACAATCATGACAATGTAACGTAAGAGTTAAGAATTATAAAACTAATCACAATAATAACGATAACGAGTATTTCTCTTCCCACTGCAACGAACCCATCTGGAAGACCTCAGTGTGAGGCTTCAGAAGTATCCAAAACTGTGATTAGAAAGAAATTCATTTCGGCAGGAAGGTGGAAGCTCAGAGTGCCAAAGAAAGAAAAAAGGAAGAGAAAAATCCTTTCTAGTTTTGGCCAACAGACCTAATCGGAAATTCTTTTGAAATGTTATTCTCTGGAAGAGAGCTCAGTTAGCAATATTCTGCAAATGCTCAGCCCACTTCATCCATCTGCCAAGCTGAGAATGAATATTCATAGCAAGTTATTTTAATCATTGTGTTTTTCTTGATGTGACATAATTCTATATAATTTTTCCCCCCGGAAAAAAAAAAAAAATCCCTCTTTTTATGCTGTCAAGTCAGAAAGTTTTTTTTCCATCTGCAAGGAAAAAAAAAAAGGGACATTTGGTGGCTTGTGCATGAGTTGTAGCAACATCCTCATCAACACTTCTCAAATCCCAGCATTAACAACCTAACTAATGACACCAGTGAAAACACCATGTGCTGGCTTTTACCTATCCCTGTTGAACACAAGGGATTAACATCTCACACAAGGGATGACTGGGGTTAGAATATCAGACTTATTTAGGCTAACAATGGGATCCATTGGCATCCCATATGTGGGGGAGCAAGGGAGGCTGCACTGGTAGAGCTGGGTTTGGGGAGCTCAGGGCTAGTAGTGTGGGTGCTGCAGCTGGAGGATGAGGGGAACAGGCAGAGAGCTATTGCAGATATGTTCAGGGGATGCTGCTTGTAGTCACCCATCTTCATAAGCACATACTACATAAAAATGCTTTTACAACTTTTGATTGCTTCTTAAAATAGTTCTTGTTCAACACTTAGCAGAAGTGCACATTTTTGGCAAAATTGTCCAAGCACAGACAGATTATAAATATTTTAAAGTCCACGGAAGTACCTTGGGAGCAAATGGGTTCCTTCCCTGATTCTAAATGGTGCTCCTGGTTCCCTGTACATCAAGAGGACATATTATTGCAGTTCAAAATCCTGAAGAAAATGTTGTTCCTGCAATAATCAAAAGTCTAAAATATTCAATGTTTAACTGATGCAAGCATTTCCCAGGTGCCATATATTAGCTGTTGGGACAGGCAAGCTGGGTCACAGAGCTCAGCTCAGTAGAAAAAAAAAGAACACCACAATCAGGTTTTCTTAAAAGCCAGGCATGTGTTTTATGTATCACCCCTGCTTCTTGTTCTCTGGGTTGTTGTGCCTTGGTGGTCATCCTGCTCATTTTTCTTGGGTACACCACAAGGAGTTTCTGCCCAATGACTTGTTTGTTACCTCCTGCCCCAGAGCACTCCAGATACCCCATGGGGTGCTCCTCAAAGTACTGGACCCAGCTGATTCCTGGATGGGATCAAAACGAAGAGCAACTTACTAGAAGGACAACTGTGGTTTGTTTCCAGTTGCTACTTAAGTGCAGTTCATTTCCTTTGATACAGTTCTTTGACTAGTCCAAAGGGGAGGCAGCGAATGCCAGACAGAGATGGGTTACAAGAACCTAAATAAGTTAAGATTTCTTCCTTGCTGTATTTGCTTCATGTCCCCTAGACAGATCTGCATCCAGCTAAGAACACATGAAGTCAGTTCAAATCACTTCATTTATAGTCAGTGCAGCAGTCCAAGTCCTTAAGATCAGGAAAAAAAATAAAAAAAAAAAAAAGGAGAAGCATGGAAGAAGAGCAGGCAATAAATGAGAGAAGGTGATCTGCATTTAGCTTCAATTAACTAGTGGATATTCTGAAAGACAGTAATATACACCACCAACAGGCCCTTCCAGAAATCTCTAATTGCATTATGTTGCCTGACTGCTGAGTCTCTTACTTTCCTGACATACTGGCTCCCCTCTTTGGCCACGCCCAGCCAAGCACTTCGCAGAAAACCACTGTTCTCCTCTTCCAGTATTGAAGGCTGCTACTGCAAAATGTAGAATATCTATAATGCAACTTACGGCTGACAAGTGTAGAAAGGGGTTGAAGTCCAATTATCGCTGCTTGCATTTGTCTGTTTCCACGCAGAGACTGGTAAACAAGAGTCACCTTCCATATTGGTGGATGGTATGGGAGGGAGAGCATAAGAACAAACCCAATGGGACAGACCCATCGCCCTTATAAACTGGCATAGCTTCGCTGATGCCTCATGGAGATCACAGGAGCTTTGATAACAGCACCAGCTTTGAACCTGACCTACCAGGAACAAAAAATGACTTGCTGGCTTAAGGCAAGAAGAGCAATCTGTCTCAGAAGATAGGTTACAACCTAGCCCTCTCAGAACAATCCTTTAGATGACAATGGAGAAAACCTCAACAGGGCTCTACAGAGATTTAATAGGCTATCCACACAATGGCTTTCTAAAAATATAGGACTGAGAAAGGAAGAGATTCTCCTAGGATGGCTTGAATTCTCTATTAAATACTGAGCAAGATTCCATAAAAGCTCTCTAAATGTTAGCAATTTCCATTAGGGAAATCTTTAATGATGGAAGGCCGGTACCATCTGAAGGCCTAGCAATGAGTTCCTGGCTCCCAACTCAAATCCTGGTGGACAATGTCTGTATGTACAGCTGAGCAACTAACTCATGCCAGATAAGACAGCCAACAAATTCAGCTTCTTTCCATGACCAGAGGGCCATTGCTTTGAATTTGGTTTTGTTTGTTTTTGTTTCCCAATTGTGTTTGTTAAATTGTTTGCACTTTTTTCATAAATGGCTTCAACACACACTCTATATTCCAAATTCAAACGGTACTGCTTAATTGCAATTGGTTAGATAAGTAATATTCTTCCTGCCTGTGCACTGAACCGCTTCTGGAGCGCTATGATAGCTTGCATGTGCAAATCAGCTGAGGGGAGTACATACAATACATCTGAAGGTCCCTAAGATTTTCAAATGAGACCAAGACAGGAAATGTGTGTACATGTGGGTTCTCCAGAAGCTAAAATGGGATAAAGGCAAAATCAGGGCTATCTTCTCATCCTCACATCATATTTTAAAATGTGCTTCTTGCCATCTTCCTAGTACTTTGGTTTTTTAGTCTAAATGCTAACTGTTTGAAATTCATGACAAATACCTCCCAGCTAGTTCCCTGTTCTGATTCCAAAGACCATAATGTCTGATATTCTTAATAGTCTGGCAATGGAGCACTTTTGGAAGGGGTGAATGCCTTTCCTATGAAATATTTTTTTAACGAACTTTTTCTGTTCCAAACACATTGTGAAACTTTTTGTCAAAAGTTCCTCAAATAAAGTGTTCTGGGTTTAAAAAAAAACCAAAAAAAAACCCCAAAAAAAACCCAAAAAAACAAGTCAAAGGAAAAACCACTACCATGTAACAGTGGAAATAATTTGCAGGAAATCTGAATCAATTTCATTGTCACTTTTACTATGAATCATTTACATGTTTAATTTTAGTCAGGTAAGAATATGTACCAGTTTGTGTTCCATTTGAAAAGCTGAAATATTTTGAGTCATTTAGCAGTTGAGATGATATAGAAATGTAGTGTTTCAGAATCTCTGAAATGAAACATCTCTATGATATCAAAAGAAAACCTTCACATATGCCTAAATATTTCTCTCATAAAAAATATAGGGATTTCATCTTTTTTTCCATCTGCTTTTCAGGGAAAAAAAGTTTGTAAGTCTTAACACTTCCAAGTCGGATGAAACTCTGTTTTGACAAACTCCTGAAAACAGGCCTATAAATGTAGTTCAGACGTTCCCTCCTGTTGTGGCAATTACTGACAAGACCGCTTCAAAGAATCTGTCTCATAGAAACATGTGTATAATCTACTTCATCAAAGTACACTCCTCCTTAAGGTGCCACTGTATTGCTTCATACACAGTAAGCATCCAGCAGACCAAGGGAGTCCCACCTTAGTAGTGTAATGTCCAAATCACTGTTCTAAAGTTATTTAGAAGCACGACAGCTTCACATCGTGAAGTGGGACAGCATAACCATATGCATTCTGCCTAAAGGAAATGGAATGCAAAGATCGTATGGAAATGTAGATTGGAGCTACGTACAGAAAGAGGGGTATGTCAAGGAAAATACTGAAGAAAAAAGGATATTCTTATGACAAAAACGGTATGTGCAGATATGGTAAACTGATAAACTGCTCTCAGCTTCCATTTCCCTAGAAATCCTTTATTGAGCCTACAGATGGTGAGACCCCATCTTTCCTATTCATTACTATGCTTAGTTTGAGTTCTTGAATTTTTGATCTCTTCAACCAAGTTTCCTCCCAAGGACTAAGGAATGAAATGGCCCTTGCCAGGGTACCCAGAAAATACGCTACACAGTAGGAGGTGCTTTAAGGCATATGACATTCAGTCCTTGCTTCTCCTTCTCTGGGAGTGAAGAAGTTTCATCTATTTCTAACCTTTCACACACTTCCACTACTGCTCTCTGTGGTTCAGGCTTATGTATGACATTGCAGGGACAGCTAATGAAAACAGCTGTCACCCTTCACCACTGCCTCCCTAAACTCTGCTTCGAGCAGAGTAAGACAACACATATGACCAGCTGCCACACGCTCACAGCGGGGCACTGCCGGCAAGTTCAACCTCGTCCTGAATTGGTGTGTTTTGGTTTAAGGGAAGTCTGACTCCATCACAGAGCTCAGCAAGGCCTGCAAAGCACAATGGAGGAACACAATGATTTAATTCCCAGTGCATTCCTGCTGCTGCAGCCAAAATGCAAACAAAGCAATTTAAACAGAGACTGGGTATCTCCGCATTGCGGCCATCACTGCAAGAAATGTCAGTACAAGTAATCCCAGTGCTTTTGAGTGGGTCACGTTCATTTCAGTTCTGTGTGCTCCATGGCTACTGTGGTAACAGCACTGGCAGGAAGTTTAAAAATGAGACCATGACTGTCAGGAGAACCTAAAAACTAAATGGACAGTGGACCTAGCTGTCCTCCATCACCAAGTGGAGATAGGTCAACAGCAATAGACAGGTGCAACTTGCCTTATCATTTTTCTTTTCCATGAGACAAGAGAGAATGTCATCTCCTAAACTGTCAAGACATTATTTTTGACCAGTGTGACCTTTGCAAGGAAAAGCCCAAAACAGCTATAAGCTGATCTGTGGTAGAGACAGGACATCAAACCATGGAAAGCCACTGGGATGGGAGTCACACTTCAAAACCAATACCAAGGGAGAAGTCTCTTCCTCCAGGCTCAGAGTCTAACAGTAACCCAGGTCTGTGTGACAGAGCCCATCCACCCCAAGACCATCCTGTGGTGGGCAGTGCTGGTCCCTTCACCTTACACTTTGGTAGCTGGTGCACTCTGATAACAGTCTCAGATGTCAGAAAACAAACTGCAAGTGACAGACTGAACACATGACCATGCAAAAGCCCATCTCGGGAGGGACAATTAAAAACACACACAGAAAAATAAATGTCTTTTCCTTTTCAATCCCTTTTCCTCATCAACAAGTAACAAGACAGAAGTGAGTGCCTGTATGCTAAAATGCCCAGAAAATCAGCAATTAACAAGCGTTTCGCTCTAGCCTGTCTGCGATTTCCTCCCTGCAACTGTGGCTAAATGTTTAAATACATCACTCCCCCCACCTTCCATGTACTTGCTGTGGCTCTGGCACACCTTCTGGCTTTCCATATCATGCAGTCTTCCCTTTACCACATGTCTACCTGAGGTTTGCTCCAAGATAAATATAGGGAGAAGGGCACAGTGACCACCGAGCTGCCCACAGGAGCACATATGTTCAGATGAACTGCCCCAAATGCACATAAGCCAAAATGCACTTAGCCCTATGTGCCACAGAGGTGTTTTATAAGCCATCTAGTTAGCAGCATCCTCAAGAAAGACACATTACGTTACCATACCTGGCCAACAATAACATAATCCAGAGAATTCAAATGGGATTCTTCCCTAGGAAACTAAGTGCTAACAACATTACCATGCAGATGCTCATTAACAAGCCTGTATCTGACAAAAGCTACAAAGGTATTTTTCTGAGGAAAAGGCTTAAATAAAGGTTTTTGACTCAGGTTGGCACTCAGAATTAAATTGATAGAAAAACAGAGTCTCATTAAATTCGTACAACAATTCAAACATGAAGGCTAAAAGTAAAATCTATGCAAACAAGCACTGAAGTAAAACACTCCAGTAGGCTCAGTGGAACACTCAGCGTCATGGACACCTGTGACCTACTGGCACCCTTGGACACTCTTCAAATCCCAAGTTTCAAACAATCAACTCAGAAAAAGGTGTTGACACTGTATGCTGATGTTCCTCTCATTCTAGGATAGTTTTCATTGTCCACTGCCCAGAAGCTGCAAATCAAACTTGAAAAAAATAAACTCAAACTACCAAAACAGAGTAAAATTTTATTACAGAGTACAGACAGTGAATATCCTTTAAATTATATATAGGGAGGCCTCATAATTAATGAATGACTGAGCTTCAGTCTAAAAATGAAAGCATGACATAAAGAATGTGCTAGATAGACACAACCCTGCAGAAAGAAAACCCTCCCCAAATACTTGCTAGCATAATCCTTCTTGGCCAACTATATGAAAGCAAAGGCTAGAGGCCCAACTTTGACAGCTGAATGGGCTAATTATATTACAACTCCAACGTAGAACCCCCCCCCATCTCAAGTTTTGCAAACAAATGGTCTATATGCAATGAGCTTCAGCAACAACAGCTGCAGAACAGAACTGGGCTGATCTCCCTTGCCAATAGATCTACAGAAAACAGCAGTCAGCCCTGATGCCAGTTCAACCAACCGAGAGAATACAAACACCACCACATAGTGCCAGAGGATCCGAAATTGAATCCATATAAAAACATGACCTATTTCTATACCTTCCCATCTATTCATTTTATCATCACCCAAAATACCCTTTTCTTGTAACATGGATAGCAATAACAAAGTTCTGAGCTGGCTTTCTTGGCTATGTCCCTACTAGGAAATTAAACAGCACCTGGAAATGTTCCCCAACATGAGAGCCACCAGCATTACTGAACTGCTAGAGTGGTTCCTGGCACAGTTTTGGCCTGTGTCAACCAACACTATGCCAAGCAGTTCCCTGTCACATCTATGGGTTAGCACTCCCAGCAGACCCATTCCCAACAGGCAAATTGAACACAGTCAATCTGTTTGGGAGAGTAAGAGATTTTAACAGCCTCAATGTGAGCTATTCCATGATAGTTGGCCTCAGTGTCAGGTTACAGTCCAGAGCACATTCAGTTGTTGTTATTATATATGTAGGTACAGAATTGCTGGAATTTGTCCCTTCCTGAGTTCAGAATTCCCACTAGGGCTTGTTATCTTCCCCAGACATTAGATGCTTATTTAAACTAAGATTTCCTTGAAAACTGTATATGGTACTTGAGGATCTTGCTACAATAGAATGGGTACAGCTGATAAAACGGGTACAGCTGATAAAACAGGTACAGATGATGAAACAGTAGGAATGAAGAAATAATGTCTTAGATTTGTCGATGGGTAACTTTGTATTCAACAGCAAGGATTTTATCCTCTCAGGTGTCCTTCTTCAAGGAACTTATCATCCACTCCAGGAGAGGTCTGGACCAGAACTCAATGGTCTGGTGTTTCCTTCCTCCAGATTCTGAGTGTAGCAGTGTTACCCTGAGCTGAGCAGCATTTTTGTGGTTGTCCCTAAGTAGGTAGCAGTGGTAAAATATAGCACTGAAAATAAAAGACAATAGCATAAGTAAGCAACTCTCATCAAGGCAGATCTCTCAAGGCAGATGAGAGCTGAAAGAGCTAAAGGTATCAAAGACAGTTAAATTTTGTGGATGATGCTTTTATATTGCTTTTTACATTTAATAACAGAAAGGGATGAGCTACAGAGAGTAGAACATGACTCTTGCAAAAATCCCATGATATTGTTATCCAGTCATCTGTGACGGTCTTCACAATTGGAGGCAACTAAAACAGCTCCAAATACCTATGTTTAGGCAAATGAATCATCCCCCGGTCTATACCAGCAGCAGAGTCTGACCAAATGCAGATGTCTAGTCTATCTTGGCGGCTGACTCAACTGAACACATAGGCAGAAAAGTAGTTATGAGAGCACAGATACCTCGATATTTTCATTTAATGGTCTGCAGTAAGAAGCTGAACTGCAATCTTGATTGTAAGCAAGTAGAACAAACTTATTTTGAAAGGTCAGAAACTAACTCAAAGCATGGGTATGAGGGTCACCACAATATTCAGATCTTGTACACTCCGCACTCCCTTGAAAAAAGCCACCTTATTTAAAGGAAGTTCTGGAAATTAATAATTTTCATTTTGAATGAAGTTTAAAGATGAAATTTTTAAAATTCCCGCAGAAAAATAGCTCTGTCAAATCAAGATTAGAATTAAATTAAATATTTTAGTAGAATGATGATGAATTGCTTAATTTTAACAATATTGGCATGGTGTATGTGGATAACAAAGCATTGAAACATGAACTACAAAATACAATGTATAATATTTAGTAGAAAATTCAAAAAGTATCTGAACATTTTAATAAAAATATTTTTATGCTACTCTGAAGAAATGTATCAGTATTACTGAAATAAATCGAGCAAGCTGAACCCACTATTTGGACATGCACCTGTGAAAATTTTCTTTCAAATCTGCTGTTTTCTGCAAAAGACTTCCAACCACTAACAAAACAACACTTTTGATTTTTTTCCTAATAATAAACAAACAAACAAACGGATGCACACGCTTTACCTGTACTCCATAACCAAGGAAGAAAAGGCACTGGTGAACTGACTGTGCTGTTAAACTACCAGCATGATGGTCACTGGTGTGGCGCTGCCTGTGCCAGCAACCAGCACACCAGGCACAGCTTGGAGGTTTTTGCAAACAACCCTTCCACACAGCCTGTTTGTATGTGGCCTTACTGCTCTGAATGGTAAGAGAATTTACCCCTATTAATGTAGGTGGTGCTGTTCCAGCTGACTGCAGGGCATACAAGTATTCCCTGGACTGTTTTATTCAGTAGCACCAATGGAGCCATACAGATCCCTTTTGGAAAACTGCAGTTGTCACTGTGATGTGCGAACACACAGTCAACTGTGGCCAAAACCAAGATCAATGAGAATAAACTCATATGCCAGACTTGGAGGTGGAAAACACAACACTGTCCAAGGGAAAAATATATCCCATCCTTTCGTTTAAAACACAGGCAGAATGAGAAACACTTTTGATCACTTATGTAAAAATGTTAAAATATCTAAGAGAAAAAAAAGAGAAAGAATGGGGGGGGGGAGGGGGGAAATAGGAGGGAAGAGACACTACCCAAAAGTTAAGAAAATGGAGATTATGTTGCCAGAAGGATAAATGAAATGAATTAACTTCTTTGCCAACCTCTTGAATAACGTAGCTTATAGGACTACTCTAAATTAATTCATGCTTGGATAGAACATATGTTCTGAAGAAACTACTAGTATTGATTTTAACGTTGCCAGTGATAGGGAATCCACCACATTCCCATGGTAAATTGTTACAATGTTTAATTACTTTCACTGTTGAAAAAACTTATGCTTCATTTCTACTGTGAAATTGCCTGGCTTCAGGTTCCAGCCACTAGGTCTTTTTTTTTTTTTTTTTTTTTTGCATTGTTTGCTAGCTTGAAGTGGCCTCTTATTAAAGTTTGGTTCTCTAAGTAGGCGTTTACAAACTGCAACCCCCTAGGTTTCCCACTGATAAAGAGGCTCTTCTCCAGGAACCTCAGCCTGTGAAGCATGGCCCCTTACATTACCAACATTTTCACTCCTAGTTTCTGAGACGTCTCTTCAGTTTAGCAGTAGCTTTCTTTAAGTGGGAACAGCAAAACAGAAGGCAATATTTACAGTAGCTGAGCACCTGTCAAGTACAGACCATATAGTGTTTCCCTAGCTCACACCTAAGATATCCCAGTTTATTCTTTCAAGCCTCTAAATTATGTCTTCCAGCATAATTTTGCACAAGGATTTACTTTCAGCTAACTACTAGCATATTTCTTTTCAAAATTTCTGCTTCTCAGAATAGGATCCTTCAGATTAAAAGCCCAGCTAACTACTAACATCTTTTTGCATGCCTTTATACAGTGTTTCATAATTGACCACATTAAAAAACACACTGCTTTCTTAAGTCAAGTTTAACAAAGAATCTGTAATTGCCCTGCATCTGTGACCTTGTCCTTTTTCATGGTTTGTCTGCAGAGTTTTATCATTTGTGTCACCAACAAACTTACCTTCAGGTGGTTTTACATCTTATTCCCTGGTATTGATAAAAATAATAAATATGACAAGGAGCAAGAAGCAGTCTGCACAGAATACTGATATTACATGATTGTGGCAATGATTCCCTGTTTGTTTCTGTATTTTCAGAGTGCCATTTAACCAGTTTTTAATCTATCTAATACAGAGTAAGTTATATTATTCTTGATCAAGTTCCTATGAGGTATAACAACAAATGCTTTTAAAAGTCTAACCACATCTGCACTAGCACCTTTAGCAACAAATTTTATAATCTCATCAAAAAGATATCAGATTAGTTTGACAGGATTTATTTCCCATAAATCCATTTTGATTGGCATTAATTATATTTCTCTTCTTTAATTTTTTATTAATCAAATCCCATATCAGTTTTTCTATTATTTCACCTCAAAACAGCATCAGAATGACAGGACTACAATTACCTTAGGTTGTCCCACACACACCTTTTAAATTTGAAATCATATTTAAAAACACACATTTTTTCCAGACTTCTGGCACTTCAAAACAAATGTCAAGCTGTGTGGAAAGTACTCAGGTCATGTTGGAAACTTTTGTAGACATATTATCTGCGTTTTCTGACTGGTTGTAAGAATGGTTGTATTGATCCAGAAGCCATCTGTTTTGGCATCCTGCCTCCAGTAGCAGACATGGAAGAAAGAGTAAGAAGCCTGTGCCCAAGGGACCTTGTCCAACCTGCTCGCCCAGCCCACAACAGTCTGTGGCTCTGAGACCTCTTCTGGCAGGCACTGCACCTGCATCCTTCTGTGTACAGCCCCAGGGTTAGTTAAATTATTTGCTGAAATAGTTTTTATTTCTAATCACCGTACTGTTCTGTGGCAGTGAATTCCCTGCAACAACTAGACATTGCATGCCTTCTTATTTTAAACCTACTGCCTGAATATATCCTTTGATGACCTGTTCTCACACTGCAAGGAGCAGGTAACAGCTGCTCTGTGATCACTTTCTCTATTTCAGTGGCAGTTTTGCAGACCTGGGCCTTCTCTCAAGAACCATAGGCAACTCACTCTCTTTTCCCAGGGAAGTCTCTCCCTGTGTATTTGTGCCAGTGCCTCTTGCCTTAGACACCTCTCCTCACGTCTTTCAGATGGGCACCAAAACATTGTTTGGTTTGTAAGATGCGGACAGGTCACAGATTTGCAGTGACATAGTCGCTTAGTGCCTGGTTGTCCTGTTTTCTAATTAATCGTTAGGTCTTTGTCTTTTGCACTGCCTCTGAATGCTAATCTGACATCTTGACAGAGGTAGATATGTTTTCTCTCAATTTACTGTTTTGGAAGCAGCTCTTTATCTTCCCGAGCTATTCCTACATTGCATTGTTTAGCTGACTGTCACTACATTTGGAATTGGCACTGCTGCCAACTCAAATTACAGTCATCTTGCTTATGAAATGACTCAAGACTTCAAACCCATTACCAAGCCCTTTCCTGGGCAAACTGCACCTGCCTCTAATACAGCCTCGAGGTGAGCTGTGTTTACTCACTTCAGTCAACACTGGTTAAACTTGCCATTGCAACAAAACCAACAGTTGAACTGGAGCTGTATACAACTCTGCCACCATTTGGAATAGGTATGTCCTTGTGAGCTTCCCTCTGTTTTTGGTGCAGCATGCCTTTAAAGATCAGCACAGCCAGGGCAATGGAGGCAACAACAATTCCAGTAAGACATTTTAAACCAGACTTCACCATCCAATGGAACTTCACCCTTACTGGAGTAGATGTTTTCAGCTCCAATCACAAACACTTTTGCCTATACAGCAGCCTTCTGGGGCGGACTTGCATGGGCTATCTAGGGCCTTTATGCCTGGATGAGTGCAAAACTACCCATGTGCACAAATGATCCGTGTGTAGTTGTATCCTTATGGAACTGTGGTATTGTTGTTCTGTTTGCCTGCATCTGTAATGCAACAGAAAGAGTGACCACCTCACTGACTTAACTGAGCTGATTTTGGTGCTAAACAATAAGCTGGGGCCAGCAGCTGAGGAAGGTGAATGCAGACTGAGAAGTAGATCTTAGCTGATCCCTTGGCTGCTCTCATCCATCACATTTGCTCCTACTGGAAAGGATATGAGCAGATCTTTCTTCACAAACAGCTCATTTTTAAATCTCTGGCAATTAGAGTGCGTCAGGCAGTGGATGTTTTGTAATGGAGAGAGAAGAACCTTCTGTTTTTCCCTCTGTCTTAATTGCCTGTGTATTTATGGGCTTTGGTAATGTTAGTGAAAAACTTCCTGGCACTGTGTGAATGCTTTTGCCTTCCTTCTCTGAATGACTGGTTTGTTCTTTCTATTCTGTTTCCTTCCTCTGTGAAGGCACTTTGCTCTCTGTGACCAGACAACTGCCCTCCCTTGCTGCACAACCTCTCACCGCCACCTGGTATGCCATTCTGCAGATGCTCAAAGGAAACAAGCCCTATTAGCTTTATATTTCCTTACAGAAAACTATCTCTGAGAGAAGGGAAGGGATCTAGTTCTACTTCCTGAGGGAGCATCTTTGCCTCAGGGGCAAACAGTAAGTCCTAAGGCAAAGGAAGTCCCATTAAACAACAAGGCACCACTCAAAGTCATCCCAATTTACAGCTGTTGCTGTCTCCAGCACATTTCCCCAAGGGTCTTCATTTAGCTGCAGTTCATTGAGAGGGTCAAGCAGGGATGGCTGCACAACTGGCACAGTGCTTGCTTGTTGACCAGTCCTGTGGCATAATTAGACTCAGCCTTGGAGACTGAAGAAAAGAGGAGCTGGGCTTGGTGCAACAAAATACCAACCTACATAAACTGTGGGCAGGGTCTGGGGAAGCCACTGGCAAAAATCCCATGAACTCAAATACCACTAGGATTTGCCTCTTGCCCCTATCCGCTTACATGTCAGGCTCACAAGCACATTCGTTTGCAGTGAAGTCAGAGGAACCCTTTTGTCCTGCTCAATAGGAGGCTGTGACATTTGGATAAATAGCCAAAGGCTTGTACCAACTGATCCCTTAAATCCTGCCTGGTAAACAAAGTAACAGCAGGATCTCAATACTGCAGCACTTACAAAAGCTCCAAAGTAAGAGGTACTTTCCTGGATAGAATTCAATTACAGCCTTAACACTGGTTTTAATTGCCTTGACCTAACTTCTCCATGGCACAATGGGCTAGCATGCTCAGCCAGCAACTTGCTGCTGAAGGCACTCAGCATAGAGGCAACTTGCTCTCTTTTTTAGTGAATTTGTAAAGACTGCACCTATATCAAATATATACTTTGCATCCCATGACACATCACTAGTCCCTAATGCCATCTATACTTCCTATTATCCAAAGAATTTCAAAGCTATCAGCAATAAGTTTTCAGAAAGTTTTCCTGAAACTATTCAGGAAGTTACTAATAAAGCATCACTTTAATCTCTTTTATTTGAAAGTTATTAAAGAGTGGTATCTGAATGAATTAAATACAGAGAACAGGAAAATAATGGAGCAATCATAAACAAAAAATCTTTTTTTTGCTAATCTTTTTTTTTTTTGTTAAGGCAAGATGTATTTTCTTTGGCACATGCAGTCTTCAAAACTCTTGATTTTTAAAATGGAAGTTGTTTTTGTCAACCTCTCAATAAGAGCACACATCATTGAAAAGCTATTAAAACTTCTACTTTTTAAAATAAAAACTTCAATCACTTTTAGGTTCAGAGCTCTTCTAAGGTTAAGTAGTTAACTCAGTGCAAGAAATAAGTATATTTAAGAATGAAAAGGCTGTTTCCTAATCTGTTGTTTACAAAAAGAGAAGTCCTGGCTCAGTGCTGCTTACCTTCTACAACCTATGGTCACACAATACGGATTTGTTTGCTAAAGGCAGCTTAGGAAAGATAACTCAAACCTTCAGTGCAAGGCAATAAAGAGCAGCACCTTAGCTGTAAATGCCTTAGCTGTAAACATCATCTACTACACTTTGATTATCCACAGTCATCCCACCATTTGCTACCGCTGCATCTCAGGAACAAGCTGAGTCACATACATGTCCTCCATACCACGGCTGTTTATAGCCTCTCCAACTAAGTCCAAAGTGAGAAAATATATGAAATAAAATGCACCCTCTTTTCAAAAAAAAAACCCATGACAAACTTACCATCATCCTAGTTACTTTGCTGCCCTACTCCCTGAAACTAGCAGTTCTAGATGGGTCTGCCACATTTCTATTCCTTGTGGGAAATAGAATGTTGGCACGCTGGCTGTCTCAGGAAGAGTTAAAAGCACTCTCTAGGATGCTTGGAAGATTTCTAAGGAGTACAAACAATAGGGAGTGAAGTGTTATGACTGATCTAACTTTTAATATTCTTGCTTTAAAAAGCATATGCATTCTATTGTAGGCATGTTATACTCAGCTGACAGATATTGGAGAAGATCCTTGTATGAAATTCCTAAATTAAGAGAAGGCCACAGGTATAACACTAGGGGTTTTTATAATCTAATCAGGAGGAAATTGTTCAGCTTTCCTAAGGTAATGGGTTCTCTAAGATCCTGCAGTCCCTAAAAGTAGCTCTTGCTTTGTCTCTGGTTCCCTGAAATTAAAAAAATATGTATGCTGACAATAAAAACAAAGCTTTTTTTCCTCTCCTCTCCCAACTATTAACTATCAAACTTAAACAAGGGAGCATGAGTATTTCTCAACAAATTTCTCTTCAGCAGCTCTCCGTAATCTTAATGATCATTGCATAACTGAATATTATTCAATGTTAACTGTTCTTTCTTAATATCCCATAGCTGGGAACAATAAGTGAAGAAGGTAGGTTTGATGACATGTAGTAAAACTTTGCACTAATTAAAAAATATATTTACCTCAATTCCCTGCCGTTTCTTAATGGAGCCTGAATTTACTTTTTTGTGGCCAAGGTGTGAATGCTTTTCCAGCAATGGCAGCTACTGCTTTGAGTCTCATGGAAATCAACTGAGGTATCAGTCTCAATGGTGCCGGAGCTGAACTATCAACACAAGAGCCTGCATATATAATTATTCATTTAAAAACCAGCATCTCAGCAAGAGGGAGTTCTGAACCCCAGTGAGCCCAGATTAATTTAGTAATGTTACACCAAAAATAATCTTAGTGCAGGGCTGGACCAGACTTCCTCCACAGGCTACCCAAAGAGGTACTGAAAGAAGGCTTTGGCTGGAACAGCAATTTAGGGCCATGAACATCATAGCTTTTATGGAATATGTGTCTCCAGCAATGAATGAATTTCCACTACCAGTTTTAAGTTAAGACCAAAATGGCTCCAGCCTCCCTAACACTGATCTATCTCAAATGCCTCTAGAATACTGAATGGTAAACACTGGACCCCTACAGGAAATCAGGATTAGTTTTCTTTTTTCATCAAAACAACCAGAACTGGCTTTTTGAGCTAATGTAAAACTGTCTCCCTCCAAAATAGTCATGTTTGATATCACCCCTTAAAAACAGCAGAGAAACACACTCTCCAAGATGACCCTGGAGACTCACACAGAGGACGAAGATATTCTGTAAAGTTTTTAAAAAGAATTTTCTGCACTGATGTCAGGAGGATGGGTCATTCTCCAGATTTAGAGTTTGACTTCCCACTTTTTTCCCCTGCATAACAAAGAACCAGTGACATCCTCATCCAAGCCTGCTACTCGAGCCACAACAGGGCTACACTCTCTTAACTTCCTACCCATGTAGGGAACCCAAATTTGCCCAATATCTCCCAAAACCCTTCAAAATATGAAGGGGGCACAAAAGCTTTTGTTTCATAACCATAACTGACTTCCTTTGTAATGTACACCTTGAAGTCTCAAGGTACTTTTCATTCTTTGGGAGAGGAGAAATAGGCAGAGGTATGGAAGCTAAGATTAGAGGTGACCTCTGACAGCTGTGACTCACCCGACATCCCTGAAAAAATCTGAAGGAAAGCTAATGATGTAAACAATTTTCTAAGTGTTGGACTACCCTGTTTCACTCGTGAGGTCATGTTTTTTGGAGTTGAGCTGGAGAAAGAAACAAGACAGTTGCTTTTCTCATGAATTATACCAGCAAGGTAGTGCACAACCACTTCTGCTAGACTAGCTCACCTACACTTTTCCTAAAGCAGGTTTTACGAAGCAGCTGTTCGTGAGAAGCCCCACACATATGTGCCACCTTTCTAAAAAAACAAATTCAGTGCCTATAAATCAAAACAGGCTCCACAGCACAGGAAACACAGCAAATATTTTACTATTTTGTGAGTGGATCCCAAGAGGAAGTAACATTTGTGTTGAACAGAAAACAAACTGTGGCTTTAAATAAAACCCTTATCTGCCAAGTCAAACACTAAACCCGGTATTAGTGACACAGCAGCAAGGTTTGACCACGGGCCCGAAATCCAGTGCCCAGGCAGGTATTCTAAGCTGCATTACACACTTACTTGTTAGCACAAGAGGCCAGGAATGAGCATTTTGGATGGAAGAGGATGAAGAAGGGGTTGCTGGCTGAGCAGTGAGCAGGAGTACCAAAAAGGGCAATGTAACCATGTGGAGAAGAGCTGAACCTTACCGTTGGCTCTACAAGCAGTACTTTGCCTTAAACTGCCTGATCCTGCTCTAGGAGCAAGAGGCAGGGATGATGTGCCTTTGGGAATGGCAAGGCAAAGTCTTGGGTAATCACAGGCATTATGAAAGGCACAAGAAGGGCAACACTAATGTAGTGGAAGAGGTATGCCTAGAATTGCTCCTCCTTTGTCTCATATCATCAGAAACTAGGAAGATTTTGTGGCCTGGCACTGTCTGGAGAACAAACCAATGAGTTAGCCCTGCTTCATCCTGCTCTCCAGCTCCCCAAATTAAGTCTAACAATTTTCTACATTTCAGATGTGTGACCATCTGTTTCCAACCTTGTGTTAGACCTCACCGAGGGCATCCTAGAGATATAATTTTCAGAAACCACGTGTCTTTCCTCTCTGTTCATTTAACAAGCAATTAAAAGTTTTTCAAAGTATTTGTGCCCCCTTAAGAAATGGCAAGAGGCTTATCTGGGTTCCTTCCCACTCACAACTACCTTAAGTTACATCTTACACACTCTAATATATCAATTTGAAAATCTGTCTATGTACCATAAAGCAAATGACACGGCTTTTCCAGAGTCCGTCTCACTGACTCTAAAATTTCACACCCAGCCCATTGGCCAACCCTACCTCAGCTGCTCCACAAAGGCATGAATATTAAAATAGAAGGAAACTGTAAAGAACACATTACACAAACCACCTTATATTGCAAATAAGTACAGCCTA
The DNA here is from genome assembly GCF_036250125.1 of Pseudopipra pipra. Classification (NCBI taxonomy): domain Eukaryota; kingdom Metazoa; phylum Chordata; class Aves; order Passeriformes; family Pipridae; genus Pseudopipra; species Pseudopipra pipra. The sequence continues at coordinate 24,301,770 of NC_087550.1, forward strand.
TTCAAAACTCGTGAGTCTTGAATTAACAGGTCAACTCATGCCTGTGTATTTATTCTCCATCAACACCACCAACTGCACACATTTAGCCTTAAAAATACAAGAGGTATTATGAAATGTGAAATAAATGCTGAGTGGGGAATGGGATGTGCTTTTTGAGAGTACTTCCCTGCTTGCCTGTGCAGCTTTCAGGACTACAACACTATTTCATTTTCAAAAGGAAGTAAAAATTCTCTTTTCTCCAGAAAGTTAAGTAAAACACCAAATGGTATGAAAATTACAAATAATTCAGCAGTTGGCAAGACTAGACGGAGCATGACTGATACAGATGGAAGATTTAGTGGCCAAACTCTAACAAGTCTCTGCTGAGTATGTATGGAGTGAGATTTTTCAGAAGCTGCAATTTGGCCACATGTAGGTAGATATGAACTGAGATTACAAAAGGTAAATCCTGACATCAACATTACTTTACCTGCCAAATTCCAATCTCTCCTCCAAGCTACATAAATGCTGAACTTTCATTCAAAACAGAAACATGAACCTTTTGTTTTTAATGAGCAAGACAACATATGTTTTCCTAATCTCTGGACTTTTTAGCTGAAATTTTCACAAATATTCAGGCCTTGGCTAATACTCAGCACAAATTACTTCAAACCAAACAGATGCAGTTTGGCAAACTGATAAGCAATGGAAAATTACATTAGATAATGGAAAATGTTAGGCACTTCAGTGATAAGCAATTGTATCAGCTTTGCATAGGATGAGCCTGTCTCCAGCTGTCTCTCTTCAGACCAAATTCAAACATACACAGACAGGTACAGTTCATCTGTTTTGTTTTTTTTTCCTCAGTCATTTGCAGCAGATGGGAATGCAACTCATTTTGTGTGTTGACTGCATGTGTACAGCATGTACTGGTATTTTGCAGTAAAGTCAGACAGAAAGCCACAGCATTTATTCTTGCTGCTGCTACTGTCCCTGCTTTGTTAGCTGTATTTTTTCAGGGGAGTAAAAGGTAATGGGAAAGGTGCAGAAGAGAGGATTGAAAGGGCTTGGCAGTGCAGTCTCCTGGCCTATTTTGGCTGCTTCTATTTTAGGTTCCCGGCCTTGGGAATTTCTCTTCCTCCTCTAACAGAGTGGCAGCAGAATCCCAGGCTCCCTCACCTCATTCTGACAGTGACTGCTGATGCTGTGGCTTGCCTCCCAGGATGCTGTCTGTGAGGGGGCTGAGCAGCAGGGAAAAGAAGAATTTAGATAGGCAGAGGTCATAATTTAGAAATGAGGGAGACTGAGGTCAGTCTTCCTGAGGAGGACAGTGGCAAGGTCCTCATTGGAAGCAATTTTGCCCAAGACCTACCAAAGAGAATTAGAAGTTGGGAGACCTGATTCCCCTGTACTGCTTAGCTGCTGATTTTCTGGGTGACAAGTTGTAAATTGGCCTCAGATAAAAGTGGAAATGGGAGCAACCCACATAATGAGCATCCATACACACATGTGCAAGAGGGGGACAAATTTATTTAATACCTGTAAGAGCGCTCATTTCTTTCAAAGGGGTCTTCTAAAAAAGAGCAACACTAACAATATATTTTTTCTGCTTTACCCACTGCCCTGTACAGAGTATATGATCAAATATTTTTCACATTTTGTACCTTCCAATTCACAGAACAAATCCGTTCCTTGCGATCCCTCTCCTGGTCCCCACATGCCAATCTCAGTTCCCAATTATCCCTCTGCAATTATCAGACTCAGTGATTTACTCTCCCTGCCTTCCTACACTGATTCAAAACCCTGCCTTCTATCCATGCCCAGCATCACAGTCCTGTTTGCCACTTCTCTCTAGTACTCTCCCTGTGCTGCAGTCTCTTTCCTTGTACACTGTGCTGTCCTCCCTCCTGTTCCCAGTTGTACACACATACAAAGCCTCTTCTTCCTATTAAGCACTTCCATTCTGCAAAACCTCACAATTAAAACTAATCCTTATCCTGAAAATAAGCCGAAAATGAAAGCAGTGCCTTAAAAAGCCTTCTATTTAATGAGCATCTTTGCTCTGGCCCTTGCCATTCCCTATCTTTGTGCTCTTCTCCAAGAGAAATAAAGATCAGCCCCCCTGCAGCTCCTTACTGTAAACATTAATTCAGGAGGTCACTTACATATTAATGCTGACCCTATTCTGGCACCTTTGCTGATACAGAGCAGTCCCCCAGCAGTCCCATTAGCAGCAAGTATTTTAAAAGAAGCTGATTTTTAATGTGGGTATGGGTGGTGGAAGCTGACCTCCATCACTTCTCCGCCCTTCCTCGCCTACTCTCTGAATGTGACCAGCGCTTGTGAGTACCAAATTACTGCATCAAACGTGTGTGCCCAGCACACTTCTGTTTGTTTTCTCCCCCACGCAAATGGATGCCTGTGGTCAAGGGAAGCACTGTGCCCACACAAATAAGAGCAGCCTCACAAAGCAGCAAAGGTCCAAAATCTACTGCTTTAAAAGCACTCAGGTACGAGAATCACAGAAAACAAGGCAAAACACCAGGTAAAGCTCTTGCAAGCACACTTGCATGATGCTTACAACACTAATGTACAGACAGACATCTCCAATCCCAGAAGGATGCAAATTCACCCTTCTCCTTGCCCCATGCCTCCTCCTACGCATTTTCTCACCCCTCACACCAGACTGCATTTTTCTGTTTGAATGCTGCTGAGACTGACAAGTAGCCAGCACCAGCAGCTGCCCTGTCCTCTTCCCTGCAGTACCCCAATGAGACACCTGAGCCCTGACCAAAACACTGCAGCAGACATTTCCTGAAGATGAGTCTGAAATGTCAGCAGCTTTTGGTACCTCACACATCCAAGGCAAATTAATGGGCCTCCACGACAGAGAGGAAAAGTGCAAGCAGCAGGTTTGGAAAAATAACGCCTGGGAAAATCCACAGGGAATGCACTTTATCCCTACCAGAACTGAACCTCATCTCCTGCACCATCATCTTTAAAAAGTCAGCAATTGGAAAAGCAAAGCCTTTTCTCTCTAAGGATTAGTACAGGGAAATCTGACCTGAACATTAGCTACTCCAGAACTCTGAACTTACTTTCAAGAATTTAGGAAACACTTGGTCTCATACCGAAGAGAAAAAAAACCGCTCACTGCTGCCCTCCTAATTGCATTTCCACTCAGGCATGCACACCTCAGCTTCTGATAAAATATTCATGGATTGCCCTTGGCCTTGACGAGGCAGAGCACCTCCAGAACTATTACTGGTAAGTCTGGGTCCCAGCCCTGGGGCAGGCGGGAACCCACATTGCTGGCCATGGCAAGGCTCGCTTGAATCAGCTCGAGGAGCAGGGTCAGAGGGCATGACTCTGCAAAGATTTATGCCAAAACCCATGTCTGTGGGCAATTGGAACCTGCCTTTTTTTCTGGAATGTTCATATTTGTTCTTTTTCTATTTCAGGCAGAAATCACCCAAACAGAAGCTGGGTGGTTTTATGCTTGTTACATGGAAAAGATAACACAATGCAGCTAAGGGCCATGACAAAACATGTAACACAGGGAGTGGCACTACCTGGGCTCATTAAGGACACCTTTGATGTTTCCTTCAGAAAGCTTTCAGGACAAAGAGGGGCTTTGCCTGCTGTCATCCAGGCTGTATATTTACCAGGGCTTTCACTTTACATTGGAGAGTCCAGACTTGCTCATTAAATATACATATGCATATATTACATGGTAATGGGATTCTTTCTCAGATTTTAGTTGGTTTTATAGTATAAAATGAGTATTAAACATAAAGCAGTTAAGATCCATGCTCACTTCCCCTCCAAGCAAATCAGTCCACCCTCCTGTTTCTCTGACACAACACCAAAGCAGTTTATTTTCCATACAGTAGTACAAATCCACAGTTAGTCACTGGTGATAGACCTGCAGCCCCCACACATCTTGTGACTCCCACACCTGCTTTGCCCTTGCCCCTCAGTTTTATCCCACAGTTTGTCCCAAGGACCCCACAGAGCTCTGTCAATACGCTACCCGTTATGATAGTCTCTTTAGCTTTTCCTCAATTAAGACAACCAATCATGCCTAATTGTTCTCAGTTCTGTGATGATTTGGTGATGCGAATAAATGTCCCCTCAGGATGATGTTGCATATACTCAAATCATTCACTTGTGGTCTTAACACAAAGGGCATCTAGGTCCTTTGACATGAAAGGCTGCTACATAAAACAGATAATGATATTTATCTGGAAAAAAGGCAGATGATTCACTTTAGTAACATATTTGAAACTACAGCATACCAAAAGCTCAGTTTTTTAACAGGAGTGTGCGTGTCCCTGTGATTCCCACACCCCCCTGCTAACCAGATGGATGCAGTTCAAACTGTGAACACGCTCAGAAAATTGAATAGGAGCAACTAGGTCCCCATCCCTTAGTGTTAGTCATTCAGAAACATTTTTGATTTCACAGACATTGGAGATTTCGTCCCTATACTCACATCACCTTCCTCAGCATACCAGGAGACCCACCTGGGTAGGGTTTCTCCATCAACACAGGGGCAGTCCCATTGCTCCTTTGAGTCTGACCACATTTCTCATGCTCTGATAGCAACTGGCCCCAGGGGAAGCAATCCAAGCTGCAGCCACTGTAGCAGCACGGGCTGCCTTCCCGAAACAGGTTGGTAGGAGCAAGTCAGAGTGACTCCCTGGCTTAATGAACTGAGCCATATTTGGGGTAGCAGCAGCAAGCCTGTCTTCTCAGGCCATGTCCCACTTGGCTGCTGAGCTCTGCAGGCAACTACAGCTCCACAGTACCCTTTCTCCCCATCTCTGTTTCCTCCACTTTCCAATCACAGCAAAGACATTTGAGGGGCTTTACCCTTGTTCTCTGTCAAGCCAGCATCTCTAAAGGACAAAGCTGCCAGTTTCTCCAGGATTTCTCCCCAAAGACTTATATCCTCTGTTAATTTCTGGCAACACAGGTACCACCTCACTCCGGTCTTCCACCTTTGATCCTCCTAACAAATTCATGTACCAAGTTAGTAAAAAAAAATAAATCCATTTCTCCCCTTGAAAACTACTGTTACGTGAGCTTGCAGGGGGATTGCCACAAGGAACAGGAGTAGCAAGGTGTGATGGCTCTGCCTCACTTCTCCCATATCCCCTGCCACCCAGTAGTCGGCAGGCATGAGCAGCTTTCTGAGGTTAAAAGTAGTGATGAGGAAAATTTGGCTTTCATATACCGTGATCAATATTTACTGGAACAATAAGAGAGTTTAGAAACTGCAGCGCTGGTGTGATAGAGAAGCTGGAGAGAGGAAAATGACATCTGAAGTCTTCAGAGGGACATGACAACCAGCTAATGATTACTTAGGGACTATCACATTTCTTTCTTCATTTATTTTGCCAGAGTGGTGTAGTAGTTAAAACACAGAATAATAAGCTGGGCCTGTCCCTAGCCTGGGGCAGAAAGTGTTTGTAACAAACATCTCTCTTTTTCATACCCAGGTTTGGAAGGAGAGTGTTACTTGTTAAGGTGAATAGGAGCACATCTCCCTATTTCCAAGCTCCTCTGCTGACCTGGCATCCTGGGCAATGCCCTTTGCCCTATGGGGCTTCTGCAAGTGAATACTTTGTCAAATATTCTCCTGATAAAATAATACTGCTGCCAGAAATTTGCCTGCTTTCTCTGGTTTTTTTCAAGTCAGTTCATCAGCTAACAAGGATCTGGTATTGTTGTACAAGTAGAGTAAATCTTGGGATCTTTTGGACTCAGTCGTAGTCTGTAAGCCACAGCACCTCTCACGCGCTCCATGGCCTCTCCAAAGCACCGTGAGGAGCCTCCAAGCAAAAATGTTTCCTCTAGTGTAATCCAGACTACATCAGATAAAAAATCCAAAAAATAATAACAACACACCAGGCAGGACAGCTCCTCAACAAACAACCTCTTTTGTTATCTATTCTCAGTTAACAATGAATTCTCACGCTACTCCTTAAAACACAGGGTTAGATTTTGGGGTGTAAATAACAGACAACATAGCTGAAGTTGACAGATGAGAAGAAAGCAGATGAGGAGGAGAGGCAAAGAATTTGCATGGTGCTGTTCAAAGAATGCTCATAGTTCCTCACAGTGCATCGCAATCCCTGACATCAGAGTACAGGACTAAGACTTGACATTTCCACATTTGTGGGATAACCTCAAAGCTCCCATGATAGTTTAGCTCTTAGAAAACAAATCAAATGTGTTAAGGATCTTTGCAAGGTCCTCTGACTTACACATCATCTGCTTCCTCCTACATAAATTACACTGCTATTAGTATTGCTCAATGAAGAGCATGAAACAAATTGAGCCTCTAGCCACTTCCAATTGATAAGGGTAGTTAACCCATATCTAAGCTGCATGCATATCTTTTGTGATGAAAATTAAATTCTTGGAACTCATCTGGAAGCCAGGGCCTTGCACAGATCACATTTTCACTCTCCCATCTGTCAACCTCCAGCTGAGGCCAGCCATTGCTGCAGGCAGTGGGGGAATCCTGGGAAAGAAGTTGGGCATATAAAAATATGGTGAGGGGTATTTGGAAAGGAGAAAGTCAGGAGTCTTTAGAGGCTAATTACTAATTACAAGAAAGAATAAATCTCTATGCCTTTGTTTCATAACCACAGTGGTCTGGGGAATAGGAAAAGACAAGAGTTGTCTCCAATGTCCATTCTTGCCAGCTGAGTTCACTGTGGAGAAAATCTAAAAAACAGCATACTGGCCTGGGACAGTAGATGGGATACTTGTCATCCAGGGTGCACCTTTTTGGAGGGGTGCTCCAAAAAGAAAAGTACTTGGATTAGGATGATCCAAGAAAGATGCTGCCAAATGAGAAAGAACTGAAAACTGCTGGTGGGAAAGATACAGTACTCAGAATAAAAAACAATTGGAGCGGAAGAAGAGACAGGCACAAAAGGCTCTTGCAGTAATCCTCCTCTTCTTCCTTGTGTTCTCTGTCTGATCAAATCCCAGCACAGTGGCAAAAAAAAATTGCATAGATCTGCAGATATAGGCACTGGCTCCTCCAGTATCTTAAGAAACTTAGGCTCCACCTAATCCCCCTGAAATTACAACCCCCCTCAACACACAGACACACAGTGTGTTCTCCCTCTTGCTGCTCAAGTGAAGCTGAAGTATGTGGCTGCAGCACCCCTTTCCCCACCGTGAGCTGTAGCTGCCTTCACCGGGCACCCCTCTTCCTGCAACTACTCTCCCCCCTTTTCCTTTTTCATTACACTCTTATCTTTGCTCCTTTCCATGTATCCATCTTATTTCACCTAATTTCCTGTTCTCTCCATGCAAATTCCCTCCAGTATCTTTCTCTGTTCCTCACGGTATCTGGCACGTGTGTGTCAGGTACCATTATGACTTCACAAGACTGGATGGAGTAGAGAAGTAACAAAGGTAAGATCACTGCCTTGCAGAGATTAACCACTGGGGCGATATGGAAAACCAGCACTGATCAGATTTCCTGCCAGATGTGGGGCTCAGGACATGGGCTGCAGGAGTTCCAGCTTGGTTAACGATTCTGAGCAATTCTGAGCCAATTTCATTGATTTCTGCCTCAATTTCCCCATATGCCAAAAAAAAAAAAAAAAGAGATTAATAGGAAAGGAGGTGGAAAAGAATGGATTGCAGACATCCACAGAAACAGAGAAAAAGAAGGATAGTGGGAATCAGAAACAAGTTAGAAGTTGCCTGGGGAATAACAGAACAGACAGGAGGAAGGCACAATGCCTGGACTAACTGAAGTCACTATGAAGATACAATGGAAATCAGCCACAACACTTCTTGCCGGTTTTGTGCTGCAGCTCTGGCTAGTTGAGTCTCAACACACAAGCTAATTTTTGTACTGTGTGTTGCCACTCCCTTCTAAGCCCTCATTAATACTCATCTTCACAAAAAAACCCTGTAGTGCCTTGTGAGCATCTCCAACTCCCAGATGGAGGGGGATGCTGACCCACCCCCAATTTGAAACCTTATAATCAACATAGCAACTTCTCACAATTTGTGTCCTGAGCTCTCCAGCAAGGTCATTGGCTGTGTCCTTGCAGCTCCACTCCATGCATCCCACTGGCATCTCCTGTGCAAAAGCTGCCAGCAAGAGTCAGCAAGCAGAGGCGGCTGTGGGTTCCCAAGGGGCAGATGGTAATGCCATGCTGAAGATAGTAGGAGGGGGGACTTATATCCAAGTCAATTAGGATTAATGCAATATGGGAAAGTATTAGTTCTGGAGCTGTAGGTTTCTCCATTAAAGATTGAAGGCAGATTGGGAAAGGGGGGAGGAAAACGAAGACAAGCTAGCAAAGACAGTGCCTTGGCTCTTCAGCCCTTTTTCTCCTTTCTCTGTTTTTTTGGGAAGTGATGAGGTGTGGATCTAAGACATTACACTCTGGAGATTGCCAGTGGCTCCCAAACCCATTAAGGCAGCAGTTTTCTTGCTCTCCTTTCCATCCCTTTTGCTCAACATCGTTACACACTGATGGTGGCTTGGCCTGTTATCAATGGAAAACTAAAGACATTTTCCAAAATGAAACACCATGGCATCAAAACCTTTGCATTCAACGTCTTTGGGCTGAGGAGAGCTCACTTTTAATGGTGTAGGTGACAAGAACAACAGTAAGGTTAAGTGCTATGTAAGAAAGGGAAGCAAACAGATAGGAGGGGCAGGTAAACTAGATACACTAAGCATGCAGCGGAGATCTGCTCTCAGCTGTGCCTCCACAACACTACAACCAGCTTCCAGGGTCTCCAAAAGTGGTAGAGGTGGAAGAACTGGAGGTCACAACCATGCTATCGGCTTCTCTTTAAAGTAGTGTAATTTGAATGGTAGAGCTGGGGGAAGTACTCCTAAATCTGAGAAGTTGAAGGGCTCTGCTGTTCCTCTCAGCGCTGACCCCTGAAGGTACAGCAGCAGATCAATCTACCCTCTGTCGCTGCCTTAGTACACCTGTACTAAGAGGTTCCAAAATCCACTGTGCCTCCCTGAGGCAATGTCCCAGCTAGGTCAGTGCATAATAGTGCTGCAGCACTGCAGGGCAGTATGAAATAGGCACAACCGAGTGCTCAGCTTGCAGAAGAGAAGGACCTGTCAATATTATTTGCCTGTAAAGTGTCACACATGCTGGAGGTACTTCATAAATAAGTCAATAAACAAACAGCATCAAATAACAAGAAGAATGAGTGATGATCCCTCTTTCCTCTTTTTAAAGAAATAAATAAGGGTAAATTATACGTATTTCAAAATCCACAAGGAAGCTCGGTTTTGACAATTTGATGGTGCGGAGGAAGTCTCAAAGCAACCTTCTCCCTCTGAATAACAGTAAATAGCAGAGGACATTGGGGATGCTCACAAATTCGTGATTTTAAGTTATATTTACAGTAGCTATGCTAATTGCTAAAGCAGCCAATTGTGTACACATGCACCTAATATGGTGGCAACCCCCTTCTCATTCCAGCTTGGAACTGCTGCAGTTGGCAATTCCCTCAGACCTTTACCCTGCACTGTTTAAATGTGTGATAGGTAGTCCTCCAGAAGGAAGGAGTACCTAAAACTAGATAAATACGTGTACCATTGGACTGGTACCTCAAAGAGAAGCAAAAAAAATCTAGAGCTCTGCAGGGCTTTGTCCACACTAAGGAAGCACAGTATGTTACTGTTAAAATGGCAGCCCTGTCTTCTGAAAAAAAAGGACAAAGTCCCAAGCAAAACCAGGAATGTACAGACTTTAAATCTTTAACTAACATAACAAACACTGTTATTTTGACTCAGCACTGAAGTGGGGCAAAGCAGAGGATGGAAAGATGCATTGGGTTTAGAAAATTCCCTGTATGGGTTTTCTGTGTGCTTTTTGTTTTGTTGTTGTTGGTTTTGTGTGGGCTTTTTGTCATTGTTATTATTATTGTAATGGAAAAAGAATTGTTGTGGTTTGAAATCCATTATTTCCCTGCAGTGTTTGCAACTCTAATAAAGCAGCCCCAGCTGTTCTCTACTGCTTACATAGAAACTACAGGTGTGCCGAAATATAAACAAAACAGGAAAAGTATGGAAAGCTAAATAGCAACAGGGAAAAGAATGGAGCCTGCACTCACAACCGTCAAGGACTCTTGACATTTTTCAGCACTCAGCCCTGGCAGTAAGCTGCCATAGCACTGCCCTGCCTTGCTACCCTGCTGCAGCATCTGCAAAACCTGGGGCTGTGAGAAGGTTCAGGCACTCAGTTAATCCAGCTAAGCCTCCTCTTGCAGCCCAGGCTGCCTCCATGGTGCACCTTTAGCATTCACCCTCCTTTTGGTACTGACTCTTGGGAAGCAGGCATTTCCAGCAGTCTTCTCTGTGCTTGGTTTAAGAACTACTGGCCTCTTTCTTTTAAGTCTGCTTTGGGGGTCTGGAATCTGCCTTTATTTTTTTCCCTGAAAAGCTGCAAAAGACCCCAGATCAAAAAGGCAACCTAGGGAAAGTAGGACTTACTACTGTTACAACTGCCAGGAAACTCAGCCTGCTCGTGGAAAGAACTGGTCTCAGAATTAAGATAGGACTATTAGAGATGCCAGTGTGGGAAGCACAGGAAGAACACCGTTGCACAGCCAGCTATAAAGCTTAAGTGTGACTGTCCTGAATTCTGCTTCAAGGGAGTGAAAATTGGAAGCACTGTGCCTAGCTTTATGGTGCACACCCTGCAAAACGCACATTGTAAAACTTCCCATCAAGAGCATTAACCAGAGAAAATGCTGGAGATTTACACAGTACTTTTACTTTGTAAAATCTAAGATACCAGCAATAGATAAAGGAATCTTAAAATGTAGGTGTATAACTTGGTGGCACTACACAAAATCACAGTGGCCACGGAGGTGTGAATGAATTCAGATTGCTAACAGCAGACCAGATAGTGTGCATTAACCAAAAGAAGATAACACTGTCTCTTCTCATACTATTATTTATGTACATGTTCATGTTGCTAAATTGCAAAAGCCTTCTTTTAAGGAAAATGACACACTGAGGATGTTTACTTTGGTTCTTTTATTACTTTAAATGCATTTCTATTCGATTTCATTATTCAATATATATTTTCTTTTTCTAGTTACACTTGGGAGACAGGTACAGCTTACACGCATTCGTACTTCAGTGTTGTGACAACCAGCATCAGAGTTGTTGAAATATCCATTTCCAAACCTGCCTTAGTGCAATCAATCAAATCCTTTGCTGCAATATAGGGAAAATAAACAAGGCTATCGGACTGCAACTCCTGGTTGGGCGGATGGAGTGCAAAGCATGGAAGACTAACGGGGAGGCAAGAGAGAAAGAGGAATGCCAGAAAGAAAGATTATTTCAATGGCTCAAAGAGCTTAAAAAGTCTTAGAGGGGATTAAAGAATAAAACAATATATTAAAATTGCAAGGAAGCAAAATCAGAAACTCAGTCACCTCGGTAGCCATAAGAACACATAGGCTATGTAGCATGAAAGCCTTAAGCGTCCTATTTATGAGGAAAGATAGAGACAGCAAGAAAACTCTGCTATATTACTGCATATTCCTTCTGCCTTGAGAAGATGGCCTGCTCAGCCCCTCTACTTCTGCCCCTCTATTTTAGTCATAAGATTGCCCCCAATAAAATGTTCATGATCAGAGAGAGCCCCTCCTCCTGGGATGCATTTATTCACATAAAGGTTTCAAAATTACTCAGAGGTCATTGTGCAGAGTGATTGATTCCTACTCATGTAGTAGAGGTGTTCCAAATACTTGCTTTCAAGCCCTTGATTTTTCTTGTCAAACATTTCCAGGGAGTTGCAACCTGTCCTGGCTTTCAAAGGACCCTGAGACAACATGCGTTTGTGTGAGTGCATGAGCAACAGATGCATGAGTCGGGGGAACCCTGTTCTGCATATGCTGGCACCAACTGTATTCTTTAAAAGTGTCTGTATTTTTGGTTAGCCAGAAACAGACCCCAAATCCCTCTAAGCAAGACTCAGCAAGAGCATATGTTCAGAAGCACACTGACAATTAAATGAGAATTTCATGTCATCTCAGTACAACAGAAACAACTGAAAACTATTTGTCTGGTTCAAGAAATGAAAAACTAGCACCACCAAATTACATAAAACTCTACTGCTGAAATTCTGACAAAACTTCCCATTTACAGTAGCACCATGCATGTGTATTTTATATACATGCTTCTTTACTTCAAGCATGAAAAATGTCAGCCCAGAGGGAACTGTCTGAGAAAGTTACAAGCAGGCATTGAGTTTGGTACTCGTTTGCTTACTGTGTTCAGATTTTATTATATTTTTTCCAACATTTTTTGATGGAAGTGTTGCAGCTTTTTGCTTTCATTTAAAAAGAAAATGTGTAGCAGACATATTTGACATACCAGTGCTTGAGTTTTCAAGAGAGAGAGAAGCAACACCTAAAAAGAAAAATTCTATTCTACTGCTCCTTTCTTACCACCTCAACTGTTTCACCATCTCTTTTCCTGCTTTCATGTCTAAGCTTATTGTCTGTGCAGCTTATGAGAGCTGCTGGGAATTCTTTTCCCTCTCTTCCATTCCAGATCTCCTTAGTTAGAGCTTACAGCTCTTGAAGTCACTGTAAACAACCCCACCAGATCATGAGTGTCCTTAAGAAATTGTTGCATAAAGAAAGAGGCTATAATGACCAGCCAGAGAAAGGTGTTCAGTAGGCAGAAGATGTATTTCGGAACCCCTTCTGAGATAAAGGGGATCATGTAGTGCTTTCACAACAGAAGGACCAATAAGAGAAAGCTGAGTGGGACCATCATTGACCAAGCTACACCAGACCCCAGCAATACAAATGCAGTCTGAAAGCAAAGCACTTTACCACAGCATTTTGAAGTCTGCTTAAAAAGCAACATATATCTATACCACACAAAAATGTGCAATTCTGTAACCTTCTAAATGCATGTTCTATATTGCAAAAATTAGATCAAGCACAGGAGATAACAAATACATGAAAAGTATCCAATTCTGCCTCGCCTTCTCCCTCTTCTCTACTTTCTTTTCCTCTCTTTTTCCAAGTGAGCTGGCCACTAGAAGTCTTGCCCTGGCATTCTCACCCAGAAGGTATCCAGACAGCTGTGGGTGAGCCAGTTGTTCCAAATGCTTGCTCAAGGGGGTGTAGTAATAACAATTCTATCTTTTCCTTGCTGTGCCCTACAGTCCCCATACATTGGTATAGAAAATAGGTTTACAAAGCAGAAGATAGGAGTCTGTCAATATCATGAAATAAGCTGTTATTTCTCCGGTGAGTGCCAGAAGAGGGTAGAGAGAAGGGTGGGCGAGAAAGAAGGGACAAATTGTTTTATGACTGAAACACAAATCCTTTGTCTAATGCCTGTATGTGTCTATTTGCTTCCTTTTTTCATTTTCCTCCTTTTCTTCCCCCCTCCCATTTTTTCCTCTTTGTGGGTATCAAATGCAAATCTGGGGTTTATCCTGCTTTGCTGCAGCACGAGACACACATGCATAGTCCTATTTTATAGAGGACTGTACGTCCTCTATAGCTCATACAAGAGATGGCTCTCCAAGACTCCTATGTCCCCAGTTTGAAACTCTGGCTTGAAGCTCCACTTTGGAATCATCTCCTGTATACATAAATTCCTTCTGCAGAGGATTTAACAAAGCTGTAGACATAGACACCCTGTGAGAGGGATGCTGGCTGAGGTGGAATCAGTCTGAGATTCAATCTCCCATGAGTAGGTGGTGTGTGGTTTAACTTCCCACCAGAGTTAATGGGGACTCAGTCCTTACAGGCAGTGAAGTCAAAAGGTTAATTCAGCTGATCAGGAGATGTCTGCTCTAGTATGAGTTGAATTAAGTTCCTAGCCTCAATTGGCTGCACTGAATCTCTATGAGCTATAATGGGTGTTTAGACACCAACTCACATCTAGATACTTACAGGAAGACCACTAAATTTAGACATTTTAATCTGGAGCTGAACCTCCTTCTAGGAGTCAAGGGAATCTCTGGCTCATTTCCAGCTTCCTTGTGACAATAAGGAAGAGATTTATGCCTCTAATCCTCTCTTTTTTTTGAAACAGGACTGAGTTTTCATATATTGTGTAAACCAAAAAATACATAACACAACAGAAGAACTCAGCAAAAGTTGAGTGAGAACTCACCAGATAATGGTGGGCTATCACAGAAGGTGGGATATAGCACACTGGAAGGGGACAGCTGTCAAACCGAGATACCACGCAGAACAACTCACTGCCTTGCAGAGTGCCAAGGACACATTGTAGGGTCTGGTACAAATGCTATTCCCAGCACCACCTGAGCTTGCTGTGATGTGCAAGAAGAATTACAGATAGGACAGGCCTGTGGTCAAGGAAGCCCTACTGAAAGGCAGAGTTTATCAGCTCAGGTGCAGGGCCTTGCCATCATAGCACTATCTGCTGTCACAGCACTGAGCAAGCCCTTCCGTGCATGATGACATCTTTGTGTCATGTTGGTCTATTGTGCAACATAGTCAAGCTTGTAAAACACTAGTAGGGAAGGCTTACAGGTTTTGGAGCTCCTCCTTCAGTGTTTGCATGAGGCTTTGATGGTGGTGTGTTCACACTTTTTTTTTTTTAATAAAATCGTGTAAAGGAGGCTGTGGGCCAGGCTTAGGTAATACCCTGGAAATGATTGCTATACTGAAAGTAAGCTACTCCTTCAGATCTGGAAATGTAAGGGACACGCTTTCTATCTCTTCTATCCAAGAGCCCAAATAGAACAGTGAGGCTCAGAGGCACATTAAAATGAAATAACAACATACAGCACTTACGCCTTTTCCTCTCCAAAGTACTTCACAAGCTTTTATTAAATTAAGTCTCATCACACCCTTGGGACATAGGTGCAGTAAATACCTTCATGAGAGGTGAGCAAGTAAGACACAGAAAACTCTCCACAAATACTCCTCTGACTGACTGTATGAATTGATTCATTTCAGTGGCACCCTTGTGCTGTCATTTCCCACGGAATTTCAAGCAATCAAATTTTACTGCCACAAAGGGCTTGCAGGAAATGAACTGCAAAGTTGTACACAAGAGAATTTGCTTATGAAAGGCACATGAGCAGATCCCAGGAAAGAATAGGAGCAGCAGCTCTCTATGACCGCATCTCTCTCTGTTTGGGGTAATAATCCAAATGTTAAGCTAAGCATTTTTAATCTATTTATGTACTTTAATTAAGCAGCTAAACGAAATAGAGAAACCTCTAGCAAGTAGGTCTACTTTCAGGATGTAAGCCAGTTTGCTTTCCACCACACAATTGGGTACACTGACCAGTGTCTCGAGGACACATAAAATAACAGATGGACTTGACAGTCACAGATCAGACAAAAAGATGCTGCCAGATCATGAATCTGTACTTTCTGTTTGGTGCCTAGGAAAATTCATTTCCTGGCAGGAACAGTAATAGAGACAAAAAGAGATACCTTAGTGCCTAATTTAAGTTCAAAATGCCTTAATGCAAAAATATATAAAGCAAACATGTAACCGCTTAAAAAGCCAGTTGGAAGGAAAATGTTCCTCCTTGAAGGAAGTGAAAAATAACTGGGCATGGAGAGACAACGGGAGAAGGGGGAGGGGCAGGGAGGAGGCAAGGAAGCAAAAACCGATAAAAGCCCCAACAGACAAAACTCCACAACAAACCACAGGAACAGCATGAGGTTGTACCTGGGACATATTGAGCTCTACCTAGATTTCACTCTTCCCTAAGGCAAAGAAACTCAGAAAGAACACCTTAGAAGTAAACTTAGAGTCCAAGAACTGCTTGCAGAAACGGCTCGGTTTTGAATCATTTGACTTGAATAACTGTAAGTAGGAAATACATTTGAAAAATCCAAAATCCTCCTGGATGTGTTTTGTAAACAAAAGAAGCTAAAATTTTCAAATTAATTGTACAACTCAAATGATTCTATTGGCTCTAATTATCAACTGTATTTTACGGACAGGAAAAATGAAGCAGAGGGGAGGTAAAAGCAGTATTCCCTTCAACACATTAATAATTTTACCAAGTTTTGGTTTAGATATGAGGCACTTTTGTTTTCTTTCCGCCTTCCATGCTCTGCAGCTCCTCTGCTCTGAGCAGGGTCAAAGGAAACAAAGTTCTCAAACTTATCTGGTAACTTTCAAGACAAAAGAAAACTGATTGAAGTCCCCATTCAAATTTTATATTCATGGTTGCAAAGTCATCCTCTTTCTGCTGCTTGTATTGAAATAATTATGTTTTTAATGGACTGTAGATAAAAAAAGTAAATGCACTTAATTTTTTCCCCTCAAAATTTTTTTTTGTCAAAACTATTTTTTAATGAAATTTGGAGACCGATTCATCATATGTGTTCCAAAGTAAAAATCTGTATTTAAATTGAAAAATCAAACACCTAGAATTATAGAATCATACTCCAACTTACATAATCTACTGCATCATCACTATGGACAAGATAATTTCCATTCTTCACTTCCAGACAAAGTATTTTGGAAGGAGGTAGGCTTCTACTTTGCTGAAAAAGAAAATCTGAATAAAAGGCTTTAATCATGGGGAAAGGAAAAAAAAGTATTTTTTTGGAAAACAACACAAATGAAAAACCATATAATTTCATCAGCAATGACAAGAGCAAAACCATCTTTGGTCAACTCCAGGCATTACATCTTTTGTATAGATGATGATACCACCAGCAAACTCAGAGGGTGGTGCCCCTTGGAGTTTGGATCAGGTAAGTTAAGTATTAATTTTTTTTTTTTGAGCCTCAGGGTTATTATTTTAACAAACCTATTTCCATCATCACATCTCCTTTTTTGCTAGAAAAGATTAAAAAGCTTCAAAGTGCATAGGAAAAAGGTGCAATTCTTAAGAACACTGTAAGGTTACAGGGGACTGTCGGCTAATAATGCGTGTTGGTTTGGTAACAAGCTGAAGCAGAGAGCAGCGGGGGCACTGATTCATGACTGCAGCTTTTTCAAAAGGCTCTGTTGAAAGTGTTTCAGGAAGAGAGACATGTGAGTGAAATCTTTAAATGTGCCAACAGGGAGGCCAGACAGTGAACGTCTGCCCACTCCAGAGCTGACACCATCCTTCAAAACACAGGAGACTGACCTTTGCAGTTGAGAATCACTGAGTGGCAGCAGGGGGGTTCCTGCATTTGTTTCTGAGCCACTTGCAACAGGGAGAATGGTCATTTGAGAAAGATAGGGAAAGAGAAACAGGGAATGGTCATTTGAAACCATGGTCAAGTGAGGAAAAAAATAAAATCCTTTGCCCTGAGAACTGGATTGGGGGAGAGTGGTAGGATACTGATTAAAAAAATTCTCCAATCAGTCCTCAATGAAGGACAAAAAGTGCTCAGGAGAGGACAAGCACAATTAATTCTTCTCTCCTGCTCTATGAGGAATGCAAGATCTGCCAGTCTGCTCAAGTGCAAAGCAATAGGTTCTGGCTAATCTTGCAGCAGGTATTGGACACCCACCACATCACCTACCTCCTCTTCCTTCCTCAAGCCACATTAACCATGAGCACCATGTCCTTCTCCATTCCTTGAATCACTCCTTACCATCCAGGTATAGAAAATCATTATAATACAGCCTCTCTCCCTCTGCTCTGACCAGCTTTACTAGGAGAAAACATAAACCAACAGGTGAAGAGAAAAAGGGCAGTACTTGCACTGGAGCAATGAGACCTGCTAGTGAAGAAATGAGAAAAGTCAGGACGCTTCAAACAATGGGGCTAAGTTTGAAGTAATCCTGTATGGTCCACCAATGAGCCCAAACAATCAACTCACTGCCTTTCTTGGGAAGCGAGCACCAGCCTCTCTCTTGCTAATGTTCTCCTAAAGCAGACCCTTCCCTTTATGTCTGAAGTACAAGAGAAACCTTTCACTCCCAGTGCCTGGACCAGCACCACATGATCACACACTGAGCTCCAAAGTGCAAGTATCCCAGATGGAGCTTCATGCTCTTTAAAGATAAAGCATGGCCTCGGTTGCTTTGCTAGATCTGAATCTTAAAAGTGGGAAGACTGACCCCTCCAAAACTCATGTCCTCAGCATGTACCAAAACAGAGTGAAAAGCCTGCACAGATGGAGGAAAATACAAAATTAAGGCAGTTCCTGACTGTTGCCACATGACCTTGGACAGATTGCTCACCTCTTGTTATTTTGTTCTTCTCTCCTCTTCCCCTCTAAGCACATTCCCATATCCACTGCTGTAGAACTCAGATAGCAACACCTATGTCAATGATTGCATGATGACTAATTTAATTGATGTTTGCCAAGTGTACAGCAATCCTCAGGTAGAAAAACACTACCTTAAAATGGTGAAGCTGACCAATAAGTTTCATGTAAGTAAGCACCATGCTATGGTCATGGGGAAAAAGACCAGAAGATCACTGCCAGGGAAGTGAGAAGAGGAATCCGTGTCAACCTTTAAGTAAATATGAGTTAAAGAGGAGCCTCGGACAGCATTTGAAAACCGAGCAGACAGCAGAGCAGAAGGCTAATAAGGAGATTCTGCTGATAACAGCTTAGCTAAAACACCTATAGATGAACAGGTGGTGCAGGAATCTAGGTGTGTTTAAGTAAAACTGGAAGGGAAAAGCTTTGTTCTGTGGTTTTTTATGCTGTACTTAAAATCTCAAAATCTTCTCTAAGGCACCAAGAAAAAAACAACTTACTTGGGCTAGTTTAAGTTTTCCATCTCCATAGATGAAAACAAGCAACAAAGACTCCTCCCCTATTATGAAAATATCACAATTTTTCATTCTGTTTCAATCTGAATTTTTTCAACATCAACTTGACTTCAAAGGTCATTGATTTTGCTGATACAGTGACTCCCAACAGGAAAATTTTTTATTGATATTTTCTAGTTCTCATCTCTAGTTTGTAGCTAAAGGTGAATGAATAATTAGTGGGGTTGAATTTTTACCGCTGTAAGACTGTTCTCCCTCTTTGAAGACGAGAGATTCCCTTCTACATATTCTGAGTATGCTGAAACAGCCTTAACATGAGGTTTAAATTCACAACGTGCTCTGTGCTGCCAACCTTAGAAAAGGATAGAGCTTGTGTCTCTCTGCTAGGAACAGGCACATACTGCATCATGCCCTCTGAATGATTTGGTCAATATTTCAAAAATCTTGCCCCAGACATCTTCCCTTCTCACAGCATTACACAGCTTGCTCTGTGCCGGTAAGCTGCTGCCATCCTTCCATCTATCCCAGAGGAGGTAGTTTACCATCAGTGTTGTTCCAAGATACGACTTTTTTTTTTAGGTGATTTACACAGAAAGAAAAGTTATAGAAACTAGAACCCCATGAATATTCTAACATTTTGCATTACTACCTATTAATCACTCTCCTCTCCGGAGATCAGCCATTGCCGATTTAAGAGGCTCAATTTTCTCTTCTTTAAAGGTATCACCAGACCATCTTAAAGAGCTGAGCAGACTTGGAGAGATAAGAAGGAAAATA
Organism: Pseudopipra pipra; assembly: GCF_036250125.1. Lineage (NCBI taxonomy): Eukaryota > Metazoa > Chordata > Aves > Passeriformes > Pipridae > Pseudopipra > Pseudopipra pipra. The sequence continues at coordinate 24,321,242 of NC_087550.1, forward strand.
TGCCTCTAAAGATGCTTAATGCTCAATTCTGAGCATGTAGAAACGCTCACAAACTCTAAGCCCCACAAAGGACCGAGAGGTTCAGTTCCATTCAGTGTGTATATATTTACCCTTGTTCACAGCATTACAGAGTTTCCACTACAGTCCTTCCAAAAGAGATATAATAAGTAGGAAAGCTTTCTGTGACAAAGTGCTCTGGCACATTCATCCAACAGTTTAGCAGAACAATGCTGAGATGGAGTCTGTAGCTAGAGAAAACAGAGCTGTCGCTTAAAAGCTCTAATGTTAATAGCTGTTCCGCAAAGCCCATCACAATGAAAAAAAAAAAAAGGAGTATAATGAGGAAAAAGAGAATAGAACAGTGTGAGGGCCACAGAACTGGCTGAGACATTTAAACAATAGGTGCAGGGCTAGAAGAAAATCACAGAAGCGTTAATTTGGGGTCTTCCCCAGCAGTGAAGAGGGACATTGCAACAAGGACCTCAAGGAATACTCATGCAAATTGCCCCAAGAGCTGCCCGAGTTGCTGATGTCCTCACTGCCCACCTTTGCTCTGACATTACTGCAGCAAAATTGCTGGGGCACTCTGAGATATGCTGCAGCCACAGTTCTGTGTGCAGGGCCACCATAATCCCATTACCCAAGGAAATGCAGTCTCAAGAGTGGCAGCCTGTGAATGAGGCAGCAGAGCTGCTCTCCCCCTGGCCCCAAGGGAAAGAAGAAGACTGCAGGTACATTGACAGAGTTCTAAATAAATGCAGGTACATGTAAGGAGGCTTACCAGCCCAGGATTTAATCTAGCAGAGATGCCACATTTACTCTAGAGCCCATGCTGCTCTGCTCTCCTGTTGCTCGTTAGCCATACTAACACCATGCTAATTAACCCTAGCACTGCTGCAGGCATAGCCTTCCCCAAAGCAGGGAGAGGAGAGGAAACAGAATGAAGGGTTAGCAATGCTGCTGTGTGAAGGGAAGAGCAGCTTGCAGTAACCAAGCTAAAATGAAAGGAAATGCTGAACGTGTTTTGGGCAAGTGAAGTGGAAGAGCTGAAGCTGCTTGCACCAGGTATGACTTAGATACATCACGTATAATGTGATGGAAGGATCCCTCCCTGTGTTCCCCAATCAGATTTGACAAGAAAGTCAGTAAAATGCTGGACTGAGTCATTTGGGACGTCAGGTTAGATTCTGCCAGCTGGTAGATAATGCCTAACATGTCCAAAAAATTTTTTAACTTTTTATTATGTTTGGTACTGTTAAAGGTTACCTCTCTCCCAAATGCCCAGGATAACATCCTGGTCTTCCCACTTATATTTTCAAGTATTTATCAAATATGACTAGTTACCCCCCTCAGCTTAATTTATTTTTCTTTGTTTTATTTTGGTTTTTTTTTTACACTCCCAGCTCTTCACATGCTGGGATTGCACCAGACCAATCCATTTTTATAGGAAGAAGGGCCAATAACACCTCTGTGGAAATCCCTAAATGTATGGCCCTTAAATCAATGCATCCCCTCAGCTGACACATGCAGAGAATGAGCAGGTAGTAAATATTTCTTCAAAATTCCCAGACTAATAGTGAGCTCTTGCAAGCGATACCCCATGGAGAAAACACCCTTTTCCACCCCATCTCTGTCTCCTTTCAGCACATATGCTGCTATCGGGATGCAGACCCAAACACATTAGCCAGAGTCCCTGTGGGGCTGCTACCTCACACCCAGGCAAATCGACTGCTGTGAGTGTTTCCAGGATTACAGTGAAGCAGACAACTTGAAAAAGACTATCACAAACTAATGTTTACATTATGAACCCCATGTTCCCACCTTCTTAAGGCTCCCTATCATCTCCCTGTTTGTAAGCAACTGGAATTTGGGTTTCTTTGAACTGAGCTAACAGAACTCATTTTTAGCTGTTCCAGCAGCAGAATACATAACAAATACCATCAGCAAAAACAGGAGAACAAGCAAAAGAAACAATTGAATTAATGGCTGATATTTTTGCGTCCCTGTAATCTTCCTCACTCCTTCCCTATGGAGGCCTCTGAAGGGAGATGCCAGAGCCCTGACTGCAAGGGAGATGTTGCACGGATGAGGAGCCACTTCAGAACGACACAAACCTGTTTTATCTGTCAATCAAGATGGGGGATGAACAGTCGTTTAGCAACAGTGTCACTGAAATTATATTGCTTTGCTTTTGAAGTACATAAATATTTGATTCTCTCTTCCTTAACTTTTTGCTTTTTCCCTTGCTTTAAAACAGAATCTCACAGATTTTAAAATAAAACCATAGTTCAGTTTTTGGGGTTTTTGTTTGGTTTCCCTCAGTCATATGCAGCTGGTTTAAAAAATATCTGAGTGTTTCTGTGTGTAAGAGAATTGGTATATATCCTGCCTATAACTGATAAGAAGAAAGAAAAAACAGGGAGACAGTATATTGGCACTGGAATGTGGCATGTTTCTGTCCCCATTCAGATGTGGAGTTTTTTCTTTAAAATCTGATGAGACCATTTTCAGGGAAAGGTTGCAAGCACCAAGGCCTCCACACTTGCCATACACCAAACACCTTGTGCAGTGCTGATGGTAGCCACTGGCCTGCTCTACCTGAGCCATGGGTGGGTGAGTGCCCTGAACTTGAGCTTCATCCACCTCTGAAGTACAAAGGCTGTTCTCAGCAAGAGCTCTGCTCCTTCAGAGGTCTCCAGGGCTGGTGCCAGGTTGCCAAGGGGTTAGTAAACCAGCCTGGGGAGGAAAATCACAACTTTGTAAGTTATATTAACTGAGCCAGGTGGACCCTGGCAACAAAAGGTTGGATAAGGCACTGAAAATTTGTCCCAGCTGGAGCACAAAAAAACCCATTTGTTTTGAAGTTTTGTCCTAGTTACATACAGACAACACCTCTGGATATGCTTGTCTCATGAAGACAAAGGGTACAGATCAGTTATTTACACAGCATTCAGCTTTCTACATTTTGAAGGCTGGCTAAATACAAAATAACTCTCTTTTTCATTCAGTTTACATAGCAGAGAGTAGCCTATTGCTACTGCTGCTGCCTTAGCTCAGGTGCTAGAGAGAAATTGTTTTGCTGCTGAGAGTTGTGTGTAACTCCTGTCCCCAAAAAGGTGAGGGCAAATGCATCATTACAGAGGTTATTTTTCTATGAGAGCAAATCCTGTCTGTGCTGTGTCCTTAGGGATAACATAACATTCTTGAGCTCTATAAAAAAATCTCACATCTGTGTAAAGGATTTTTAAATATTAACCCAGGATTGTGAGGGGCTTCTGCATAAAACAGATGCTAGATGGTATCCATGGTCACACTAACAACAATGCAGGGTTTATCACTTAAGACTTTGCCCTCAAGGGTACACAACTATTTAATGCATTAGAGGAAAGAAACAAACACAAGCAGAGTCTTAACCAAACCAGGCAAACCTGAGGATTTCTGCTTTCTGGGAATCTCTACTTTAAGTAATTTTTGCAGGAATTGCCTGCTGAGGAATTTGGGAAATCAGCTGCTGAGTGAGAAGGATGTGGAACATGAATGCATAGCAAGACCTCTTCAGGCTGCAGTTCCAATGTAGGCTCAACAGTACTGCAGCTTTGCCTTTGCTCTGTCTGTAGACATAGTCTTATCTTCTCCCTTCTCAAATCCATTCCTGGGCAGGAATGGAAATTGGTTAACCCTGACACCTGTTAAAACTATTGCACAGCAGCATTCTCAGAGACCATGGTGCTCCAAAAAATGTACTTCTGAACAGCTCACTCCGTGTGCTGGTTTCTGACAGTCCTTGTATGACAAAGGACCATAAGTTTGCTGAAACCAGTAAGTTTCTGCAAAGAGTTTTGATTTCAACAAAATGGTATTTGCTAATGAGAACCTGTACCAGTGGAAAACTCCCAGTTGCTCCTCTCTCTGGCAGAAAATTGGGGGGAAAAAAAGAAAAAAACACTAATGCTTTTGTATGCAAAAAGATGTTTCCAGCTAGAGGGGAAAAAAAATCAAATATTTGTTCTTTTAACAGTAGAGACTGGAGCAGAGAGGAACGAGGTAATTTCACATGTTCCTGTGAACAAGCTGCTGCAGATAGCTTCCCTAGATAATAAGTAGAAATGAGTGAGAAGAAACGGATAGGGGAAGATCTATAATAGTGTAAAGAAATGTGTGATCAGCTAGGGAATTCCCTTTAGGAACCTTGTAGAGAATATTGTATTTGCCAGACCAGATCAGACCGCTGGGCCAATCAAGTACAATTTAAGCATTAAGTGTAACAGCTTGATAAATCTGGGTCAATGCACCTACACGCAGGTACAAGTTTAATACCACTTCATTAGCAGGACTGCAGCACCTAACATGGAGCATATCTACAGGTCCTGGAAGAGAGAAACTATTGGCATTTATGAGGTTGCATGATTAAATCAATGAGTTTCTCTTAACAAGTGACCAGAGATTGGTCCCGCTTTACAATTTCTAGTCTGCAGCAGCAGACGGTGCTGATGCTTCAAGTATAAGTGGAAAACAGTACTGCAATGCTCCTCCAGCCAGTGTGTAGCACCCTGCAGGAGGTTGGAAAGGGAAGAACTCTTCCTTTTTGAGCCCTTACATTCAATCAGTGTCCACTGGAAACGTATTATTTTAGCATGTAGCAGACCTGCAATTACTATTAAACGCTTGCGAAACCCAGTGCTGACCTGTTTAAATCCATCTTGGCACCTTGTGGCTCTGCCACAACCTGACACAAAGGGGGATTTTATCTTTTCACTTGCTCCAGGTTACTATAGAGGAACTTTGGGGCTTACTCAACATCAGAGGCATCCCAGAATTTTTAGGTGTACTTCTAGGATCTTATCTCTGCAGTGGGGACTGAGGAAGACAGCAAAATTCTTGACTGCCCTGGCCAGCAGCTGGGAGAGAGAGATTGAGGTTGACAGAGGAAGGCTCTGCTCTCCTGCGACTATGGAGAGATTAAAAGGCTCTTTATTATTAAAAAATAAAATTGGCAGTACTAGATCAACAGCGTTAGATCCCCTGTTCCTTCCCCCATAAATGGTAAGGGTACAGTTTTCTTCTGCTCCTTCCCTGACCACCACTCCTGATGCCAAGACTGATCCAGGCTTCCCACTGCATTAACCCCAGGGCCACTCAGCCGTTTCAGTAAAGAACCCTCTCTGTCAATCTTCAGGGTCTGAGTATAGCTCAGAGTTATTCATATCAGCTGCAAGCCTACTGCTACTACACAGGGACCTCTCCCGGGACTGCAGTACAGTCACATGTCAGACCAGAACTAATGGCAGCCTGTTGGATACTTCCAGCATAAAAAGTTGTGCACCACCTTCCAGATGAGCCATCACACTCACTGAATTGCAGTACACTTCTGTTTTGGCAGCCATCCAAGGCATACAGAGAACAGTAAGTATTGTAGGCACACAAAAAGCATAACATTGTCAGACCCTAGTGAAGGCAGGGCAAAGCCTACTTGCAGTCAGGATTGAATGGGGCATTGAGAAAACCGATGTAGTGGGGATGGGATCCCTGCCCATGGTGGGGGGCTTGGAACCAGATGATCTTTAAGCTCACTTCCAAGCCAAGCTGTTCTCTGATCCAAGGCAAAATCTGTCTCTCTGTCATAGATTTACCTGTTCTTTTCTCAGAAATGACTTTCAAGGGCTGCTAATGCAAACCCAGACTTAAAATAAGTGGAAAAAGCTCCATAGGCATGTAATAGGTCTTTTGGAAATGAAAAGTGGCCTAAGAGATCTAATCAGCTGAAAGGCAATTATTTGCTGAGGCTGCCAGATGCAGATGAACTCTGCAGGGCTCACTGGCTCCCAGGATGCCTGTTTAATCTATCCAGCCTGTGTTGCCAGAGTGCCACCCGACCAGGCCTCCTAAAATCCTAGCTAGCAGCGCTTCCATCTATTCATTGATTGCTCCACTCTGGGTTTTTGTGACCTGACCATTATTACCAAAAACACTCCATGCACTTAAGTTAGTCCTTATGGCACTTTAGAGACAGCTTTGTCTATAAAATTACCCTTTTTTGGACAACATCTATGTATAGAATATGAGGTTAAAAAGCCTCCAGGAGCTTTGCTCTAACATACATGATGATATTCTGAAAATTCATCTGTGTGGGAAAAGTATCTGACTCTGACAAAGGAGCAATTGATAAAAGGAGAGAATGCTTCTTATTTCTCCTCCAATAATAATGACAGCACTTAACCCCAGGGAAATACTACACTAGAGAAAGATGGCCTTGGTAATTATCAGAACAACAATTTGCAGGCTAAAATTGCCATCTTGCACACACTTCTTCCAGGAAGCAGGACTAGAGGATTTTGTAGAGTGAATATGACACACAAGTGAGGGTGAGAGAGCATGGAAAAGCATGGGAAGAGCTGCAGCAGGAGTGATGGTTGATGCAGGAATACCAGCAAGGATGGAGTCTGAGCACACTCTTGTTCTCAGCTCTGTCCTCCCAAATAAAATATAATATCCCTTCAGTGTCAACCATCAGCTAGGTTTCTTATGTAAGTCAGAAATCCTAAAGTCAGTAGCAGGAAGGCTTTCACATCCACATACATGTGTGTTCATGCACAGGCTGGGAATACTAAGAAGCAGCAAGAGGCATCACTAGGCTTCAAGTCCAAAGAATGGCAGTGAGAGCAGGACAGGATAGTGAGCATGGGGCTAGCAGGAGCTTGGATAGCACAAGGGACCTGAGAGCAGGATAGGGAGACAGAAAACACAACAAAGGTAGTATTGGAGATAGAGGGAAGTTTGCAGCTTGTTTCATCTTAGCTTCACCCCCATCCTTGATCTTTTCCCCTTTTTCTCACTGTGTTTTCTATTTTCACCTTGCATCTTTCCTCAAACTGCATGGTAAACAGTACTGCATCCCCCCACCTGTGCTTCACTCCCTCAAAGCCCACCTTCATCATCATGTCGTGCTGATCCCAGACAAGCCCCAAAAGGCACAGATCATTCAACTCTCATGCAGATGTCACCTAATGAAGACATCTAAATATGGGCACATTAGAGCTCACCATCTGGCTGCACCTCTTGGATGGCTCTGCTCCCCACAGATCAGTGGGCATGGAGATCGCTGCAGCCAACCAATTATTCCTCTATCTCCTGTTCCAGCACTCGCAGGCACAGATGCCCTCAGCAATGCCGCTGGTGGCCGAGACCACAGGCAAAGCTGTGTGCCATTCAAAGCAAAGCAGTCAGCTGAGCCCCATCGTGCTGCCCCTCAGCACACTGGTTTCCAGGGCTGGCAGCACTGGCACTCTTACCAGCCTCTTTGCTCCTGAAGGTCCAGGTCTCATTTATGCGCCCCAACAGCACTGCAAGGATGACAAGACCCCTCCTTTCTCTCCTTGTCTGGGTATCACCAGCTTCAGCCTTTCTATCAATCTCAACTGCATTTCTCTTTTCTCATCTGCCTCTGACACATCTTTTCTTCAGCACTGGGCACAATTTTTCTGTCCACTAGTCAAAATGATAAACTGAAAATATTTGTTTCCAGGAAGACTCAAGACCTATCATTTAATTTTTGCTTGCTTGTTTGTTTTATTTTAAAAAACAGTCTTTTCAGATTGGCTGAAAGATTTTATTTGACCTACATGAAAAAAAAAAAAAAGAAAAAAAAGCCTTTTCTTTGCAAAGTTCCTTTTTTTTTTTTTAAGGAAGTTTTCCAAAACAAAACTGTCGCTGCAAAACAAAAATAGTTCAGCATCTCCAAATAATTTCTTCCTTTTCCTTTCCCAAAACCAAGCATGACGCACAAAGAACATAAGCCCTCCCCAAACTGTGTGGTTAGGAAGGCAAAATAACACTCCTGCTGACACTTTTCTGTCTTCCTACTCTTTTTTCCCCTATTTTTCCCTGCAATCATCTGCCTGTTCCCAAATATCATCACAGTTGCTGGACCAAGCCCTCAGAGAGGAACTGTGCACAGAAAAGTTCACTAAACTGCCATGGCACGTTTCGCTCCCTGAACAGTCTGTTACCACAGGACACCTGAGATGACTGTATTTTCTTTGAAGTACATGAATATTTGATATCCTCTCTCCCTTCCTTCCTCCCCACCTTAATTATTCTCTTATTTTGAAACACCAGCGTGCATGCAGTATTTAAATAAAGCTGTTTTCAGAGCCACAAGCAGCTTGAAACTGTCAGACCTGTTAAAATATATATTGCAAGTGATGTGCATCCTCCTGTTTAGCACATAAGTGGCAGAGAACAAGGCACAACCTCAGGAATATATACAGGACAAAGGGCTACAGGGGCAACCTTTTCCTTCTGAAAGCTTGGGTTCCCTCAGCAGAGAAATTTGATCATGTGAGTTGAGACACAGGGTCTCAAGACTATTCCCTAGCCACCCTGTGCAAATCACTGAAGGGTCTGGCACAGCAAACTTTGCTCAGGAAGGTGTTTGAAAATGCAGGGGATTTTCTGTGGGTAAAAACTGAAGTGGGTAAAAACTGAAGGAAGCAGTGGGAGGGAATTATTGCAAGTGGCAATTTGGAAAAACAACAGCTTCTGCGGGGCAAGAGAGAGAATGAAAACACATAAAGAATTTATGATACATAGAGCTATATTAGATAAGTACAGGCCAACATAAGTACAGAAGGGCTCAGAGGATTTGGGTGACTCAGCAGCTGTACAGACCTACATGGCCAGATCATACAGATCTTTGCCGAGGCCCACCAGCTGCAAGGATCCGGCTTTGCCAGATTTTGAGAAGCCTGTTTAACAGAAAATCCTTGATTGATGCACAGAAGCCCATTTGCTTTGAGTCATGACATTTTTACACCAAAACTTCAGCTCATCTATATACACTTCTATGTGCATAAACCCAAAGCAAGTGGCTCTCACTGCAGGTCAGGAGGTGGGATGCTGCATGCCTTCAGCAAGTCACAGTGTTGCTGCAGGTTCATAGCTATGACATGACACTCAGGGGTGGGGCTGGGTTGCTTTTCATAGAACTGTTAAGGCTGGAAAAGACCTTCAAGATTGAGTCCAATAATTTTGGGCAGCTGTATCCCCACAAAGTTGTTGGTTACATGAATGGGCATTAAAGGAGACAGCCACTTGCACCTGGTGAGGGTGCTACAGACCTGGCAGCTGTTACAGCTGCTTGAGTGATGTGTCCTGGATTACTTGGAGGTGCTTCCCTGACCAGCTGAGAGAAAAGGAAACGAAGCGTGCCTCTGCACAGGTCAGGGGAGGCCACGCACCATAAATGTTTGTGCAGGTGGATGAATAGCTGTGCCCACAGATGCTCACAAGTAGGGCAAGGAGTAAACATGCATATTTGAAAACTCATCCATCTCTATTACAAAAATGAGTCATATCATCCCAATACCACTTTTAACTTTGCAGAGGCACAGTAGGGAGCTGAGATGTTGTAAAAGGACTGCCTGTATATCTTATGGCTGAGTGTCCTGAGGTTTGTTTGAGACTTCCAAGTTGATGTGGCACTCTTCTGGGAATGTGCACGTGACCAGTAACAGGGGCATATGACAACTTCCAAAATTTGCCTGTGGGAGAAAGTCATGCTCCTTAGCTCTTGCCTGATGGTGTGTCTCTGAATCAGCCCTTCATTATCAATCATCTGCAGTAGATTTTGTGCTCTTATTACCTTGTAAAATCTCCCTGCACTGTCCACATCCCTTGCTTATAAAAACTCAGCAAAGGTGAAAGCTGCTGTGAGGAGGAAACTTTAACCTGTCAGAGAGATGCTTATAAAGAACTGAAAAAGTTACAAATGTCTCCCTACTCTTGAATATATTTTTCCTGTTTTGCAATTAATATTTCTAACACCACGCTCCCAAGCCAATGCTGCTCAGTCATTCTGGGTGAGAAGATGTGGAAATTTAAGTGGGTTCTACATGCAGGACAGGGGAACACATTTTTAAATTAACTATAGGAAATAGTCAAGTGCAAACCTTTCAAAGGCAAGAAGAAAGAGATCCTTAAGTTCCATATGCATAAAAACCCACCCTACAAACAGATTTACATTGCAAGGACACATCACACTTCAGTTGCCCCACAAGGCACAGGAGTTGTAAGTTCCATGCTTTAACATTGTACAGCCAAGGTGACCCTCTCTTCCTCCCTCCCATGCATGAACCAAGAGACAGGACTAACATGATACACATGCCAGCAGCTACAGAAAGCAGAGCAAAGACTACAGCACAAAGCACAATATTTATTTACTGCCTGTCAATGTCTAGCCTGGAAGGGATGCTGCATCTCCATAACCATTATAACTGCTCATTAGACATTAACAGGACAGTATTTTGTTGCAGTCAGGTCATCTGAGCTGATAGGAGAGGGGGCAGCAAACAGCAGTGGAGAAATCCAAAGTGAAAGGGAAGGAATAACAATCATCTGCTACAATGGTTACAGTCAGTAATGAGTTGGCTGCCTAGTGTGCATCACTACTGCTTTCTAGTAAGTGGAATTAGGAGCAGAGCCATGTGTCAGGGGCTCCATACTGTCAGATGTTAGCAGAGAGATTGATTTAACACAAGTGACAACAGCACAAGCTTTGTCAAAGGAGAAAAACCCCTCCTAGCTGCCAGGCAACCACAACATAAAACAGCCATACTGGTGACCAAACAGCCAGTGTGGCTACTGACCTTTTGGCAAGACCCACACTGAAATGTAGCTTTATTAAACATAATAGGCTTAACACTGTGAAAGATTTTGAAACTGTCATGTACATGATGCATGTGCAAAGAGAATCAGAAATAATCCACTACCAATGAGGAAATGAAGCAGAGCATTCCAGACATAATGCAAAACCTGCCTGGGAGCTTGGGCAAGAACACGGTTTCAAATAATCCATGCAGCCCTGATTGCTTCACCTAGTGCTGGAGGGAGGGAGGGGAGGAAAACTGGGAGTGGGCAGGTCCCTCTCCCAAGAAATATAGTCTGTGGGAGAGAAAAGAGATCATCTGTCTGACAGTCCAGAATGAGGATAGCAAAGAGAAAACCTTCAGGGAAAATTGCAGTCTTTCATCCCAGAATGAGTCTGGACTCTGAAATCAGCACACAATATACGAGATTGAACACTTTCAGGCTTGGGCCTGTTATTGAAGTAATCTCAGGTAGAAAACAAAACCTGAAGTGTCAACTTCTTGTTTACCTTAAGAAATAGATTATGGTTATTCTCCGACTTAGTTGACTGAAATTACCTGGAGAAGCTCAGCCACAAAAGTCTTGTCTGAAAAGTGTAAAAGCTGTAGAATATCTTTCCTCAGAGTTTATTCTTCTCTGCATCCATCCCATCTACTCAGCATATTAACATCACCATTCACTACATTTTAGCAAAGCTAAAAGACACACTGTCCGTTTTAACAACTATGACCATTTTTCTGTCTTCCCTTTTGTGCGCATATGATTTACGAAGAAGCAAGCTTGACTTCCATGTGCCAAGATAGACTATTGATTTGGAAGTGAAGGGGGAAGAAAAAAAACCCACCCGCCCCCCCCCCCCCCCCTTCATTTTCTGGATATGCAAAGTGACACCAACTTTCTTAGACTAAGTAAGGACCAGCAACCAGTCCCAGGGGCTCTGCATACTCAGACTCTATGCAAAGCTGAATTATATTTAAAAATATCAGCGACTACATTTTGTTTCCAGGAAGCCTCCTGGCCATTCTTGGGAACTGAAGCTGGAAAGGTAAAGACTGGAAATCTATATAGGGAGCATGGCCAGAAGCAGCACTGGGGACAGAAGAAAGAATTTTCTCAAAATGATTTGGTTTGTGTTTTTTTTTCCTCCAGGAGTATGTTTCCTCAGCTCAAAACATCAGCCTAATTCACACAGAGAAAGAGTAGAGCAGAAGGCAACTACAAGAAACTGATGGGTGGTTGTGGAGGTAGGTGTTAAAACACATACAACCACATGTCAAACTCACATTTCTGATCTTGCCAGACTTGTGTTGCACAAAACTCCTGCAGAGGAGGGAGATAAAAAATAAAAGAACTAAAATCAAAACAGACAGACAGTCCGACCAGGCTTCTTACAGGGTTCATCGGGGGTGAGATTTCAGGTTCCTTTGCCTCTCTCGGTGAAGAAAGTTGTTCGGTTTTTTTTCACATGGGTTGAGCTGGGAGGGAGCCCTGAGGCACACACAGGCATGTGTGTGCGTCTGTTCAGCATCTTGGAGAAAGGGGGCAGTAGCCAACTTATCCTTCTGCCTGTTGTCAAACAGTTAATTGTTCTAAAACAGCTGGGCCAGACAATAGCATCTTTAATGGCCCAGCTTAAGCACGGTCGTGACAGAAATCATAATATTTTTTAATCTCCCTTTCCCCAGCCTTCCTGGAAATTCATTTTTAATGACTGCAGTTGACTTTCATTTTTGCTCGTTTTTAATTCAGATAACTTCCTGAGTTGTGCAACTTCTCTCTCCCAACCCCAGCACTCCCTTGTAAATATAAGGCTGCAATATTTCAAATATAAAACAGATACCAGATGCTAACAGAACTAATGTGATAGTCTGTTTCACCAGTTCTTGCCACCTTTTTCTAGGGACTGATCAAATATCCCACATGCCCAAGAGGTAAGGACTGTGGACAAGGTTTGATCCATCCCCAAGGCACTTAATAATATAAATTCTCTGTTAAAACCAAGACAACCAAGCAGACATGTCTCCCCATCACCCTCCTTACGTGGCCCATCTTCAAATATTTTGATCCAAAGTAGTAAAATGAGATAATGGCAATATTTGAGACTCAAAGTCAGCTGGTTCTTCCTGCATGGTATCACACCTGCATTTTCCATTGCTACAAATTTAAACAAAGGTAAGAAAAATCACTGTATTTTCTCCAGAGTTTCAAAACTATAAAATTTAATTTTTTTCATTGACAACAACGAAAAAATATTTTTCACAAATTCCTATGTAAGTATTAGGAAATATTTATCATTGAAATTTCCATGCATTAAAATACTGACAACTTTTATGAAAATACCTAAATTTACAACAAAGCTCCCTCAACACTTCCCTCCACCCTACAGCATCCTGTGATCTCCCAGTCTAGGGGAGATGACATTATGCGTGACATTCTGGATTCTTATCCCAGACACAATGAGGTCATCATCATAGTTCTCTGGTCTAAATTTGTCCATTTTTCAACTCTGTTTTTTTTTGCATCTATGACTTCACGCCCCAACACTCTACTTCATTTTAGACAGTAGAATAAAAATTCTATAAAGCTTAATTTATTTTTATTGCTCCACAGAAGGTCAAATTTGGCTCTTGAGTCCAATGCTTCCTTTTTTTGATTATGCATTTCCTATTGAAGAAAGCAAAATTCATACCTTCTCAATGAAATTTTCATGAGCTATGTATTGCCTGGTGCTATATATTCAGCTATATTAACTACAGCAGCTGTTTGCGTTCAGAAGGCTTCCCTCAGTCCGAGGAAGGGCAATATTTACTTTTACGTACTAAAAGAATTTAAATTTCCAGAAAACGCTATGGTCACCTCAAAATATGACTCAGTAACCCAAATGGAAGTCCTGATCCTAGAGCAGGCGGACCATATACATCATGCATGAATCAACTGTGTCACTTGGCTCTCATACAAGACAATATCTAAATGAGCCCCACAGAAACCCAACTCCTTATTGCTAAACACCTAAATTGTTGGTCTTATAGATTCAGCTCAAATGCTTCATTAGCAATTGCTGGGGCTTCAAGATGAATGATCCCACCGTCACACATCCATCCAGTGCTCAACATCCCATTGCACAAGTGGAACTTTGTAACTCTTCATCCAGCATAAATTTGCACAGAGTGTGAATGGCTGGGGGAGAGTTAAGCAGCAGAAGCAACCTTAAAATATAATTGCACTTTAGAATAAGATGGACTGGAGCCTGAGGTGCTGAGCACCATCCTGTACTTCCAGGGACAATTCAGGATCCAAAATATGAGCAAATTAAAAGCATAGTTCAGCAATAAATGGGGTTAAAAAAGACAGAATTGAGTTTCTGAAAGATAACCTGGGCTGTTATTATTGGATTCATCTATGTACTACTTAAAAATAGTTACCTATTATAAAGCCTCCAATTTCAGTGGTTTAGGTCAGGTTTAGTACAAGTTCAGGGTCGTATCCATATAGTCAAAACAGTATCACCTGAAAGTGGGCAGCATTAGCAAGATACTAGCTGTTAAAAATCTTTTCCTAAAGCTCACATCATCCAAATTGTAACTTCGTCAGGAATTACAGAAGGAGAAAGTTTCAAAAATCCCAAACCAAACAACCCATTATGGGCCCAATGCTACAAGCTAGTCAACACCAATTATGGTTTAATAAAGAGCTCTCCTTCATCAGGTCATGAAAAGCAGACACAAGAAGCCAAGTTCAGTGAACCTTTGAAAAGGAGAGTGGCTGATAGAACCACTGAAGGTGGTTCTCTTTGGCACCGAAGAAGGCAACACACCTAAAAAGACACAATGTGTCTTCAGATGATCTGCATCCATGTCAACTTCGATGCTGGCAATTCATTTTACAAAACCTCAGAGTGGAAGTTTTACTAGTCCTGAAGCATGGGAAAAACATATAATTTATTTTTCCTTTTCTATTAGCACCCAGGAGGTTTCTAGTGAGAGCTTCCTGTTGCAGTTCACCTACACATGGTCAGGTACAGACCGAAACAGGAATTAGATGGGCAAAGGTTCCAGGAAGTGGAAAAAGAATAAAACATAACTCCCCAATTTATAGACAGGAAAATAAAGCATGAAAAAATTCACTGCTGTACACAAGATCACACTTGAAATTTGGGGCAGAGCTCACAACCACAGGCAGTAAGGCCAGGGCCCATGCCAGGATAGTAATTTATGGCATTGAATCCACAGTGTGTTGAATAGGGAGAGAACTCAAGAAAGGCAAGAGCTTTGTAAAGGCAGCTCTTCTGAAAAGACATAACTGCATTTGATTCACAGAAATGCATGACACATTGGGGAAGCTATGGCCACCAACACAAGTGCAGGCATGAAACCTAAGGGGACCAAGAGATGATTGAATTAGGAGGCAGCTGATTTGGAAAAAAAAGCAACTCTGCCTCCTGTTGTGATGGAGAACCTGTGGGATCCACAGCCGCAGGAAGCTGTCAGCTCAGATACTGTGACTGGGTAATTTTAGGAGAAATAACAACATTGAAAGCTATGCTGAACAAATGTGAAGGGGAATTCAGGGCATCGGGGCCTGGAAAGGGACATAAAGAAATGTTTTCCCTGTTCTTGTACAGTGCTGCACAATTAGGCATGTGCACACATCCTCCTCTGAAGCATGCAGGATGGGCTGTAGCATGCACTGATGTGGAGCTGTGTGATGCAGGGAGGGATAGATGGGCCAAGGGGATCTGATCCAAAAAGGAGAATTCCACTTTTCCCTCATGAAGAGTGTAAATAAGAAGGGAGGACAAAGCAGGGGAAGAGTGGGAGGAAGATAAAGAGAGAACAAAGGGAAGGGAAAGGAGAGAGGAAGGGAAAGAAATTTTAACAAGGCAGAATAGGGAGCTAGGATAAACATAGGGAAAAGACAGATCCCTAAAGGTTGGATTAAAAAGCCACAATGTTTTTCTTCACTCATCAGCGACACTGCAGACTGCATCTCTGTATGCAAATGATTAAAAGTGAATGGCAGGTCATGCAGCAAATGCCTGCGCCTGTCTGGGGGGCACTGCCCGCCTCCCTCCCTACCCCAAACACACAAGATCTCAGCTCTCTGCCATTGCTTACCCTAGTGAGCAAGGCAGGGACTGGTGTTTGGTGCCACCAAGGTGGCCTCCCATCAGTCAGCACTGCACCTCCTGCACCCCAGGGGCTCCAGGCCATCCATTAGAACACAGTTTCCTCTGCTCCTGGTGTCCCCACAACTGACTGAAAGGGACCATGGCAAGAGGGGGAAGACAGCAAGGAAAACAAAATAAATTAAGAGGAAGCTGATGATTTCATACAGGATTTGTGGGGTGGATATCACTGCACATAGGCAGTAAAAGCAAAGTAAGGAAAGGAAAAGGAGCAAGAGATTAAAGCAGCCCAGATACCCACAAGTGAGCTGCTTGCATGGTAGAGTAAAACAAGGCAAAATTAAGAGTAGCTTGCCCAGTCCTAGAAGGCTGCACAGACTTATGCACTGGAGAAAGCAGGGGCTGAGTTTGACACAATTCTGTCCTATGTTGCTCACAGAAAACAAACCTTGATTTCTGGTTTTACAGAAAGTCTGATTTTAAAATATGAAATGGAACCCACTTCACTCACCCTCAAAGAGATGCAGCAACTCCCTTAAACAGCACAGAAGAAGAGCTGGAAGGGAAGCTTGTCCTTCAACAGAAAGGAGAGGCAGAATTCAGCTCTGCACCATGAAAATTCAATTGCCTCATTTAGACCTTGGAAAGCCTGGTGACTTAAGGTAACTTGTATTTACTGAGAACATCACAGGAACTGAAATTTAAGGTTTTAAATGGGTCCATATGGGAAAATGCTCCCAAAATCTATAAAATCCTTTTGCTACACAGGTATATCACTACAGGACTAGCTAAGAAGGAGAAGTGCAACCTGCTGCATCATCACTTCTTTGTGATTCCGTCTTTTCTTACAATTTTTCCTCTGCTGAGGCCCAACAGTGCTTGCACAGTAGAAAAAAATGGGATCACACAACAGAGTGAGATACTTGCAAGCATCTCCCACAGCCAGCCCTTTCCTTAAAGTCATTTCTATTTAGAGATAGCTGATCTCTTTACAGTTCTACAGCTCTCTTCCCTAGCAGGCCTTTCATGCATATGAAAAGAAATATCTGATCAAATATATTCCTCTATCGTGGCTTTGGAAATATTAGCAAGATTTAATTTATATATAATCATATCAGCAGAAAATAGTTAATTGAAATATTGAATAACTACAACTTTAACAGGATTGGAACATAATGCTTCAGACGTACTAAGCAGATGATTTATCCACCATGCTATACAAATTTTAGTTAACAGTTGGGCAAAGACTTTAGAGCTATTATTTTTAGCAACAGAAGGGTATTCCCTAGGTTGTGCCAAGACCTGTGAGCTGAAAAGCATTGTGAATGATCAGCTTATTGTGCATTTTCTTCTCCTATTAGAAGAAAAGGAGAAAAATGTGTCTGACATTGTTAATTGGGATCTTGTGATAATGCAGCAGTATGTGCAGAGACAAATGAAATTTCAGTGCAAATTCACTGACCTTATCCAAGATATATCCAGGGAAGAAAATGGCTAAATGAATTGAATTCTGTGACATGAAGCATGTATTACATTCCCAGGTGTCATATTAATTGTGCATGTTACCAGCAGGACAGTTGTAAGATAGGTACAATATGCCTAAAATCGCTGTTGAGGTTAACTACATAGCAAAGAGATTAGCAATGAAACAGGCCTGAACCACAAGACATCATCTCCACCTTCTGACTTTGCACAAAATTGTTTACAGGGCTGAATTCTGCATACAGGGTTTCCTTCCTTCAGCCATGGGCCAAAGTCTTAGATATCAATAAAAATCAAGAAAGTTGGAAAAAAGTTGACTCTGACTAAAATTACTCAGATGTGGACAATCTCCATTCAACCAAATCAGTGATTTTGCAAAGATGCACTTATGTTAAATCATGGACTAGCCTGGCAGAGGCTGGTGTTTATCACCAGATTGCAAGTAGAAAACAAACTGACAAATCTCAGATGAGATCCCAGAGAGTGGAATTCATGTTACAATATCAGCCACTCAGTAAGGCAGCATGAGGTACCAAACTCATGTTTCCTGCAGTTTTCTCTAGACACTGCTTTCAATTAATTCCCTCAGGATCTTGCATTAGTCACATAGTTGTGTGTCATCTCTCCCCCCTTCTGTGAAATAAGAAGAATAACATTTTCTTTCCACCAGAGACATATGCAGATAATCATCTCAACAGTTGTGATTAGACACAGTGATAATAGGGGCAAAAGTACTAGACCAAGGAAGACTGAACTACTCTCTGCAAAAGGAGAAAATTGGTCCAGCTAAAGTAAGTGATGTGCCTGCCTTGGTATCCAGGAGTAAATTTCAAGCCCCTGTAAAAGCAAGGATGAAATACTCTGCTGCAGAAAGACATATATACAGAACTCATGGCCCTGTATAGATGTTCAGCACTTGCCATGTCTTCTGTTTAAGTTTAGATATGGACATTAACTTTGAAATTATCACTAGTGTGTACAGGTACACAAAAAGAGAGTGAAGATACCTGGCTACACTCATCCCAGATCTTTTTTCCTATCTCCTTTCATGGGCAAGTCTCTGGAATCATGGTCTTTCAGTAAGGAGAAGAATGAGTGAAAGTCCTGTTAAAATAAGGATTGACCTAAACTTCTGAATAAAAGTTAAAATCAAACCCAACACCTTCCCTCCAATATCTTCAGTATTAAGCAAAAAAGTTTGCAAAGGATTCTTGCTTATTTGGTATTTGCTATTAGAAACTTTCTACCTCAGGTGTGGAAAAGATGAGTATCCAACTACACTCTTTACATATTTTTTTCAAATATTTTTTTCCTGAGTCAAAAGATTCAGTTGTAAAGTCTAGAGAAGCTGTATTTTACATGCTGATTCAAACTAGCCCTACATGTTCTTGAAGGATTTTCAGAATATAGAAAGGTAGGAGGTATAAAAACACCCAAGTATGTAAAAGTCCTGAAATGCTAATGCAGAGCTATAGGATACTAGAATTGTTCCAAGCTACAAAGCTTCATCTACTCTCTTTTGCCCTGAACAAACAGGTCAAAGCAAGCAAAAGACTGGATACGTCTTTGTAGCTTTTCTGGTATGTTTCCAAAAACGCAGCACGCCAAGGCCCTTGTCAGGGAAATCTCTGCAATGTCCAAGTGCCAGCTCATGAAATGATGACTTGCTTTCCCAGTGTACCTCCTGTGCCACTGTGAATTCTGCTCCCAAATCCCCATGCTACTTACACAAGACAGGGTTTCAAAATGGTGCCCTCAAAATGGTGGTGCAGTGCTCAGAAGAGACCATTTGCATGTGAGGAAAGGAGGCAGCATCTCAGACAGAAGATAATTTGGTTTTAAATGTAAGATAGTCAAGAAAAAACAGTAGAAAGATTCCTGTCTAGCTCAAGATACCAAATAAATTTAGCAAACCAATGGAGATGGCAGAGGTGCAGGAAATTGAGACATTAAGCTAGATGCCAGCTCTCATCTGGGAACACTGGGGAAAGCAGCACGGGAGCTCAGAGGGTGCAAAGAGCTCACCCCTTTCTCCAGCAGGAAACAGTGTAATAGTATGAGAAGCTTTGTATCATTAAATACTACATAATAACTTAATATTAACTACTTAGGATTTATCTAATTACTTACCTCCATTCTATACTGTATTGCCTTACTATTTATTAAAAGATAGCTAGATTTTAACAGAAGTGAATGGTCAGTGCCTCCCTTGGGCTATTGTTAAAGGCTGCTTTCATTTCTATCTGTGACAATTATTCATAAATATACCATCAAAGCACCTACTGTGAGATGAAAAATCTGTTATGGATCCAAATTTCCCCAGTTGATCCTGTGTACTGTCACCAGCAATAGGAATGGAGAAAGGATCAGTCCCAGGCAAGAATCTCTCCAGATCAAAATCTGGCTTTTTTTGTAAATAGATTCAGAGTAGCCCCAGACTCTGAGACAACAGCAGGAACACATTGCACCAGCCACCTCTGCTTGTGCAGACACAATCAGAAAAATAGGTACTGGCTTGGGGGTGTCTGTCCCAGTGGCTTTCACAGCTTTAGTATCAAAGCCGAGAACAAAAACTATTAATTTCACAACTGCCAGCAACATTGGACCTTCTTCCAGTGTTCTCACCTTAACTAGGTCTCCCTACCTCTACCATGCCAGCATTAATAGATTCGTTACTACCAGTAATACTTCATGTCACTGATGACAATTCCCAGGGAACAAACTGAATCAGTCTTTTTCCCAAGTCACACAAAATGCAGCACATTTAGTAGAACAGGAACAACAAATCCTGAGATGAACACTACAGGCCATCTATATTTAGAAGAGATGCACATATTCAGATTACTGTGAAAAAACCACAAAGCCATACCTTACTTTCTTGTCCTGAAACCCTGAAGGTTCATTAAGCCAAAGTCTACAGTATTTACATTTGGTGTGTTAATACAGCACAGTCTTCCAGGAACAGACAGGGTAAGGACTTGGGGAGGCAAGACAGGCAGCCGCCATTCCTGCTTCACTGAATGAGATCTCAAGAAGCTGTTGTGCTCCTAGTTTTCTTCTGTCCCCTCTTTTCTCTCACGTGGTTGATCCCTTGAAAGTCCTAGAAACTAGGTCTTGCAACATCTGAAACCAGCAGTTGCAGCTGGCATTAAAATGCCTTTAAAGCACTACCCCTTCCCTCAAATTATGGACCTTCTTCTTACCTCTCCACCCATCACATGCAGGACTTGTTGGGGGAGCTGGCTTTAACTGTTGAGAACTGATGCAGGATGGGAACAGAAGTTATAGGAATCTACTCTTCATGGGGCAACAACCCAATCTAACCAATACTTCATCTCACACTTCAGCACAGCTCAGTCACACTGGTCACATCAAAGAACCCCAGCACTGCAGCTGTGTCTGTGAATGGGTCCTCACTTTATGATATCTAGTAAAGACATCAACCCATCAAATGATTCACCATGATCTCTGCCCTGTCCTCATTCTCTTCCCATCCCAAGAAGAGAAACCTGCCTGTCCCCGTTCTCCTGGCAAAGGAAAAAGCCCCTGGGACTGAAATGTCACAGATTCTGAGGACATGATTAATTATTTAAATTGACAAAATTACATTCCACTGGTGACATTCAGCTCTGTGTCTACTCTGCCTCTCCCTCTCCTCTTTCCTCCCTGCCAGGCCCCAGCAGCTCTTCCCCCTGTGGACATGTGCCAGCCAGGGATCTGTTCCTTTCGCTCCACTCTCTGCTAAATGTTTTTTATTCTCAACCACCTGCCCCAGGCCCTCTCATCAATTATTAATCAAGTGAGCCATGAATATGCAAATCACCCACACACTCATTTTATTAAATTAAATAAAAAAAAAGAAAAGAGACATGGCATGTACAGCAGCAGAATAGATGATGGGGTGAACTGCTCCAGGAAAGTGGTGATAGGTGCTGTCTAACAGGGAAGGAAGGAGTAGGATGAGAGGGAACATGCACTATACCCCACTAGCAAGAGGAATTACTTCTAGAGCCATTTGCGTGTTTATTTTAAAGTGGTGTTCTGCAGGAAGATGAGGGTTGAAAGCTAAGTGTGTGCATACATAGGGGGAACTTTATCCTGCAGCAAATGAACAGGTGGAGCATGAAGCTTCTTTCTAATAATCTTTGTCAATAGGGGCACTGTGGAGCAGGACAAGCATTTATGAGATTGGGTGGTCCAGCTGGCCATGCGCAAGGCACTTCCACCTGGCTCACAGCATCTACCTCAGCAAAAATGCAGCTGGGCTGCATCCATGTGAACAGGGTAAGGGTAAGCCAAGGACATTGCCTCTAGATAGATGATCTGAGTGGGAACCACTGCTGCCACCTGTCTGGATCACACAGGAGAGGAATGAGGGAGGGCTTCTTTCAAAATTGTGTCTTCTCCCAGCAGCTAACATGCTGTGCTAGGTGCTGAAAAGAACTATCCCTCCATCAAGTTTCCTATTTGTGTAGCATCCAGGCTCACCTTCACCCCTCCCAATATTCCCTTCACACCTTTATACATCAACTGTTTTTTTTGGATCTCCTTAAATAAACAGCATTCCCTGGTGGACAGGGTATGAACTATGCCAAGTAGCTTCATTTCCCCATAGGTTTAGGAGATGAGTTTTCTACCTCTTGACCATATAATGACTTTGAAATGCAATTTGCAGAATCTGCAAAGTCCAGTACAGCCTGCAGACACACTCACACGCTTTATGGCATTGCTGAACAGTGGCCAGAGGAAAGGTGATTGCATCAGCAGCTGGAAATTACGTGCTCACATGATTCCTTGGCCATTGCTATGTTTATGGAGGTACCAGAGGTGGATAGGAGGGGAGGAATAGCTTTTTCACCCACTGATCCAAGACTGTTTGTTCATATTGAGGAGTAATTCTAGTTATACCCTCCTACTCCATAAAACAACTAGCAGTCCTGCTGGCAAACACTCAGGGTTTAAAAAGTATAAGGACAAGCCTTAGTGGTACTAATTTCTCAGTAATATCAGTACTACAAAGATGTGCAACCGTGCTGCAAGATCAGAGTCACAATATTAACACTGGTGCAAAAACTCCCAGTATGGAGCTTTTCAATATTTCAGAGTAATGCCTGCACCTGAATGGAAATGCACAAGGATCAAGATGGTGGGAGAGAATTCAAACATGTCCCACAGTCTCCACATATGCAGCTGCAGCTCCTCACAGAAGCACTTGGATTGGGACACCTGAGGTGACAATATGCCAAGTGGGTAAGATTCTCATGCTAGTAACATATGTCCAACATGCACCCATAGGACTCAGTACCCATAAATGCTTTGCAGAGATCAGCTGCTTCATTCCTTCAGGGCACCTCACAGCCCACCACTGTGTGCAACATCCTCCTCTGATCCATTAAGGGAGCAAGAATGATCCTGCTTTTTAACTTGTGAATGGGAGGGAAAAGGAGGAAAAAAAAAAAGAATTCTCCTAATGTCACCAGCTAAATGTTAATTTGGAACGGGATTATTTTGTTGTTTTCTAAATTGCTCTTAACTGTTGTGCCAGCACACAGGTAAATTGTTCTTGGCTGAGAAAATGGCCTGTCTCTCTTCTCAAAGATTAACAGAGAGGACAGTGAATGGAGCAGCAAACAAGAAAACCATGCTCCTTTTACAAATAATTCAATGGTTTCCTGACTTCTTTTCTATATATTTTTCAGCTGTAAATGAGTTTCTACTGCTCACTCCAGCTGAAGGCCATGCTTGCCATTGTTACTCCCATTTTCTTTTCAAACAAGGTGGAGGAAGGAAGGAGAAGTAATTTGCTGCCATGGTGACTCCAAGCAAAATGAAATTGCTGTACTTCCCTCCTGCCCCTCGAAAAGCTTCCCCCAACCACCTTCCTCAAGAACCCTGCTCATGTGGCATAGGAATGCCAATGCTTCTCTGGCTCAAAAGGAGCCTGGCTCCTCAAATGACAGGCCAGACTTTTTCTATTGTTGGGAAGGATTACGGATATCTTGCTTGGTTCTCTGTCTAGAAGAAAAGCTGGCCTCCTATAATGGGATCTAATTGACCTATCCAAAACTTTCAGTGTAGAAGTAGTGCCAGAACTGTAACCAGGGAGAACGAACCTGTATGTCACTACACTTTTGTCCATCCACAGTTAATAATGCTGGCAGCATAGGTCAGAGAATGTAAATGTGGTCCAGACAATTTCACATTCTTCTCCTGCAAGGCAATGCCAAGAAGAAAACAGTAGCTAGTAGCTAAGACTACAAACCCTGCTTCTTTCTGCAGACAAAAATATCGCAAGCTACCAGTTGTCCATCTCTCTCATATGGAGCAACTGCCTCCCTAAACCCATAACATATATCCCTCTCACTGAGTAAGCCTTCCCCAGAAGTCTGTAAGTTAAGTCTTGGTTTCAGCTTTGAGTGGTGGTAACAGTTCACTCATAGTTGGGTTGTTCCAGCTATATAACAAGCCCATTGCATTTTCTCTTTACGTAAGAGCCATGAGATGGATTATTAGGAAAAAAAAAAAGAAAAGAACAGAAAAGGTTTTTCCCTTTTAGTTGCATGGATTGTCATATTATTTTTTCAGAGCAAGGGAAGGCTTATCAACTCTTTATCAGCTATTGCTCCTCTGGTCTCTTTAAACATCTTTCTCTCTTTTCTACTTAAAAATCTTGCTCAACTACTTAGCATACATTCTCCTCACTTCCTTCTTTCCCAGTCTTATCACTATTTCCATGTTATGGTGCCAGAAGGAGAAAGGAAATCCTAAACATAATGCTGTCGAAACAGAATCCTCACACACAAGTTAGACCAGTTAGATTCAAAAGGGCTTCCCTTTATCTCAAAGATCACCATTATGATCTTGTGCTGGTAGAGAATTTAAAACTGGTTGGCATTTTGAAGATTATTCCTCATGCTGAAGAAGTGGAAACATGGTTCTCATCCGGAATTAACAAAACCTGTCATGTTCTCTTAAATATACAAAGACTTCACCTGCAGTGGAAGACAGTCTACTGATATAATTAATAATTATATGACAGATGAAAATATCTATTTGCTTGATTCATGTATCTTGGGTGAATGTGAGGAATGAGAGGCTTATGCCTGCCTTCTTTGAATTAGAAGTTTAATTTACTGCCTCTGTAGAGAAATAGCACTTGTTTCTCCCTCTCCAAGATTCTTGCAGCTTATTTCAGAGGAGATGCATATAGTTCCTTACAGAGACTGATTCGAATCTTGAAAACTCAAAAGCATGTATGCTTCTCCAGATGCTCAACTTGAAAACACATTGAAAGAGCCTAATCCATAAAAAGCAAAGAAAGAACTGATGGAATATAACATTGTTTTCTTAACTTTCGAGTGTGGGGCTCTAGAAATGGGGACCTCAATAACAATCAGCACTAGAAATCCCAAACGCTGCCCAGTCTTTAATTGTTCGATGGTTTCCCCTACCCCCCACAGAAACTATCACTTATCTATAGTCTAAACACAACAGGATTGTGTGACATTGGCATATACAAACATCTAAAAGCTCAAAACAATATATTTGTGACCGATGCATGCTTTAACTGGAGTAGATACCCCAGCATGACTGGGAAGCATTTTTATGTAGACATCTCGTTATAGAACGTAATAATCACGTCCCTCCCATGAGCAATCTAAAAAAGGTGAAAGGAATTAATTCATGAAACCTAGTCACAGACAATCAATTTTAAAAATTCAGATAACAGGATGAGAAAAGAGAGGTCGTTAAGACTACCAACATTTGAGGTACTTCGGGCAGATGAGAGAAGTCCCTGAAGGAAAGGCCTCTGAACTGTGTGGGAATGGTCTGCTTGAATAGGATATGACAAGATGCTCTCGAATAGGGAGCAGAGCTTCTGGCCTTCTGCAGTACCTATCCTTCACATTTTAGTGGCACATCCAGAATCTCAGTTGGAATATCCATATACATCCTTGAATACAGTCTTAAGAGGTAGAGCTTTCAAAGCAACCCAAGAACACAACTGAGATGCCAGATTTACTCACACATCCCTAATTTCCAGGACATGAAGAACCTGAATGGGACCTCCATGTTCCTGGAATGGGTGTTACACAAAAGCCTTTCTAGTAAAAGATTTGTTTTAGGTGCAACTTCCTGAAAAATTATTTTACCCCCCTTTTTTTCTTTTTAATTGTTTCAATTTTTCAGTCCTGAAAGTAATTAAGTTTCAGTGGCAGCTGATTATAAACAAAGAGAAATCAGAGGCTGCATGGCTGTCTGTTTGGTGCAAGCTCGGCAAAGTGTATTTTAATTGGTAACCCTTTGCTGTGTGCATTTCAATCCATTTTGCACTGTATTTATCGTTCCAGATTCATATTATATCCATGACCTTTCATCTAATGACAGAAGCTCATGCAGAGAAAAAAAAATGATTATTTTAACAAACAGACATTAGAGCTATGAAAGAGAGAGGAAAAAACAGGCAAGGGGAGAAATCAGGAATGGCATGAAGCAAGAATGAAGCACACCCTAAATGTTAGATGCTTATCTCTCTCCCTGCTTTTCCTCTGGTATGTGGTCTGTGCAGGAGCCCTCCAACCCACAGCTACAGCATTACTTGGCTGATGCCAGATACTAATGAACAGCAGTCACTGAAAGCCTTACAAAAACTTCTGATGCCCACCAGAAAGAGACATTCTGAGGTGCATCCTGAACACAGCTCTTTTGTGCAGCCAGTGCCATGTTTGCAGCTGTGGGCCAAGCCTTCTATGATTCTGCAGTTTTCCTTGATTCCAAGTCAGAGTTTAGTACATCCTCCAAAACAAGTACAAATGAGAGCTCAGAAACATGGAGTTGAGTATCATTACAGACAATGAACAATTTGAACTGTGGTGCATGAGTTGGAGATAACTGGGAAAACAGATCCTAATTCCATGCATGTAATGGTGTCATCCCAAACACGGGCAAGCTCACCTTCCTGTAATTCAACTGAGTGGTAGTGTAGAAACTTCAATAAAATCCTATTTCTCACTTTTTGGCCAAAGCATCAGCCCCAGGATGAACCCTCAGCCATCATCCCTGACACTGTGTTTCTTAACAGGACCTCACTACTGTATGTAGTAGCCAATAAACCAAAATCTGTATCCTCAAGCGGCAACAAAATGGTTCAGAGACCTCAGGCTGCTGTGGTGGTGGAACAACATCTCTATACAAAAAGCAGCTTAGCTCTGTTGGCACAACCGGGGTGGTTGGTGGGTTGCACGTGATCCAAGCTGAACTGGCATTTCCCACTGTTAATGAGCAGTTCTTGCCAACTGCCCACCTGGCTTCTGCAGGAAGCAGCTTAGCAGGCACTAGGTGTTTGGCAAAAGGCTCTGCAGATTAATCGCAGTAAATTTATATGGTACACTGAGCACCAACTGCCTAAGATACATTTACCAGCAGCAGGGATAAACCAGCAGTGAAGTGCCAGGTATATTCAACAATTCACCCCAGAAATACTCCATTACTGGAATAGGTAATAACATAGCTTTACCTCCACCCTTAACTAAGTTATCCAGCATGCATCCCATTGTCTCCCATAAGGAAAACTCTGAGGGGTAATTCCTGCTTACTACCTAACACCATGACACTTTTGCTCAGGACTGTATCACACCACAAACTTTCAAAAAGGACATGGGTATTTTTTGTGAGCCACTGTGCTGAAATTCATTTTTCTGCTCATGAAGTCACTTTTCTGTAGGTTCACATAAATTCCACTGGGAAGAGTATAAGAAGCACAGTGGAAGGATAGCAGTGCTATATTTGAATGCCATTGTTATCTGTAAACCTAAGAAGGAAATACAGGCAGTGTAAAACAAAAATGAATAAATCATATATAAATAAGGCAATAAACAAAGATATTACAGGAGCCATGTGTTGATCTTGAGGTTCAGAAAGTTGTTTCCTTTAGCCTTGGGAATACGAGCATCTATGAAGAAATCAGTGATGTTTTCAGAAGTGCAACACTGCCTAAGACACATGAAATTCAGTGAAACTCAGACCCTAATTCAGGTCTTGCATAACATCTGTTTAGAAAAATTCATTCAAAGATACAAAACAAGCCGGAGCACCAATGCTGAAGATTTGTGAGCTCTTTAAAGGCACGACCAGGTACCACACTTTGCATATGTTTTGGAATCCATCTTCACATCAGATGCCGGCATATGATCATAAAGTGACTGGCAGGCTCTGGACAGGCATCTACAGAACCCCCCAAACAAAACTTGCCACTGGAATATTGACCAAGAACTGCTACGTGGAGGAGATTTCCAGAGGAACAATGGCTCTTAAGCACATCCCTTCCATCAACTTGCAAACCCTCAAATACTAAGCAGGTAATTTAGAAAACAAAGAGGAAAAAATACATTTGCAGAGCAATCACTTATAACTATACATCCAGTCCCAGTGCCTCTTTGTGATTCATTAATAGAGAAAACTCACAGACTAGCAGCTGTGTTCAAGAAACATTGTAGCAAAGTCCATCTGAGCACTAGCACTAAATATGCCATCAGATGTCACTGAGCAGATTTGGGAGCCCTTATATTGCTAAGTTGACATCCATCTGGCCACTTCAACACTGTTGTAGCAGCACAGGGTTGCAGTTTTTATAGCCCAGTTCTCCCACGTAAACTTGGTACATCAGGTTGTTTGAGGTGAAGATTTGTTCAGCTGTGTCATGCCTGCCTGGTATCTTGTCAAGACAGTGTTGCATCAGCTCAAATGATCTCTTGGAGTCCCTTCCCTCTGTTCCCTGTGAGAACACACAGGAATTCAGGGGAAAAACTGGTGGCAAGAGATGGAGGGGTATGCAATTAGAAACTATAAATTCATCAGATGGGTAAGCACCAGGGAGTAAAAAGAGCTCTTTAAACTACGAGATCATGTTGACATAAGAACATATGGGTGTTAACTGGCCATGAATGCACTTAGACTGGAAATTAAAGAGAGGCTTTTAAACCCTCAGAGCAGTGAAATTAGACAGGGACCTCCAACTTCAGTATTAGGGGAAAGCCACCTCAACAACATTGCAAATTTATGAAAGAAATATTAAAGAAGAGCTTGATCAGATAATTTAGAGGCTTCCATGTATCCTATGTTGCAGTAAGAACCATCCTACACACTTTTCTATGTAGCAAAGTCACCTCATACCAGTGTCCCAGAAAGTTTTTCCCTTGATCTGTGGCTATGTACAAATACTAACCAACCATAGTATCCTGAACATCAGAACAACCACAAATGTTTTTATAAGTCTGTTTAATAGGTCCAGAATGAACAAGCTTTTAAATGCATAGGGTATGTTTTCAAAAGTAGCTTTCAAAAAACAAGTCCCATTTTCAAAAAGAACTCAAATTCCTGAGTCCTTTGATTTTCAGGAAGACAAGCTCCTGGAGCAGCTGAGATGCTTTTGAGAATTTTGTCCCTAGTCTTTAATGTCATTTTTGGAACTTAAATTTACTCTCCCTTTGCTGTCACACAACATAGTTTTGTCATAAGTCGTATTGAAAACAGTGTCTCTAACCTTCTGATTCTAATGCAGCTTGAAATACTAGGATATCTGACAAATTCTGCTCAGTTTTGTCTACTCCTTTCTCTATACATGTGGATCACGGTCCATATAACAATGCAGAAAAGTACTGATAAAGAAAGAGAAAGATTTACTGTTGATTTCAGTACCAGACTTAAACCAGAATTTATGAATTACATGCTTTACAAAAAAAAAAAAACAAAGCACAACATATTTTTGTGTAGGATGTGAATAACCCACGTTCCCATCTAGTCTCTTTAATCACTAAATGAAGTATGTACCTTAGTAAAAGACTTTTTTTTTTTTTTAATAAGGCTTTTAACCAAATTATTTTGAGGCCATAATCATGTTGTCAGACCATGCCTGGACTACAAACAATTTGTCATTGCCAACATGCCAAATAACAACTCTTTACTGCTAAGTTAGCAATTTGAATATCTAATCAGAAACCAGATGCTTCAATTAATGCAAGTGAAATTGTTGGCAAGGGACAAAGTCTCCAGAAGAGGAGCTG
Source organism: Pseudopipra pipra (assembly GCF_036250125.1). Classification (NCBI taxonomy): domain Eukaryota; kingdom Metazoa; phylum Chordata; class Aves; order Passeriformes; family Pipridae; genus Pseudopipra; species Pseudopipra pipra. The sequence continues at coordinate 24,350,555 of NC_087550.1, forward strand.
ACCACAAAAAGTAAACTGTTAATTTTGCAAACCTTTCTTTTGTTTAACCTGAGCATATCACCAACATTTTAGACACATTCCATTTGTACATTCTGACATATAACACAGATAATGAGAGGCAGTGCATGAGATTTAATTGTAAAATGAAGAATTTTACACAAAAAGTAGCAAGCAATACTGAAAATGCCCCACACTGGTTATTTGATTCTGAACAAGGCTCAAGACGTGGATCAAAAGTTTCTTCTAAAGACATAGCCTGATTACCCATCGCATACCTCGATATCATACATATCTCAGCACTAGCTGAGATACCTGTGCCCTGCCTTTCCTCATCCATTTGGGGTCAGTAGGCTGACCTGAGCATGATGCGCACTTGCCATCCAATCTAGACTGCATTGTGTTCTTGTAATTTTACTCTGACTCACCAGACCTTCAGCAGAACTCAGCTGTCACAGAAAGGACAGCTGCCGTACGGAACATGTGATGTTTCTAATGAACGAAAAACCTCCTTTGGAACCCAAATGACTCTGCTAATATCCTACCCCATGAGAACATACCATCTTCCTTGCCATCCAACAACAGTGTCTGAATGTTGTGCAATCTACACACATTCTACCACAGCTATTATAAAAAGCATTGTTGTGCCAGAATCTTATTAATACAACCCTCATAGAAAAATAACCACTCCTGCAGCTCCAGGACACATACTGCTTGCTGCCTTCTCTAGTAGTCACAAAAGCAGTAGCCAATACCATTTGGATGGCAGGATGCTCTAATAGTTGTGCATAACTTGACAGATGCTAATTACAGAGAGATATTGGTATTTATCGGAGCTATGCTTAACATCATCAAGATGTTTAAGAGTGACTAGGACTCAGAACAAGCTGTGCATATCTACTCATCACAGACAGGTACACAACAATGGCAATTTTGTTGCCAATCCAAGTTACCTAGTGATGTCATTGTAAAAAGTACTCAAATCAAATTAAATAACTTACCATTACTTTCAAGACAACCAGGAGAGGATTAGAAAGTCCAAAGACTTACCTAAGAAAAACAAAAAAGAAAGGAGCAAAATTATGGACTGAGCAAACACAAGAACAGAAGGTCTTTAAATAATTTGAGTTCAGAAATATGAAAAAATTCTTGACAGAATACCAAGAAAAGCAGATCTAGCTCCTTGCAGGAACAGGCCCCTGAATCAGAGAGGACCAACTTACCAGGTGAAACTAAAAACAATAGCTATTTTAATCACACTTACAGGTAGGCTCAAAACAAATGTATAATTTCCAGCCCTAAGGAACTTACATTCTCATTCAAGAGCACATAAAAAAATGATCACCTGGGGAACAATAAAGGAATATTACTCCGGTATTTGGCTGAGGGAGTATCAGTCAAATCTTAGGGATTCTGTGCAATACTTGTGTTAGCTGTCATAAGGGAGCAATTAAAAAATAAATGCAATAAATTAGTTCTGAATTGGCTCTAAAATGTGAAAGGGGCTTATTTTCCAGGGTTATTTTGCATGTAGAAAAAAAATATAGTTGAAGTTTTGCAAGATCATTCACAGATTCAAAGAATGGGTAAGGATGGAAAGGACCCCTCTGGGTCATATCTGGTCCAACCTCCCTGCTCAAGCAAGGTCACTCAAGAGCACATTGTACAGGATTGTGTCCAAACAGTTCTTGAATATCTCCAGCGAGGGAGACTCCACAAACTCTCTGGGCAACCTGATCAGTGCACGGTCACCCACACAGTAAAGAAGTTCTTCCTTATATTCAGGTGGAACTTCCTGTGCATCAGTTTCTACCTGTTGCTTCTTGTCCCACTGCTTGGCACCACCAAGGAGCGCCTGGTTCCATCCTCTTAACACCCTCCCTTCAGATACTTATAGACAAGTCAGTCTCTTTGAGGCTGAACAGGTCCAGCTCCCTCATGCTGCTTCCATCTCTTGTGCATTTCCTGCACAGGCTTGAGTAATGACAGGAGTTCTTTATTCATCCATGGAGGTCTCTCTATTGATTTCTTGCTCATTGGATACAAATGTTCTTGAGGGTAGAGGAAGTGATCCTTGAATATCAACCAACTCTCCTGGACCCCTATTCCCCATGAGGCCCAAGAAGATCTGGGAAGAGGCTAAAGTTAGCTCTTCTGAAGTCCATGGTTAGAATCTTACTTGCTCTCCTGCTTCTCCTTCCCTAAAACTGAACTCCCAAATCTCATGGTCACTACAGCCAAGATTGCCCCCAACCTTCACATCTCCAACAAGGCCTTCCTTCTTTGTTAACATGAGGTCAGAGCAGCACACCATTCCTTGGGGGATCCTGTGTCAGGAAGTTGTCATTTATGCATTACAGGAACCTCCTGGAATGGTTGTTCTTTGCTGTGGTGCTCCTCCAGTAGATGTCAGGGTAGCTGAAGTCCCCCACAAGAACTACTGCCTGTGACCTTGAGGCTGCTTCAAGCTGCCTGTAAAAGGTCTCTCATCTACTTCCTTCTCTTGATTAAGGGGCCTGTAGTAAACACCCGCAACAGTGTCACCTTCAGTAGTCTGCCCTTCCATCCTAACCCACAAGCTCTCAACACGCTCATCATCCATCCCAAGAAAGAGCTTGACACATTCCAAGTGTTGCCTCACAAAGAGGGCAACTCCATCACCATGCCTTCCTGGTCTTCAGCTTGGCCATTCTGTTGGCAAAAACACATGCACTCCTCTTCATGAGGTGGATCCCATCTCTCCCATCATCTGTCAGTCAGCAAACAGGGTCCCATGGTAATAGAAACCAATGCTCTCTTGCCAACACCAATGACATACCTAGTCATTTACTTGGTAAATCCATTCAGTTCTTCTCTTGTCATTTACTCTAACTGGCAGTATCAAGGAGAAAACTACCTAGGTACCCAGATCCTTGACCAACATCCACAGAGCTCTGAAATTATGTTTGATAGTTCCCAATTTACCCTTGGTATCATTAGGGTTCACATGAAAGACCAACAGGGAGTGATAGTCAGATATGTTGATGAGCCTTTTATAATCTTTCCATGACCTCTCTGACTCAAGTCCCTGGCAAGCAACAAACTTCTCTGGATAATCAGTCAGGTTGGCAGGCGGGTGCCTCTTTCCCCTGCAGCAGGGAGCCACCCACTACATTTTCTTGTTGCTTCTTCCAGGTCATCCTGTATGGCTCAGGGTCTGGTGACTCAGTTGCTTGACTTGGAGCCCTACCTACCTCATTCTCAGCTTGGAGGGCACTAAACCTGTTTGCTAATGTCAAGCCATCAGGAGGAACAGGAGTTGTGTGGAGAGTGACTAGTTTCCCGTCTTCCTCTTTTATTGACTTCTGCCTTGTTACGAGATGCAGCACAGAGCCCAGCTGCATCTCTGATGTAGAGGGGGGTTGAGACTCTTGTGTCTTTAAGGTCTGAGACTATCCTATCTATTTGTTTCTTGTCCTCACAAATGCTATGCAACCTACTTATTTACTTGTGTAACTCCTTAACCTGGTGACATAGCTCCTCAACAAGAACACAGCTTCTGCAAAGGAAATGACTCTCAGCTCCAGCTTCCTGGACAGATACCAGGCACCCTGTACAACCAGAGGCCTGCAAGAGCTACATTCACAGTCATGTGGTCTTTTTGGATGGAAGCCTCTGATATAACTGGTGCAGTGACTTCAACAGCCACTGAGGAACGAGGTCTACAGCTTGTAATAACCATAATTTTGGGAGCTCAGATTACTAAGGCTGAGGAGAAGGGGCCTCTGTGTTCCCCTTGGCATTAATTGCCACTCCCTATCTGCTGCTCTCTGGTTCTGCTTCAGTGTTGGCCCTCCTATGGCAAAATGCCCCATATTTCGTCATCATTAACCATGCAGTTGTTTGTGGTACACAAGAACTGCTGTTATGGGCCAAGGGTCCATGGTGCTAGGTCACTGTACAAATAGAAAACCAAAGACTGCTTTGTTTGAAGGAGCTGGGGTGCTTCCATTAAATTTTTCACCAGTTTTCCTCAGAAAGCAGGGAAACTTGATGGTGAAGCTACAAGCATCAAACAGCTAAAAATCTCATATTCATTGGGCCTCTCCTGTCCTATCACTGTAACCCACTTTTTGTGTAGTGAATTTGACTCCTTCCCCAGGCCTATCCTCCCATGCAATGAAATGCCAACACCATCCTTCAAACAGTCATGCCTATGTACCAGAAAGAACTGTGCCGAGCAGAAGCATCAGCTGCTGTGCAGAAAGCCTACACTACCACTCTCCAAGGATGAGTATTTCACATATTACCATTGCTTCACTGGGATTTCTGAACAGAATGTAGAAAATAAAAACTCACAGAATGCAAGGAAGCACTCCAATAATAAAATTATTTTGCTTTTAAAAAGCCTTATTTTCAGGGGCCTGATCCAATGCCTATTGGTGTCAATAGCCCAGAGTAGGAAGGAGCAGCAGATTACAGTGAAGACACCACTCAGAAATGAAACATAATGTCTGCAGCATGTATGGACCCACATCATCAAGCTTTGACCCTTTCTAGCATGTAACTGACTCAGTTTACAAACATCTGAGTAAGCTTGTCAACATGGGGACTTCTGCCTACATGAGTCCCTATTCATTTGCACAGGAACTGCACCACATGGTACCGGCTCAGCTGTTTTGCCTACAGTTAAAACTATGTTGATGTAATCACCACCAGTAGGGCCAACAAGGTAGTTGATCATAAATAATATTCACCCAGGACTCTTGCAGGCTTTCTGGATTTTTAACACACCTTCATTTTAAAGCATGCTCTCTGCCTTCCACGCAGTCATAATCACCCACCACAGTGGAATGAAACTCATTTAATGGAGAGAAAAAAACAAATGTCTCAAAAAGGAGGAGCAAGATCAGGTGGTTCCTTTTGAGAAGACAGGTTTAGGATTTTTTTTTTTTTTCAGTGAATTGTATGCAAGATTGAAGAAAATTGTATGCAAAGACAGAAAGGATAAAGATGGTTATTTAGAGGCAGAAAAGCAGATAGCACTAAAATGTTCGTGAATACCCAGAACCCACTCATATCACAACACACACATTCTCTTCAGAAATGGCCTTGCAGATATTGGGAAGAGTCCTAAGCACTCAGTGCATACCGGAGTCATTGAATACTTACAAATAAATATTCACAGACATTTTTTGAACTGGCAAAAGGATGAAACCTTTTGTAGTGTGCTTAGACTCACTGATATAGGAATAACATCACACGGTATCATTGATCCATCAAATGGCATGGGAAATCAGGTGTAGATACTCAGTAAAAAGACGTTTTCAAAAAAATCAGAGGCTAAAATTCAATCACACAAACTATCTAACAAGAATAATGAGCAAATTAGTATAAAGTCAGTCTGCTCCCAGATAACTTACTGAACAGAGGGGTGAGAATACATTTTAATAACACATTGTTGCCTGCCAACTGCTCTGTTACAAATACAGTGAACTGACAATAACTGGGAGTGGCTGATAGGGAAAAAAAAAGGAGAATGATGATTAGTAGAAAACAAAACAGGAAGGGTGATGGAAAAACACTAGTTCCTCCTTTGCAGGAAAAAAAAATGAGGAAAACAAAGCCTTTCTCTGCTTACGCTGCTCAAAATCCTGCCTGCTTTGGTTTGGTTGCAGCAGATCTAGTCCCCATTTCATAAAATTTAGGAGCACAACCACCTATGAAGAACAACAGTGGGTATAATGAACAAAAATCCCACAGCACAACTTTTGACACTTTCCACAGGAGGTCACCTAACCCTCTTCCTCCCACCGTCCCTTGCTCCCACTGAACTCTTCTGCCTTCCAGACAGCTCTACTCATCAGTCAATCAAGACACTCAGTCCAGCTTCTGTCTTAAGGACACTCAACAATGGGAAAATAGAAGAGCAGCTTAGCCAACTCTGCAAGGGAGATTATTCAAAAGGTTAATTACTGAATAAAACAGAAATAGGAAATGGAGGAGGCAATGGGAAAGGGGATGGAGGAGGAAGGGAGGGAGCAAATTACTTTCAGCTGCTAAATCTGGCTTCCCAAATCCTTAATGTCCTTTACAATATAGGCTGAAGAAGGAGGGGTGCAGGAGGGGGTTGGGCTGTGTTGTTCACTTACACATTTGATAAAACCTCAATAATGTTCCTCTCCTAATCCTGTGTTATTAGGAACAAAATGGTACAGAGAGACTATTTAGATATGAGCACCTGCAACTTCACCATCTGACCTGCTGACTTCTCCTTTCTTCTTTCTGTGCTCTCATTTTGTTGCTGGAACCAATTATATTTAGAGATGTGATTTTTTTGGCTAGGCACTTGGTCCCCAACACCAGGGGTCCAAAATGGCCTGGATGGAGACCCTTATGGCCATTATGATTTTTCTTTTTTTGTTGGAAAGGTCATTATTACTATAATAGCTGGGAATTAACTTGTCTATTCAGAGATTTTTGGAAGAAAAACAAAAACTCCAGAACAAAACAAGGATTGGTGCCTCCAATCTCTGTTCTCACTAGAGCAGGAAGAGTCTGACTGCTGACTTCAACGGGAGAGGAAGACTGAACTCAACAGGAGAATTTTACAATATTAAACCAAAAGTTTCAGAGTGAAGGCTCCAAGTGAAATAAAAAATAAAGCTGGTGTCTCTTTGCTTTCTGATGCTGGAAGGAAACAAAACTAAAAGGAGCAACTGTCTGTATAATCCTCCCTTCATCCTTAGCCTTATATCAAACTCAGACCTGGCCCTGAGCACAATGCAATGGAAAACCTTGGGACAGGAGCATCCAATGCCATACATAAAAGCCTGGCACGGAGGCCAGAGGACAGTGGCACTGTCATTGTGTCACCTCTTTGTTACCCCAAATCCATGCCTGTGACAGTAATTCACCAGAGATGGCTGTATATCAATGACATGAAACAATCCATACATCATTTATATGGCTTGTTGTGCTTTCTCTGTTAAGAGATCAATACAGGTATCTCTTCTCATTATACTATAATGCATAATGAGTGCAGTCACTATCTTGGAGTCACTTGTCAGTACATGACATAATGAGCCCTACTTTTTGTCCTCTGGACACTACTGTAGAAAGGCATTATGAAAATTCATAGGCAATCAAGTTAGTCTTTAATTTAGAGAAGAAGCACCAAAGTGAAGAAGGCCAATAAAGGTTTTCTCAGCTCTTTCCCAGCATTAGCTTTGTAGGCTGGTTTTGATATCATTGGGGAAAAAAAATAATAATCAGAGCATGTTTGGAGCCTCTGCAATTTTCTAGAGAGTCATAATATTATATAGCCTTCTGAAACTGAAGAATCTACCTCATTGCTTATTAAAATTTAGGCAAATCATGAGGTAAAGGGGGTAATAAATAACCTTGAGGGAGAAACACTTGACAAGAGTAAGTTCCAAAACATCATGGGCAAAAGAGTCTTGACTTTGGGAATTTCACTTAATTTGATTTAGTGCCAATTAACATAAACTTTTATTTACTCTTTCAGGCATTGGAAAACAGAGATGACAAACAACTAAATAGACACTTAGGTAAACCTCTTTCTTTGCAATTCCCCAAGCTCCACTGCAGTACAACACATCTTCCCACACACAAGCCAGCCAGTCTCCTCTTCCCTTCTCACGGACACACATTGCAGTTACTTGCTGCAAGCCTTTTGGGTGAGCTCAGGAGACTGGGTTGGTAAATGATACTTTCTTGCTATAGCTTCTTATTCCTTACTGTTTTCTTTCTCTCTTCTTTCCTTTCTGCTTGTTTCCTCTTTGCTTGCCCAGGTCCTCCACAGGCTGCAGTCCCTTTGGGGGGTCTGTGCTCCAGTGTGGGTCACCCACAGGCTGCAACACCTCCCGCACCAAAGCACCTCCACAACACAGCATACTTCCCTCCAAGAAGCATCTTCAGCCCCATCTCTGACAATGCTGTCTTCCATGTGCCCCCTCCTCCTGTATCCGCTCATGTATCCCCTTCTCACTCATCCTCACATCCCCTCCTGTGTCTGGTTTGTTTTCTCCTCTTATCTCCCCCACATGATCCCCAGAGAGGCTGGGACAGCTCTGACTGGTCACTTTCCAATCGAGGAAAAGCTTCCACCAAGGATTATGCTGGAGCAGGCAGAAAGTTTGCCCTCCAGCTACCCAAGCAGTTTCTATCTATCTGCACAGAGCTATCCACCTTTAGAGTGGTCACCCCAGTGCCTTTCATCAGTAGAAAATGCTGAAAGAGCGAAACCAACGATGTATGCTGCATTGGCAGTGACCATCAGGTACAGCTAAGCTTGCCACAGCACCTTCTAATCAAAGTTCTTTAGCCACTGGAGCCATTTCATGCTCACACAGTGGAAAAGATCTTTTCACAGACTGGGTGGTGCTCAATCTTTCTTCCTTGTTTATCCCTGCACCAAAATATTCAGGCTGCAAGTGAAGAAGTTGGTGGCTGTATCCCTCAGCACAGTTTCCCTGAGCTAGAGTCCACCTCCACAAACTGAAGCTCTTTTAATAGCACTGTCAATGAGAGATTGCATTTCTAGTTAAGTGCTATTCAGATGCACCCACAGACGTTCACTTCTTCAGAAACACATCTCTTCCTAATAATATAGTTGGCTACATTATCTTATTTGACACTAAAAACTTGAGATGATTGATGGTAGTTTAAATTCTGAATAGACAAAAATTATAGAGTAGCTTTATAATCTTTTGCATTAGTGCCCTGGGGAAATGGCTGAAGTCTTTATCACATTCAAAGGACAGCATGACTGATGCTAAACCTCTACCCTTCCAGCCAGACCAGCCTTCCATGAAGGTCTCAGGCAGCCTGATCAGGAGCCTGCCTACAAAAATGGCTCAGAGGGCCTGGCATTTGATCACTAGGTGCCACGCTTTTCATCATCCCTAACTACTGCTTTGCAGTATTTCTAACATGCAACTAAGTCAGGATCAAGGAACAAAAAGAGAGGAGAGATGATGAAGGGAAAAGAACAGACCAAGAGACTTTCCTTTACCTTGGGTATAAATGGCTATCCTGCTAGGAAGTAACATAGTGTTTTGCATCCTAGGTACATCAATACTACAGAGAAGCTGAGAAACTATATCCTAACAGGTATAGAAGAGTTGTTCAAGAACCTGCCCCAACAGAAAAAACAGATATGCTGGCAGCCATAAAGCATAGGTTTGGGGAGGACTCAGCTTTTATAAGGTCCCTGGAAAGAGCATTATTCATTACTCATCAGGAGAAACAGAAGGGACAATAAGGGCTCAAACATCTGAAGCAGTTCACATCATGGGAGATGGACATGTCAGGGAGATGGACACCAAACTGTAAGCCTCCTTAAGTTTGTTGCCAGGAGTATGTCCCCACTTCTCCTTTCACTCAGCTCATGTCTCTTACCAGAAACGACCATTTGTCTCAGCCCCCAACCTCAGATTTTTATGGTCATAAACATCTTCATAAATGACTTGGATGCATGAAGGGAAGGGATACTAAGCAAGTTTGCAGACAACACAGAACTGGGAGGAGCTGTTCACTCCCTCGAAGGCAGGGAGGCCCTGTATAAAGACCTCAACAAATTAGAGGAGTGGGCAACCACCAACCATGTTCAACATGGGAAAGTGCCAGTTGTGCACCTGGGATAGGGCAACCCTGGGATGAGACAACCCTGGATGAACATATAGACTGAGGAATGAGATGCTGGAAAGCAGTACCATGGAAAGGGAGGTTCTGGTTGATGGCAAGTTGAATATGAATCAGCAGTGCCCTGGCAGCCAGGAGGGCCAACCATGTCCTGGGGGGCATCAGGCAAAGTATCACCAGCCAGCCGAGGGAGGGGACTGTCCTGCTCTGCACTGGGGCAGCCTCACCTTGAATATTGTAGCAGTTTTGGGCACAACAATATAAGAAATATTAAGCTATTAGAGAGTGTCCAAAGGAGGGCAATGAAGATGGTGAAAGGCCTAGAGGGGAAGCTATATGAGAAAAGGCTGAGGGCACTTGGTCTTTTCAGCCTGGAGAAGGGGAGACTGAGGGGAGATCTCATCACAGTCTACAACTTCTTTGTGAGGGAAAGAGGAGGAACAAGAACTGATTTCTTCTCTGTGGTCACCAGTGACAGGACTCGAGGGAATGGCCTGAAATTGTGTCAGGGGAGGCTTAGGTTGGATATTTGAAAAAGATTCTTCATCCAGAGTGTGACTGGGTGCTGAAACAGGTTCTCCAGAGAGGTGGTCACAGTACCAAGCCTAACAGAGTTCAAGAAGTTTTTGGAAAATACACTCAGGAACACGGTGTGACTCTTGGGGATAGTCCTGTTCAGAGCTAAGAACTAGACTACATGATCCTTGTGGGTCCCTTTCAACTCAGAATATTCTGTGATCTCTACAGAAAAGTCTTCTTTCCCCCCTGAGGACTTCTAACACACAATAGTTAGTGAGGACAGAAGATATTTCTGAAGTAATGCTCTCCTTCAATAAATATCACTGTTGTATCAACTCCTTTTCTTGTCTTTCACTCCTTGCATATCAAGCCTGCTTCTATCAATCCACACACAAATCTCTTTAGGCTGGATTTCTATCAACAGAGAGAGAAGAGACAGTTGTTCCAGTCTTTTTTGAGCATTGTAAGCCTCATTCCTAGGTCCAAGCCCACCCCAGGACAGAGGTATCAAAAAAATGTTGCTTAGTAAATGCTAACCTCCATGCTAAGGTCACTAAATGATCTAGCAATTCACGCTACAATTTCACAACAGTTTACTTGAGTCTGTCCAGCTAAACCTTGGTGTCCCATGTTTTGCCAGACTAGGAGCTGCCCAGCATGTTGGGGGTGTTTTTCACACCGTGGTTTCACAGTACTCCTGCAACTCCATGCCAGAGTATGCTAAACAATGTAAACAAACTCTGATTTGCACAGCCATGAAATATAAAAATTATTAGTAAGGTGATGATGAAATGAAAGTGCATGAATCAATTCTGTATCAGAACTGCTGGACTCTGGTACAACCTCACACAATTTCTCCAGCTCAGGTGAGGTCTCTATACATGGTGCCCCTATTTCACAGCTTGGACAGTGCTGTCACAAGAGGGACTATAGATCATTAATTTAGTTAGTTCTCTGAAAAAAAAAAAAAACAACACAGTCTGAGGAGTAAATATTAAAAAGTTTCCTTATTACCTGCTACCCAAGAGCAGTGGTGAAAGAGTAAACCATGGCCTCACTGGTGCAGGTCACATGAAATAATGTTGTTAAGTGACATCACCAACAGCAAAAGACAATACAAAATGCATTACCTGCCTACATAGTTTTCAGCTAGCTTGACAGGGAACAGAACATTTTTCCTCCCACATCCAGAGGAAAATATCATCATCTTGTCTGTCTTTATTCATCTTTTGTGTCTTGCCTTTTAATTAGCCTATAAGTGTTTTGGAAGAGAGAACCATCATTCTGATTCTCCATTGGTGCAGGGCAGAGGGCCCTGGCTAATGGCAAGGTCCCCTTAATGTTGCTGAGATAAGAGCCATCATCAGCCAGTCCCAGTTCAGCAGCTTTGCCATTACTTCGTTTTGCTGGACTGCAGCTCCCTTGCCTTTGCAGGCAGGCTGTGTGGTTTCCATGTGCATTCTCCACACGTGCTAGGACTTGAAGAGTGCATCCACTGCAGCATCCATCCCCACCCAGCTGGCTGCCCTCCTGCACCAATGCATCTCTCTTCCCCCTGCTATCTTACCTCTGATCAGTTGCAAGCTTGTGATTAAGTCTCTCTTAATAAATGACTCCTATTAAACTGGATTCCTCTGTCACTGTGAGAGACATAAAATTAAAAACTGTCTGTCTTTAATCATGCCAGGCTTCATCTCAATCTCTCAGGCTCCATTTATCAATAATTAATATAAGAAAGACTGAAATCCATTTCAATTTCAAAGACTCAAATGTTACATTTTTTAATAAAAAAAGAAAGAAAAGAAAGAAAGGAGCCACTATCACTCTGAGAAACAGAGACAGCCAGACACACACAGAGGAAAAGAGAATCTGGCAGCACTGCAGCAGCTTCCAAAAGGAGAGAGGGGCTCAAATGTGACAATCAGCTCTCCTTGCGGTTTGCTAACTGGAGATTTTTCACCTCAAATACTCCCACACGCAGGAAGAACCCCAGTGGTCCAAAAGACTAGAGAGATCTGCACTGTAGCTCATGGCCTTATTTCTTTTGGTTTTACCAAGTCCCTGGAGCAATGACAAATGAGCACACTGCACTACCCAGCCTGTTATATTCTTCTAAAAAACTGCTGGATCTCAGATATTCCAAGGGAAAGTCACAACCATCACTTTCCTACAAACACAGTGGCAATACATGGCAGTAGGTCTCCATTTTGGGAAGACTTACTGGTATGAGCAAGGATCTGGAGTGATGCAAGTCACCAGCCTGGTTCTCATTACATTGCTCTATAAAGGACTAAAACCAACATTAAAAACCTTCTTCCTTTATTCAAGTGGTGCTGCTGCTTACTCAGGCTTTTTATCACTGCACCACACCCAATACTTCAGTCAATCCTACCTTTGTTGATGTGAAGTACAAGAAATTCTAGCAAGAAATTCCAAATTTTTTCAATTGGCTTTCACCCCAGAGAATGGGGCTCAGGGCTCACTGTTCAGTGTGAAGGTACTTGGAAGAGGAAAACTGTTGGCTGTATCTATCCTTGAAGTGACGAGTGATCACAGTTTGGATACTGGACATGGCACATCTGATCACATATGTTGTCTTGAGCTCTGAGCCAGCTTTAGACCTGACTTGGGTATGTCTCTCACAGTAAAGTTCTCTGCCAGCAGTACAACCCCTGTGACCATGGTGATGCTGTGTATCATGTCACATGGCCTGCAATGGCTGTCTAGCTCAACTCAAACTGCACTGAAGACATCCCCATGGCTTTCACTCCGTTAAGAGCATGAATAGACAAACTGACATCTTCAAAAAAAAAAAAAAAAACCAAAATGCAAAACTGTGTCAAGCAGACATATATGACAAGAGCTCAAGTCACATTATATGGACATACCACCTTAGCAGACTGGACAGCTATGCCAGCTACAGACCTGTCAGTCATCCCATAGGTAAACAGGCAAGTGAAAGTGAAACAGAACACAAGCTGTCCTTTCAGGGGAATCTTGCACATAAACAAAAAACCCTTTACTGGTCAACACCCAACTGACACTGAGAAGATAAATGTACAGCACTACACTGGAAATAAAGGTGAACCTCTGAGTTGGAGGTTATCCTGCATAACTCCCAAGTCAGACAATTCCTGGCATACTCATCAGCTGAATACCCAATATAACACCTCCCAGGCCTCAGCAGCTACCACACTACCCAGCTTGGGTGGACCACTTCCCTGCTATCCAGCCATAATTTCCATGGAACAGGGTAGATACACACAATTGAACCCTGCTGCTACAGGTAGCAACAACTGGGACATTGCCCTCTGATTAACAGCCCAATGCAGGGGAACACAATAAACAGCCTTGTGTAACACCGTCACACCATCAGTCATTAGCCTGTAATTACTTTGCAACTACACAGGGACACAAAGGCACAACTCCCCCGTCAGTTACAGTGGAGAAATATCATTCAATAGCCTTTAATTACTGCAGAACCACATAGTAACAAATGATGACCTGCCCACTGGTATAAAGTGGATCTATCACTCAGGACTCATTCCCTGGTAGTTACTAATGGAACCTTTTGCTAATCTCACAGCAACTGTGGCACATTGTTGCTGTGGGGATTTTTATCCCAGGGTATGGCCCATTTTCAAGATTTTGCTGGGGGAGGGGCAGTATGGAGGAATTACAAAGAAATATTTGCTGAACTACTGTTATCTTCCCAATAAGCTCCCTGCTCCACGCCACTGAATTGTGGCAACATTGTGGTAATGCTTTCACTGACTTAGATGTGAGGGGTATAATTGCACCTTTGCCCTGCAGATCTTGTGGTACTCGTAATTATATCCCATTACCAAGGAACACAGCAATTTCAAACCTATTACCCACAGGTATCGTTTATTTCAGAGTTAAATTTATTACTTCGGTGCCAGCCTTGCTCATAGTTCTCCTTTATGCATTCAAGCTTCCCTAATGACAAACATTGAAAATAGAGTGAACCGAAAAAGATGGGATATAGGCACAACAGAAGGGAGCAGAAGATGTAGATGCCTTTATGGCCCTTGCTCTTGTCTGTGCTTTGATTTTCAGTAAATCTGTGGGGATTTCCTTAGGGGAGGAGTGTTAGTGTAAATGGGGAGAAACCCTTCTGCAAGCCTGGAGAGGCTGCAGAATGCAACTGCTCCCAGGGCCATCCTTATCTGCAATGGGGCTGCAGTGCTGGCAGTTGTCATAGTTATCCATGATTTCCAGACTGCCGTGCTTTGTAAACCTTCCCTCCAAGAGCCTCTGTGCCTTGTAATAACTTTCTATCTGAAAAATTTGGAAAAATCAGGTGTGCTCTACCGCACAGCTGAACTCTGATGCAAAGGACTGCCACTGGTCTGCAGCTATATAACACACATGAGAAAAATAAAGCCTGTTTACTTCTGACTATTCAATTCCCAGCAAGAGGGGAGTCACAGGAGGAAGGAAGAAATTGATAGTTTCCCCAGCCTATATAAAAATTTTAAAAGGAAACGAGCAGTCAAGAATATGGAGTTTCACTGAATGCAGTGTGTCATGTCACCAGAAGCAGGAAAATATGTGCAGCCTTCCTGCAGGTTTCCCTTTCCCAGCTGGTAGAGATGCTCATGATTGTTTGCCACCACCACTGAGCACCTCCCAAGTTGTGTATTATTTCTGCACACAAACCAGTATGGTCTCTGGACTATTGCAACCTGTGACAGCTTAACTCTTTAAAGGAACTTCTGGCAACCAGGTACTGAATCTTTACAACTTCTGACACTCACCTATGCCAAAGGGCGGAGAGAAGGGCAAGTCTAGTACTCCTTACCTGCCTTGGGAACTCCTAGCTTGCCCAGAGAGAAATTATTTAATAGATTGCACTGAAATGTATTGATTCAGTCCTACTGTCCTGTTTTTAAGGGCAGGACAGGACTGAAAGCAAGGAAGACATAGCAGCAGGAGGCAGTCAGGACCATGGGGTCAGTCCCCACCTCCAAACAATTGTAGTGAGTACATGGGTGTGAACTCTGAGCATCATGGATGATATACATTTTAACTAATTGCAGTAGGTCTCCATTTTTTGGGGACATCAAACAATATTAATACGGAAAAGGCTAAAAAGAGTAGATAGAGACATTATAGATGTGTCCCACTTCCTGCATTAACTTTGTGATGAATAAGTCATCTCCTCAGATAACAATAGGTGCTCCAGCTACTGGAGAGGAGCGTGCTGCTATTCAGATGCATCATGCTGCTACAGTAAGTCAAGTTCTAGGAGCAACACAAAAAGCTAATGCTGGAACACAAAAAGAAGACCTGAAGTAAGTTGTTATGGAAACCACATTCTCACCAGCGCACACCAAACTGAATGAGGCTTCTCCCCTTACATCCGTTTGTCAAAGTGTCCAAGATGCACAGGAGACCCTAATGGCTATGGCTCTGTTGCCCACCTTGCATTCACTCACAGACATTGCTGCTGTTCTCTCTCAGTTTGTCTAACATGAATCAAGCACCTCCAGTGGTGGGAAAGGGCTTATGGCTCAAGAAATGACACAGGACAGAACAGTCCCTTTAGTGCTTCTTGCTTGGAAGAGCTGGTGCTGGTAGCAGCAGGTTTTAATCAAAAGAAACAAGACTCACCTCAATAGTAACTACTTTACTGTCAGACTTTAAAGTTCCAGAAAAATCAAAACAGCATCAAGAGGGATAGTGGCAAGACCACACAATAATATGTTCCAGCCCATGTTTAGCAGTGTAGACATACAGGATGGGGAATAGCTACTTCACTTGAGTTACATAATGCCATTTTACATGCCCTGGCTTCTCTTATCAGACTTCTGCTGGCCTTTACAGCAGCACACATCTCTTCTCTATTTAACATATGCCATTACTACCTCATATTACATTCACTACACAGAAAAGGCAAATTCTTGTATATGCTTATACTGAAACAAAAATTCTGTATGGCAGTGTACTGATAACAGCACTGGGCAAAGATCTTACACAGAAACAAAACAGGGAGATGGCTATGGCAGAGTGTTAGGCAGCAGTAAGAACACTGCCTCTCCTATCACTGCTAAACTTTGGTTACATCAGTTGAAGAAGAGGTTGCAATAGATCTGGCACTTACTTCCTGGTAGGACCCTCTCCTTCCTATTGTCCAGTGCTAGCAGGATGAGTGAGATTGTTTTTCCAGGGCTTCCCATGCAAGTTCTTGCCCTTTAAATTCTGTCACAAGACAGAGAACTTCACCTAGGCTGTCAAAATGCTTTAAGCTGACTGATGAGATACTGCATAAATCCTGTACTGGGTATCATTTCAGTGCTTGACGCTATCTTGTGCCTGGATCCTCTTCCAGAAAGACTCCAATCTATCCAAGATGCACTGCAGGACCCACCACTACTACAATGTTCAGGATCAAACACTTCCAGACCTAAGTCTTGGGACTTTGTTTATGGTTTGACACAGTGTCATGCTGATTCCCTGCTCACTCCCCCAGGCAACCTATGTTCTTTCTACTCTACGGCTTCCAACATCACGCTAAAGCAGGAGTAGGGAGGTGCATATCTACTTGGGGGGGCATAAGACTGCTCAGAAACTTGCTTGGTGTCACCAATAAGACGACACCAGTAGGCAGAATTTAGAAAACATTCCCAACCTGTGCCAGAGGTCAGGAAAAAGAAGCAATAGGCACTAACGGGTCTCATGCCAGCACAGTGGCCCCTACTTCTGCAGTCTGCTGTCCAGCTTGCAGGGCAATAGCAACAACATCTGCTACAGTTAAGAATGCAAATGAGTTTCTCTGCTGATTTCAGTCAGTCATAACTTGCCAAAATGTTCATCTTCAGAGCTGAAATTTTCTGGACTTGGCCAGTATCCAGCAGCGATTATTTTTTGAAAGAACATGGCAGAAGTGATTTAGCCACTCCAGAGCACTCAGAATGGCATTCATCGCTATTATTCAAAAGTCACGACAGACAGAATTAAGCAGCTTTAAAGTTCACAATGTTTAGGTCTGAGAGTTAAAAAGATGGAAGCATATGCCAAGGGATTTCAAACATGTCTCTTTTAACAAGCATTTGTACACCATTTAGTGTGCAAGGGCTCTGAATTAGCACTAAACCTTAAGGATCCACTAAGATGTAGTTGGGGGAGGGAGGAAGAGCTAATGATCCTGTAACCAACAACTACCTTGTAAAAGCAGTATGCAGGGCATTTTGCCAACTCACTGCTAAATTAAATTACACAGTCAGGTAGCGTAAGAACTTGGGAAAACTTTAACAAATGTGAGTACAAGTTTCAGTAATGGCTCTGTAAGACCTTTCCTCTGAAGGAATCATTTCCTTAGCAGCCAAGCAGATTCAACAGATCACTGACCCCAAAGAGGGAGTACTTGCTCCCCACTTCTTCCCTCATCCATGCCCTTAGCTGTACAGCTTTGCCCCCTTCCTTAAACCAGCTCTGGTGATCACTGGACCCACATTTCACCCAAGGAATTTGACTCACTAACCAACTTGAAAACTAGGTGCTTTTATTTGCTAGGTTATGACTTGAGTGGACTTGGAGAGAGATCTACTGAGCACCAAAGCAAGTAGAAAGTAAGTAAGTAGCAGGAAGATGTCCCTGGAAGCGGCACACTGTCATTCTGCTGGTGGTAGCAAATTATTAGAGCGCTTCTCACACCTGGAGCATCTTCAGTTCAAGTTTCCTACAGCCAGAAATTTGTAAAGCACTCAAGCCCCACTGCAAGGAAAATCCAGTCTTAACATACAAGAGTACAAATTCCTTTCTAGTAATCAGCATTAGAAGGACAGGTCTTTTCTTCGGTGGGTCTAATTCACAGCATGTAAACATCTCTGTAACAAAAAGATGATATTGCACTACAGAAAAAGTTACAGAGGTAGGTAAAATGGTGTGGCATTTGGAGTCTGAGGTGAAGCTTCCAGTCTCTGATATATGAATACGAAACCTCTCTGCATTCAATCAATGCTCACTGTTAGAAGTATGGCTATTTTGTCAGTAGTATTCTTTTTGGTATCTGGAAGAGGAGGGACAAAAAGAATTTGTTTCAGTTAAGTCACAGGAAAAATAATTAGTTTTTCCTCCTGGAAGATGGAAGAGATGAGAAAGAGATCAGTAATGAAGATTTTGCAAATTTCTCATGCATAAGGTTGCAAGATCTACACTCTTAAGCAAGCTGCTTATTAATTGCAGACTACATTCGTGAGGTTATAGAAAGTACACGATGCGTGAGCAATGGCTACTGGTTGACTTACATGCTCTTTCGAAAAGTCTTGCCATTTATTCTAGACTGTGCAGAAGGTTGTATGGGTATAAAATCAAAAGAGAAAGTTTAACACAACTAATGAAGAAGGTACAAAATAGATGTATTTTTTTACTTAATCAAAATTTTTTTGGGGGGTGGTAGTCCTATTCCACAGTGGTCAAATCATACTTACAAAGGTAACGATCCCCACATACAAGCACCAGGTTAGCAACCTTTCCAAGGTAACTTTGACAAATATGGAGAAAAGGGAAAAAGGTCAAGAAACATACTCTGTGTTGTGTAGTATAACTCAAGAGATAGGAGACTAGATAGTGGAAGGCAAGCTAGTTGCACTCTCAAGGATATGCCACACACACTGTTGCAGTGACTGTCAGATGTGCATCTCCACTAGCTTAGACTCTGCAGAAACACTACACCATGGCATTAAATTGGGATTCCAGCACACCCCAAGTCTGTACTGCACAGCACCCCAAGATCAAACAGCAAATACATCTTGCTTCTTATTGAAACACTGCCAAGTGCTACACTCCTTTTCTTTCAGCAACCAAATTATTAGGAAACAGTAGCATTACTCAGCGCATAGGAACCCTCTGAAGTTTGTCATCTTACTTTATATAACTATTCTATAACACTCTTCAAAAGAGCCTAGTTCAGTTCTTGCGAAGGTTGTATGTTTGGCAAATGGTTTTGAAGGCAGCCTAGGATGTATGGAGTGTACTCCAGCAAACCTGCCTATTTGTTCCGTGCACACAGGATCCAGTGACCACATAGAGCCTTTGCTGACTTCAGGGCTTTCCTATGTGGGACAACTGGCAAGACTGTGACCTTGTTTTGCATAACGGCTTGATTCAGGTAATCCCAAGAGTGCTCACAGTCATTTACATTGGTGGTGATATAAGGAATTTCAGATTGATTTTACTTTTTAAAAAGTTAGATTTGCAGAATGATGCAAAGTCAGAAAATGTCAGTGTAATACTTTCTCTCATACTCTTAACCACAGTCTCCAGTTCATACATATTTTGATGTAGCTTTGCTTTGCATTTTTTACATTTTCACCCCCTCCCCTCCACAGACCCTACCACATTCAGTCCATAGGATGGCTAGGACTTGCTGAATGTGCAGCTACTCAATATTTCTTTTTCCTTTCATTATTCATTGTGTGCTCTTATATCTTATTTATCATACACTAAGCCCCTCATTGAACAAGACAGAAATCCTGCAATAAGAACAGCCTGTGAGCATTTAAAGACTATATTGTAATTCTGGTATTTCCCAACTTCTGTACATTTCATTTTATTGTTACTTTAATCCATGTGTTTTTTTGTTGAATTTCATTGCCTTTTTAAAAAAGAAAAGTGGATAAACAAAGACATTTCTTCATGAACAACATAATGACAGACTGCAATAGAGCATGTGTCTTTTATAAATGTGCAATTTATAGCTGTACAAATAATTGATTTTTTTCTTGTTTGTTAGCAAATTAAAACAAAAGTTATTTTTGAGTTGCCCTACAAAGAATACAAAAAAGTTTAAGTTAAAAAAGAAAAAACATTACATGAAGCCCCCAGACTAATTTGTTTGGATGGACTGAAGTGTTGCATTGGGAATGGATTTCTCTGTTTTAGGATTTCTAACACTTTCTAAAATGAAGTTTTCATTCCTTTGATTTTCTTAAATGATCCCCCAAAGTTTTACTCTGATCATCTTTCTACTTTGTTGAAGTTCATTCTTTTCCTTTTCTGCTCCATGCCCACCCTTAAAGACCTTGTCACACTGTCAACTTGAGTTTATGATCATGTCAACTGACTTAAAGGTATTTTTTTGTGAAAAGTTGTTCAGAGAAAGGGAGGATGGAGGACTGGGTTGTCCATGTTGTGGTTTAAACCAATTGACAGCTAGAATCACCCACTGCTTCTGCTCTGATCTCTGCACCATTATTTATAAGCTAAGTGACTTACACCTCACACAGACTTAACAGCCTAAAGGTCACACCATGCAATGGATTTATGTGATAACAGCACACTGGCAGCAAACCCACAATTATCCATCCCTGTATCATTGTGGATCTTTTGCAGGATCGGGGCCTGAAGTTCACAGCTGCTCAGCCAAACACCATGTTGTTACTGATGTTGCTATAAAAGTTCTAAGCCATCTCTAAGGTCCTGTTGTTCCACCTACTCCACATGTGTGATGGGGCCCTGCTCTCCTGGGGATGGCTGAACACCTGCCCAGCCATGGGAAGTAGTGAAAGGAGTCCTTGCTTTGCTTGTGTGCACAGCTTTTCTTTATCTATTCAACTGTCTTTATGTCAATTCACAAGTTTCCCAACTTCTACTCTACCTGATGCTGCTGGCGGAGGAGTGAGTGAATAGCTTTGTGGTACTTCATTGCTGGCTGGGGTTAAACCACCACACAAGGAAAGGCTGAGGGAGCTGGGCCTGTTCAGCCTTGAGACAAGACTACTGAGAGGGGACCTCATCAATGCACATAAGTATCTGAAAGGAGAGTGTCAAGGAGATGCAGCCAGGCTCTTCTCATGGTCCTGAGCAACAGATCAAGAGGCAAGAGATGTTCCTTAAACTGATGCACAGGAAGTTCCATCTGAATATGAGAAAGGACTTCTTTACTGTGCAGGTGACTGAGCGCTGGAACAGATTACCCAGAGACATTGTGGAGTCTCCCTCACTGAAGATATTCAAGTGGAATCTGGGCACAGTTCTGTGCAATGTACTCCAGGATGACTTTGCTTGGGCAGGGAGGTTGGACCAGATGACCCACAATGGTCCTTTCCAAACATACCCATTCTGTGATTAAACCTTTGTGGGGGTTTTGGGGGGTTTTTTTTGTTTGTTTGGGGTTTTCTTGAGACCTACTAACTAAAATGCTGAACAAACAGTCGCTTGGAGAAGGTTTACCACAACTTCAGTAAGTGCCTAGGAATAGCCACAGTTCTACTGTTGTTTACCCTGGCATTGCCTCACCAAGGTTTTCATGGGCATATTTGTTCTCAGAAACACAAGTCACAGGCAAATTATAATTTCTGTGCACCTTCAAGTTAGAAACTAAATCCACTTACAAAACAGTCAGCAAATGATAAGTTCTCATAGCGCTAATTGCTACTTGTCAATAAGGGGTGAGTTGCCCCCAAAACCCTGTTCAGAAGCAGACAAGGAAGATTAGTTTCCCTTCTAAAAATTGCCAACACCTTAAGACAGAAGTGTGTAAAAGCAACAAGTTCTTTACCGGGCAGGGCAAGAGCGACCTAGATCCTGGAGAAGTCCATACCAAGAGTATTACTACTTCCATGCCTAAGCTGACATGTGCATTAACTCATTTTTCTACATCTTTTGTCTTCTGTCTCAGGTTGGTTTGTCAACCTGGGCAGAGAGCTGAAAAGATGCTTGGAACCAGCTCAAGCCTGGAGCCAGCCTAGCTGAATTCATATGGCATTGATGGTATTAGGTTCTGTCAAACCTAAACTGATCTGTGCAGATCCAGTGTGGCTGCCTTTGCACCCAGGCAACCTGTTTCATCTACGGGCTGTGTTGTCTGAGAATGAATTATTCAGCATTAATTGATTTATTTTTTTGCCAAAGAGAAATGTCTTATTTACAGTTTATCCAAAACACTGAATTTTCTTGCCAAGATACTTCACCACAGATACCCACAAATGTTTTTAGTCAATGTCACTTTATTCTTGTACTTCCATTATTTTCTTAGAATAATAGGAATGAGATGTCAATAAAAATGTCAAAGTACTTTGAAGAAAAATATTTCTTTTCAGAAAAAGCCAAAGCAGAAAATTTTTATTCTTTAATTTGAGGGAGGGGGATTGGGTCTAAAATACTTCACAAATCACTTGGGTCAAACAGACTACTCATTTTTGCTGAATGAAGTACACAACCAAAAAATCTTATCCAGCTCCATTTGAAATTTAGCATACTGTGGCCTCCAATTTCGTACTCTCAGATATTTATGGGTAGCTGCAGAGTTGTGGGTGCACCCATTTTTCACATGCAAATGGTCACTTGCACATCCAGATATGCCTGAAAAATTAAAGACTTTTCTGAGCACTGATGAAACACAACAACTCCATGTACTGAATAAAAGCATTAAAGGCATCACAGCAAAGGGAAGGAGGAAATGCAGAAGCATTATGGGAAATATAACAACTATGTAAGAGAAAAGCTGAAAGATGAAAATTTGCAAAAGCGTCTCTAGGGGTTTAGAATTTTTCCTTCTGTTCAGAATAGTCTCAAAAGGAGAGATAAGCAAGACAGCATAACTCAGTTGAAAGTCTGCCCTTGGCTTCTCACACGGTCTCAAGATGAGGATGAACACACATGGCTGAGTGAACACCCTTAAGCACATTATACCTTCATATTAATGAAAGTTCCAAAAAACAAAACACTTGGAGGAAATAACTCCAGTGCACCAGTAAGCAAACAGCCACTACTCCATGTCACAGGCCAGTTTAAGGAAAGGGCAACAGCCTCCACCTACTGTCAGTGAAGCCACAGATTTCTATCTGCTGGACTTAGGCCATTGATTTTGGCACCCATGTCTTCTCTCATATCCCACGGGCTGTGGAGAAGTGTTTATCAGGCTCCATGAAACCAAGGCACTAGCATCTAAAAGAAGCAGGTAGCACTCCCATGGCAGTTTTGTCAAGGAGAAGTGAAGGATCAGCTGAAATTTGAGGCCTCATCCATCCCCACTTCCTTTTCCAGCTCATTCACAACACACTCCTTCAAAATGCAAACACACACCCTGCCAGCCTTAGTTCCTCCCAAACATGACATGACATCAAATTGACAGAGCACTGACTATTTGGCATCCAAGCTGATAACAGAACGACACTTCTGAGCAACACTCAAACAATAGGCAAGAAATGTAGCTCCCATAAATGGGTGAATTTACAGCTTGCTGTTCAAGAAATAAATAAAGCATTACCCACAAAGCATCGTTTCTCTTTGAAGTACATCACCTGTCACTAAAGGTTAAATAACTGTCAACTGCTCATGCAAGGCTGGTGGAGGTTGGTTGCAGCTTTGCAACTTCTTTTAGCTCTAATGGGGACTGTGCAGTTATAACCTTTATGCTTCAGAAACACAACATCAGTGACTGTCAGCAGTGGGAAATGGATCACCTACTACTTGCCTGTTATCAAGCTCATTGTTATGATTTTATAGACGGAACAGGTCAAAATATAGTAGGCAGCAATCAGCATGAAATAATGGGGCAACTGCTATGACTGACAGGACAAAATGCAGGAGACATGGGCTTCAGATTTGGGAGCCAACTCATAGGAAAAGCAAAGGTCTTCTCACTCCAAGATACAGTCATGCCATTAGTCTGTGTCTTAAGTTGTCCACTTACAACCCAGGGACAACCACCCGTCACTTTGATGTTCACAATGCCTTATGGAACTAGGAAAATCTGTGATAGTTTCAGTCTAGGCCTTCCTGGAGACCAGCTTATAACCAGGAAGGAACTAGAGAAGTGACCAAGGAAGTATTCCATGCTATTCCTTTACATAACCTGAGGTATAAATAAAGCTGAGGTATAAATAAAGAGAGACCTCTCTCTCTCTTCTTCCAGCGAGGTTTGGGAACAGTAGATCCCTGTCTCGGTCTTGCTTATCTGGAGCAGAGGCTGCAGCGCCTGCTGTTGTCTGCCATGCGTGAGGGGAGAGTGCTGGCCCACGTCCGGCTGTCCTGCTTTTCTCAAGGGAAGTGGTGAGATTCTGTTAGTTCTTTATTTTGTCAGTGACCAGGTTTTTCAATTGTGCATACCTGTTTTGGTTTTTTCCATTTTTGTTCTTTTTTCCCTTCTCTTTCCCTTTTTGGGAGCAATTTGGGGTTCCTGTGTTCATATGTACATAGCACCTTAATTGTATATATGTAATATATATAAAACATATATATATTTTACATAGCTTTTGCTATTCTGTTTTTTTTTTCCTTCTCTCTCTTCTTGGAGTTTTTTTTCTGTAGTCTGTGGGGTTTGGTGGGAAGCCAATTACAACTGGCTACAATCCCTCAGACTACCCAGTAAAGGGAGCAGCGGCAAGTGAATGCAAGCACACAGAGAGCAATAAGGAGACCACCAGTGAAGATTCAAATCCTACGATCACTGCAGAAGATGGCATCTCGTCTTTTTTTCCTCCAGCCAGTAAAAAATCCGCCCCAAAAATTTCAGATCAGGTCACTTTTCTTCCCCTCCTACTAGCTCTGGAAATAAAAGATCAGCTTAAACTCCTGAACCTCACAGAGGAGATGACAGTAGGGCAGGAAACTTACTGATAGAATGCTAGTCATCAGAAAAGATGTCAGGCATTCAGAGAGTAAGCCAAAAAAGTACATGCTTCTAGAAATAAGACTTTATGTGAACTTGGTAGCCTGCCATTTCCCATGGAGTCTCATAAGGACAAGGAACTGGGCAGAAATCACTTGCAGAGTCCCTCAGGCATTGGTGAGAAGTGATGGTAACCTTGTCAGACAGGTGATGCTGTTTGCCTTCTCCCTTCTAGAGGACACAGACATGGATTTTCAAAATGAGAAGGCATTTTTGTAGAAGGAAAGATAATTTATATACTTGATATGGGCAGGGATTTGTGCCTAGACAGTCACACAAATCCCTTGAGGCATGAGTACACATGTACAGTAGAAGTTCCCTCACCCTATAGTTGACTGACCAGACTCACAAGGCTCAGTCACCTGCCTTCCCAAAATTCTCCCTGGAAATAAAAGACAGCAGGAAAAGTTAAAGCCTCATCTCTTAGATGGATAGTCATTAGTCCTACAAACATGACTAAGGGGTCTGATACTGCGCTTCTGTAGCACCTGTGATATTACCCTTTCAGGCTGAGAAACAATCAGAAATTATTTTTCTACCAAAGCTCAACAGCATTCCAGCTTTTGTGTCTCAAGAAGAGCTTTCTTCCCTCTCTGATAATGGGTGCACACCCCAGAGAATCACTGTCCATTCTTTGCTTCCACTTGAGAGGGAGTTACTGGAGCTGAGGTTCTGACCTGTAGATAACCACGCATTGTTAACTCAGCCCCAAGAACACAAAAATTAAACTCTTTTTCAAACTTCTTCACTCAGCTATTTTTCAAATTCAAAGTGTCCATATGGCTAATCAGCATGAAGGGCTTGCTGTGAGAGTCAAAGGATTGCCAGCATCACAGAAGCAGACAGACATTCAATAACAGGAATAGCACTGATATCTAGCAACTCCTGAATCCATTTTCATCTCAAAACTGCTTTGCCTTCCCCACTCCACCAAAACTGGAAGTAGTAAAACTGTATTCCTGATTATACCAGGGGAAGGAAAAGGGAATTTATCCCAGTTTGCCAAAAGCACAGATCCTATTTGCTTGATGCATTTAAAGCTTCACACTGGCTCTGAAAACTCCATGTCTACTCCCAAGCCTGTGCCATTCCCCAGTAATCTAGGTTTAATGAAGTCAAATGAAAGCTTTCAGGAAAGAGAAGCATGATGAAAAAGGAAGCACAGGTTGCATAAATGCTACATTATCCTTTCTTACCCAGTAAAGCCAACCCTTGTCCTCAGGGCAAGTTTTCAACCTGCTAAGAGCACAGCATCAAGAACTGCAGACAAAGACTGTCACATAGGTTTTCTATCCTTTCCATCCCCTAATTTTATCTAGGGAGATTCCTAGATGTAGACAGCTTCAGTGGTATCACAAAGAGTAGCACTGTGTATCTCAGAAGACTCCTGTTCCAAACAGGAAGATTAGGAGTTAATGTACCTTCCACTGTGGAGCCATCTATGAAGATCTTAAGGTACCCTATAGAGGACCTGACAGGAGAGGGGGTTCACTGACCAATTCTTTGTCATAAAACCTTCATCGAAGTTTGTAGTGCCTTCAAATTCAGGCAAATTTAGACAGGATCTAAGTCATTTGCCCTTAAAGAGGACAAATAATAAATTATCCAAGCCACAGACAGCATCACCCAAATGCAGAGTTACAAGACTATTCTGTTCTCAATCAAATTTCATGGGTCAGTGGATGTGGCAGCACAAAAGCGTGCATTTCAACGCAACAAGCTTTGTGTTCTTAAAGACATTTGTTCTCTTCCTTCACAAATGCTTCCAGTACCACCCAGCTAGACAGAAACATGTATGCAAGTATTTGGCACCTTTCCTCTCACTTAACAGCCAAGGGAAGTCCAGGGGCCAGTTTCCCCAGTGCCCTGACAATCCTATAGGGATGGGATATTCATTTCCATTCCCATGCCAGATGACAAGCAAGTTATAAATTGTGTTCCATCCTACCATCCCTTGTTTATCTACCATGACAGTCTTCTCTGGCTCTTGTGTGGCTAGGAGCCCAGAGGGCATGCATGACCTTTCTCAAGCTGTTCTAAGTTGTCGTAAGCTCTTCTGCCCCGCTTTTTATTTTCCATCATTTTATTCCTGTCCTGCCCTTCTCCCTCTATCACTCCAACATTTCTTTATTGCAATCCTCCTAGAATGTTATCTTCTCCTGTCTCCCTGTCTATGAATTACAGCCTCTCTTTCCTCTCTTTTCCTCTTTTTGTTCCCTTTGATGGCGTCTCTTATATTTCTGTCCTCCATTTGCTGAGCAGGACAAGCTTTTGCCCAGACATTCCATTAACCCACACCTCCTCTGACTTGCTGCAGTACTGAAAACAGATGAAAACTGGGCTCTCCTCACTACCTACTTCCTCCCTGTTTTCATTTATCTTTGCTCCCTCACACTTTTTACCTCTTCCAGTTTTTCTCTTCCCCCCCCCTCCCCCCCTTCAGGCACATCATTGTACCTGGCCCTCTTTTGATCTGCTGTCAATTTTTGAGCTCCCTGTTTTACTCATCTTCCAATCTCCTATCAGCACTCTCTGAAAATTAAGGTCAGGGATTAGTTCTTTGCAGCTGCCCCATTGCTGAGTCAAACCAAACATCACTTACATCAGAAATTTCCTTTCAGGACTACCTGGCAGGGTAAACCAAGACATCTTGCATTTCTTGCAAATGCCCAAGTTTCTGAACCAGTAGAGACAGAATTATTTACAGAGATTGCTTATGGGGATGTTCTTGAGATGATAGCTCAACACTTCAGAGCAAGACCTTCCAATATTCCAGATGGTAATGAAAAACAATGTGGGGAAAACAGAAGTCACGAGAAATACTTTAGCTGGGATTTGTTTTCCAACAGCAAGATTTGGCTAATTTTCCCTCTTAAACAGATAAAAGAAAGGGCTGTCAGAATCTTTGATGTTCAGAAATACGGGAAACTGTATTTATGGCAAATGTGAACCCCACCTGGTTCTTTGAATTCCTAGTGTCAGAACTGTTAATTTTACAGAACACTAAGGTAACTCACCAATGAGCACCTAAACTTACAGGTTTGTATTTAGCTGTCTCATTACTTAGCAAGACAGAAAAATGGACTTATGCAAGGCTCAGGAAAAGAGTTTGGGATTGCAATATCTCTGATAACCCCCACTGTACAACTGGTGCAGGACCATTTTTTAAGTAGTAATATGCAAATGACAAGACAAAATCCATCACAAGACAAATAATGACTGATTCCATGGGAAGGTGGTGAAACAAGGCAGTTTCACTTTTACCCAAGGAACACTGACACCCACCACAAGACAGAGGAGCAACAGGGAGCTTATTGCAGTTACCTAATTTGAGGAAAGACTGGGACATTACAGGCAATCATAATCACGGCAGACAAAAATCTGAGACCAGTGGATGAAGAGAGATCACTTTCTCCTGCTCCAGAGATTTGATTTCTATCATGCTCAGTATAGACTGAAGATAGTGAGCTTCATGTATGAGATTTCCAGAATACGAACAGGACTATACATTAACAACCGCTAAATCATGGGCAACAGATCTGAATCAAGCCCAGTTTAAAAATCTGTTTGGTCCTGGGTAAAAGTCTTGGCTGAAGCTTTCACCAGGATTGGGTCTTCTCCTGCAAAAATTGTAGCACCCAAAAGAGCAGAGGTCATTTTGCACCTATCTAATTATTTCCTTAAAATAGAAGACAAAACCTTTTAATCACCTAATTTTAACACTTTTGGTAGAAAATAGAATATTTTTCACTTCTGGTAAAAAATATGTTCAGTCAATGAGGCAAAACAAACAGGAATGGACACATCAAAAAATGGCTTCCTAAGTTTTCTTCTTTTAAGGGACTAAAAGGCACAATGCCAAAAATAAGACATATGGAAGGCTAGCTGTTGTACCAAATTGCGAAGCTGCTCAGAATTCCTAGGAAAACAATGGGATCATAACTCAACAGGCATTTCTGATGGCAAAATGTGGGGAAATGACAGAAAGGGAAATCAATAGAGATATTGTATTACCTGGCTATAAAGTATTCAAGAAGGATAGATCAGGGCCAAGTTTTCTTCTAGCATAACTCCAATGACTTCAGCAGAGTCATGGCAGTAAAGACTAATTTTCTGGGGCAGAGACCACTGGAGTAGCAGTAGACTCAACTTCCACAGTATTCAGTGACATGACATCATTGCAGGCACAGAGCCTTAGTTTAGCATCTATCTTGACGGAAATACCACACTGTAAACACATTTTCAAGTTGTAATACCCACTTCCTCTTCCATAAAAAGTGTTTATTCCAAAATGAAGGCAATCGGAGGGGAAAAGAAGTCTAATTTAATAGCTACCTGATCAGCAAGATGGAAGTTAAAAAATTTAGTTTAAGTACTTCTTGAAACTGACAGTTCTAGGGTATGAGGAGAATTGAAAAATATTTTTCCATTAATTTAGAAAAGCTAAAATAAAGGTAATTATTGATGAGCGAGTGTATACGAGTGACCAGAATATCACCCGGTTCATGTTCTTAAAACAGCAATCAGGACAAAATCTAGGAGTCTTTTAGATGCACAAGGTACTATCACTTAATCAGAAATCAGCAACACAGAGTAAACACTAAACATTCTCATTATGCCTGAAGTGCAACATAGTACATGGTAACTCAAGAGTATTTTTCCCTGTATGTGGTAATGATTTGTAAAAACGAGTAATAAGGTGAAAAAAGTTCCAGAAGTAATAAGATTTATCTATTTTAAACTTAGAACAAGACAACCCTTGAGGTCTCTGACCAAGCTGGGTGCACCTACAGCATAATAGATCTGACCCCTGTTTACAAATATAAGATAATGTACAGCAGAAAACTCAGTGTGAACTGTCCACACACTAACAGCTGCAGCCGATATTAATTGTGACCGCCCAGGGACAAGACTGGGGTGTCA
The DNA here is from genome assembly GCF_036250125.1 of Pseudopipra pipra. Classification (NCBI taxonomy): domain Eukaryota; kingdom Metazoa; phylum Chordata; class Aves; order Passeriformes; family Pipridae; genus Pseudopipra; species Pseudopipra pipra. The sequence continues at coordinate 24,380,280 of NC_087550.1, forward strand.
CTGGGGACAGCTCAATGACAGCCTGATCAATATGCACAGGCAGTAGGGAAGGGTGAGGGGGAAGCAAAGGAAATGCATGGCTGATGAATGTACCCAAGTACATTCTGGTACTGCCATATAAATTAGGGGTATGCTCTCATTTACAATGCTACATTCAGTTCCAGCCAACAATCCCTGTGTCCCTTGTGGTGCCATACAGCTAAACCATCAGGGATCGGAATAACAGACAAATAGGATTACTGCCTGCAGGAGGCCACAGATGCTTCCAAGGACAAAGTTAACTTTCATTCTAGTGGGGCAGATGCCTTTGCTATGGAATATGACTTAGGGACTCCCTAAGGCCTCATCTTCAAAGGCAAGCTGAATCCTGAGTCATAACATCCCCCCCCCCCCAATTAAAATATTAAACTCTAACTCAAAGATGACAAAATAAGGAAACCAAGTGATTTCAGCATTCATTAAAAGACTTCAAACACAAGTGATCAGCTGAGGTCTGATCTAGCAATGGAGTTACACAGTCTGCATAAACCCACCAAAGCAGGAACCACCCTAGTGTAGCATGTGTCTCTGCAGATCTTAGTTCATGTTCAAGACACCAAGCACACCTACATATGAACCAGCCACATGGGAGACGGCTTCTGCCTGGTTCAGCTAAGCAAAAATCTGTCCAGTTTGTGAGCTTCTGTTTTTGCCAAAGCAGATGGAGCAGTACACCTTGGACAGTGTGTGTGAAAAATACACTGGCACCTCCCACCCAGCCAACTGCCAGTGCTTGCTCCTATCTTTCATAATTTCATACATCAGAACTAGAGCACCATGAGCCTGCCCAGGGGACACCATTCACACAGCCCCGCTTACCAGCTCCTCTCAGTAACTGTGAAGGCTAGAGGAGCAAAGGAGAAGAAATGCAATGCACAGAGCTTGACTTTGTCCCATTGGAATCTGGGCATCACGGTGAGTCTGAAAAGACCACGAAATAAAGCTCTTCCTATTCTTCAGATGGAGAAAATTACTCCTTTCCACTTGCCTCTGCTACAAGTGGAAAGAAGGGGATAAAAACAACATCCTCAGGACTCAAAATGATCTTTTGACCTCCCACGTGTGACACTTGTTTTCAGCACTACCACATCTTATTCTTGCTTAGTGATATCCTCAGAAGCCAGTCTGCCACCATAAAAGAAAATGCTGCAGCTGTAAATAGTGATGAACATTGAATATTCTTTACAATTTCTGGAAATCTTGTGTCACACCTATGACTGCACTCTAATTACCCAATTCAGAAGCAGGAAGAAGAGCACATGGCTTATTGTGTCCAGCCAGATCTTGTGTACATCACTCAAACTGTGATTATCCACCAAATTGTTCACAAATTAGTGAGACCAAAAATTATTCACAGAAATTTTCTGAATAATCCCAAATAGCCAATAAATTGAGAGAGGGCAAAAGGTGATGATGATCTGCTTATCAGCAATTTTGAAACATGAACAGAAAGTTGAATTTGCTAGGCTTCTTCCAAAAGTTGTTTGAATTTTCACCATAACAGGTATGTGAATTTGACTAAGCACTGCAGACCATCTTTGAAGTTGAGTGAAAAATAGGTTCAAATATGGTCAAATTTGAACAAAGATAGAATGTTTCCAGAGCTGTCATGATTTTCTTTTCTCTCCATTACCTATAAATTGTTTACCCAGAACTCCATGCATGTTATTGCTGTTGAAAACATGGTCAAGTGCATGATACCAAAAAAGAAAATGGCTTGTTCAAAACTGACTGTGATTGCACAAAAGTTAAAAAAGGTTGAGTTTGCTTTCTCTTCCTCCTCTGGCAAGTCCACTGAAACGTGAATTTCCTCAACCATTTTTTGTAAGCCCTAGAAGTTTTTAGCTTTCCATTTTTGTTTAACGTTTTCAAGCCATTTTTAAAAATACAGTGTTTTCAAGATAGGTCTGCATTGAGGCTTTCAGGTTTTTTTGTTTTCAAGGTTCTTATATTAGATAAGTATCTGAAAGCTCTGGGAAACTTCTGAAAAGAATGCATAAAGTTAAAACAATCTGTCAGGAATCTTCTTGCAATATTTCCCCCAGCCTCTTATTTACTTCTGAAAGGAAAAGGAGAAGTTATTTCTGCAGAAGTTACCTTTACTGGAAGGACAGCCAAGGGAAAGTGCTAATAAAAGGCTGTTTTTCTGCTTTTTCTGGGGTACGAGACAGACAAACAGAAGTTCATGACAAAACCCTCTGATGACTTATTCCTTTTGTTGCAATAAATGCTGACAGCTCTCCACCCCCACACAGACACATACTTTATTTCATTAGGTACTGCTCAGACACTTATTCTAACTGAATATTTCAGAAGAGATGTATGTCCTGGTTGAAAGGCCATAAGGGAGAAGGAAGAGCATTTCACTTGTCACACACACAGGGGGGACAGAGAACATCATACCATGACTGTTTCCAATATTATTTCATTACCACTAATTATCTGGCTAGCTCCTACTGACTATTAAAAAAAAAAAATGCATGGATACCACTCAGCAATGCCCCTTTTCTGCTCATGCAGGCACCCAGACTATGACAGTGCATTCCCCATTTACTCAGCAAGCTTCTCCCATATGTGTACAAGCATACCTTGCACATCAGAATGCACATTTTGCAAATCATAACATAACACTTATTCTACCCTAGTGATTAAACCACAGCCCACTATCTTAAATAGGTATGCAATTTTTATAGATGACCAGGTCATTTGAGATTTTTGTCTCCTCTCTCCCTGCTCTCATACATACATTTTTTCAAAGTCTTCCTTGAAACAACTAAAAGGGATCTCATCTTGAAAGAATGAGGGCTCATCACCTTCTGATAATTAAGCTTCTTGAAGGGGTCTTAAGGTGGGCAAGCAGCCTCACAGAACAGCCCATAATCACTAGTCACCACAAAAAACCTTGCCTATATTATATGAAACATGAAATAGCTAGAAATACAAGGAATGCAACGAGGAATTCAACCCATAAAGCCTTCTTTGTGCAACTGAGAAGCCTCAGAAGTGCTTTGAAAGGCTTGAAGGAAGAGAAATTATTTTAACAAAAGAACAAAAAAAAAAAGAAAACTTGAAAGAGAACAGAAGTTCTGAAGTGTGTGGGGGTGGGAGAAGTCTTCAGTGTTAGGAACACCAAAGAGATCTCTAACTCAAAGCTACCAGAATAGCTTAAACAAGTTGAGGTGGCTGTGGCTTGATATTCTTACTTTGGCAGCAACTGTAGTTTGTTGCCCAGGGGACTACACTGTGGCTCTAACTGGACTGTAGTTTAATTTGTAGAGGACCTAGAGGATGGCAGCTCCCTATATCCCAAAAAGAGCAGCTCAGCTTCCAGGAGGCTACAGTATTGTGCTGTCATGCCATAGCTTGCTGACAAGGAAACTACATCCTACTGTTTCTAATTAACACCAAGCACTGGAGAAGGGACACAGACAAGGGAGAGGGCCCATGTTTGCTATGCATGAGCTGCCCTCCTCTGCCAAGCAGAGCAGCTCTCAAGTGACCACAGTAGGGCTGAGATGAGAAAGGGTCTGGCAGCCCCTTCACCACGACAGCACCACAGTTTGAAATTCCAATTTCCTCCTGCTCCCCTGGGGTAGTTTATGAGCCATTTTGGTTAGTGAACGTTGGCTCCTAAAATTAATGAGCGTGTCTGTTTTCAACATACGGTCAATTGCTGATTGTTCTGATGTGGTGAGCTAGGCTGATGAATACATACCACCCACAGATAAAAAAAGAGCTGGGCTTTCCTCTCGTGTGTCGAGGGAAGGGAAGAGGAAAAAGAAATAACAGCAAAAAAAGAAAAAAGCCAAGTGCCAAAGGCACATCAGTGTAACTGCACCTAAAAATGCACTTAAGAGACCAGAAAAGATGTATTCTGCTGCAGCTAGGATTTTACTGAACACTTAGATCTGGTAATTTATTTTTTCTCTGTGTGTGTAGCCAACAACGGACCTGGGATCCTACAGTCCCAGCCTTAACTGAAAGCCAAACCACAGCCATAAAAAGGTGTCTCCTCCTCACTCCCCTCACTCATGGGAGTAGGTAACATCAAATTGTCTCACACTGATCAACTGGTTCTCTCTTACAGTAACCCCTAGTGTCTGCTTCATACCTATGAATTCCCCAAGGAAGTGGCTCAGCACAGCTGGAGGCGCACATGCACCTGGTCATTTCACAAAGTGGCCACATGCACTACCTGCACAATTACAATAGACAGCAGATGCAGCTAGTCAACCCAAAATGTCAAGTAATAAAAGTTCTGATTAAGAATAAAATAAAAGAAAAAGGCCAAAGCCCCCTTGCCATCATAAGACATGCTGCTAGTAAATTAAAATTTTATGCAACTGTATACATCATATGTGCCTACCATCTACAGCCATGTGTTCATCTCATGAAAAATACATGACAATCTAAGCAGCATTAATAGTGTTTATGAGCCTATCACCCATGGGCAGACATTCCCTTTATGGTTCTAATGAAATAACACAAAGACACACCCAGTAGTCATAACCTTCTCAAAAGAAAAAACTCTAATCTGTATTCCTGAACCTCCCAACCCCAAATTCTTGATGTCCCCAAATGAAAAGAAAACAAATTCTACAAAAACCCAACACACTAGAGAGGCTTCTTCACCAAACAACAAAGCATCTGTCAACCCTGTTATACATCTGTTATGTATACATCAGGCGGGGCTTGTAAGGATGAGAAGTTGAACTGGAAACTGGAGCAGGAGGTGGCTGGTAAAAGAGGAAGAAAAGGGAAATCAGATAGCATGTGAGGGAGCAGAGGGCAAATAGGAGAGATGGAAAAGCTGAGAGCAAGAGGGAAAGTTAAAGGGAGGTTAAGGAGAGAGTGATCGATTGCCAAGTCTGTATTAACTCAGTCACAGGGCTCTGGCAATCTCTAAATGGACTGAGCTCTGCTCTCCTGGTTTATGATACCAGCAGAACCATTTGATTGAATTACAGTTCTTCAACTGATCGCTCTGTATCAGTAATATGACTTCTCTACTCACCAGCCAGCTCCTCTTACAAAGGGAAGCTTTGATGGCGAGGAATTCTTTCCTGATATTTTTTATCTGGAGCAAATCAGTATGAGTTGAATTTCTTGTGTTGACATTTCATAGGGAGAGCAACACAGCAGGTACCACAGCCAGTCCTTGACAGCAATGTAAAGGCAGAAAAGGGACAAACACACTTGGATATACAACATGCAAACCTTTGAACTAGGCAGAGATGAAGGCTACTTCCAGATAAAACGTGCCTGCAACCTCACACCACATTCATTCATTTCAAGCTGTCCCACTCATATCTACCTTCACTGAGCAAGCATTGGTGCTGTCAAAAGCCACTGTCTTTTTGCATTTGATTCAGGGGCAAACTTAAATATTTGACTTTCTTGCATTTCTACCTAGCATACTTATTGCCTCACTTTTGAGCATTCAGGTTTGGGGCTTTGCTTTTGAAAGCACCACAATAGGAGAAAATTTCAGAAGGTATTTGAAGAAGAAAAAAAACAACCTGTCAACTCTACCCACATTTATAAGGAACTCTTAACTTCTTTCCAGAAGAGAGAGGATCAAAGCACAAGGAAAGATATTAAGTAGCCATACACCAGCACTGCAAACCCAGCATGACACGAGACTGCTTTACCTGCAGCAGGGACTTCAGATTGACTGAAGTCAGAAGCTCTAAATCAATAGAGTAAGCACTGTGGAGAAGATATGCAGAACATACTAGACATCAATGAAACTTCACCTTACATGATGACCCTTGTGGGTCACCAGGTAGCAGAGGCTGGAAAAATCCCACCATTTTTCTGAGTTAAACTAAGCCAAGCTAACTCTAGGCCATTTTCAACTTCTTTTGGCCCATTACCTTCCCATCCTTCCAAGTCTAATAGACATGACTTGTTAATCAGGCTGGAACATCGACCTTGCTGTATCTGTCTCCATTCCTAGTAGTCGACAAGTGGGGAGACAAAGATGACTTCAAAAACCCCTGACACTTATAATGACAACTCTCAAAAGCAGGGTCAAATCTTGAGCAGTGATGTGTATCAGAGGGCAGTTTAGGCACTGGGCACTTCTTTAGATTTGGATCTGTAGCAAAGCAACTGTACCCTGAGGCAAATACATCATTTCACTAGAAGTCTGCAGCACCTTGAGAAAGCAACACACACCCACAGCTAATATATTTCTAACTTCAGTAACTATCTCCTTTTTGGAACTGCCAAGACAAGTGATGCATTGATTTTCCTACAGCTCACCCTGCATGATTGGTATCAAGGCTGTGTAGGCGTCTGGTGAAGTGTTCACAAATTTCTCTGAAAAAGTAAAGACAAAGAAATCCACAACAATTCAAGATGCCTAGACGAGTACAAAAACTTCTCCTTAAGGCAGGCTTATGCTATGCAGTCAGAATTGAAACTGAGACATAAATGAAATCTCAACTGAAGACCTTTGCAGAAAGCACCTGCAAAATCATCTGCATGTACTCGGAAAGTAACCTTTGCAGAGGTAGTAACAGCAGGGCAAGTGACATTTGCATTTTAGAACTAGATAGAGAAGCAGGCTGCAGAGACATGATGAAAAGGGAAAAGAAATCTATTGGTGTCCATCGAGATCCCTGCTGCAGCATGGGACAGGTGTCACTTGGGGTCTCATCAATGACTGACATTTTCCATCGAAGCTTTAGACTGCACCTGCATTTGATTTGGCTGAACAATTGCTATCAGCTCCTGCCTTCTACATCACATCTCTGTTTTGCTCACTAGATTTAAAGACATACACATACATAAGAGATATATCTCTGAGGATACAGAAAAGAGACATAGATGTCCCACAATGGGCTCCTGTTCCAATAGCTGCCCCTTTCTCCCAGCTCTTCCCCAGGGAAATCTGTCTCTCTTATTTACAGAGTGAGCTGCCCAAAGGGAAAAAACCCCACAAATTCAGGAACTGCTACCCATATATATATTAACTAATTCATCTCCCAGAGGTGTAACTACTCCTTACAAGGCATTTGGCAAATGTCATTGTCACTGGAGAAAATCCAGGCCCAGCGGGAACTGCTTATAACCACCAATCTGTATGTGTAGAACTTGGGTTCTATATCTTCTAAACCAAGAGCTGTCTCTTCTACCTTACTGGCACAGCCTCCCAACATATTCCTCCTCCTCCTCTCCCAAGTTAAGACATAGCAGTACGACAGCGTGTACAGATGCAGATTTTTTTGCATATAAAGTTTATCATCTAATCACTCAAAGAATAAAGTGCCAAGGAATATTTCAGTAATCAGACTAGATGCATAAATATCCTGTAGTTACACAGTTGTTACAGCATATCATTTCTTAGTTAGTTTTCTGCTTTTACAGCTATCATCATAGTGACTGCAATCCCCTCCTAAACACTAAATGATCTCTACAGAAATGATCTCAGGTCAGGGAGGAAGAGGAAAACATTATTCATCCCACTAGAGAGGACACCAGCGGGCAGAGACAAAGGTGGTAAGCAACCATTACTTCCCTGGATCCTTTGGGATGTGAATTTCCCACAGCCTCCTTATGACCTCAGAGACACAGACCCCAACCTCTAGCACTCCCACACCTGGTTTTCTTCCTTTTACATTGTGGGAGGTAGCACACTTTAACAACAGGTCCCACGGCCAGCACATACCCCTCTCTGCAATGCAATAAGCTTTCATGGAAGCCCCTCTTCCAGGCCTTTCTCCCCTAGCATGGGTCACATTTACAAAATGTATGTCTTGGCACTGATAGGGCAAAACTCTTGCCTTCAGTGAGGTCTGGTGTTATCCTCAGTTTCTGCATATAGCAGTTCAGAGTGTTACAACACACCTGCAAAATAATTCCCTCTCTCATACAAAATACAACTAGTCTAAGCCAAGCATGAACAAATAATCAAGAAAATTTCCCTATCAAATGCCACTATTTTATTATCTACTTCCCTTTCAAATTCTGATGGTAATTCAGAAGCTGGACATGTATAAAAAGGAACATTTTGAAAACTTGGAATCAGCATGATAAATTATTTAACACTTTTGAAAATTCAAGTTGCATGCTTACACCTTCTGAATCAAGCATTTTGTTTCAATTTGTTGAACCAGTTTCCCCTTTTGACTCCAGAACAGCCATGCTCCAAGAAGGAATTGCACATTCTCGGGAGGGACTTAAGTTTCTCATTTCCTCTCTGTCTTCTATATACTAGATTAACTAGCTCCAGTTTGTGTTCCCTGAGGTAAAAAGTCTGTTTGATCATCAATACACCATGATTTCAACCAGAAGAAATCACATCAGGTCTTGGGAAACAAGCCCCCAGAATCCTGTCTGCTTTGTAGGAGTGAGGGCAAGAGAAACACATTTTCAATGCAAATTTTCTGGTCAGCTCAATCAGTAATCCCAAACAAAGCTATAAATACAAACTTTTGTTATCAAAGAAAAATCCCTCATGCACAAGAAGTGTATTGATAACAGCTCTTTGACCAGTAAATATAAATTTAATAGAGCAAGAAAACAACTGGGACCCCAGACACATTGTGGGAGTGGTGCTCATATTGAAGTGAACAGAGATGCTCTAAATACTTTTATGTTTCAAAGACACTTGGCTCTTTTTTAATAGGGCATGAACTTCCAGTCATCTGATGGTTTAAAGATCATCTATACTCCAATTGCCATCTAGGATATCAGATTCACAAATGCATATTCTGAATCCCCATTTTGCTCAGTAAAGACCCTATTAAGCTCATCCTTTTTTTCCTGGCATTCAAAAAAAATAATTAAGGAACAGATGAATGAATGAATGGGCAAGAATGATGCAAGAAAACAGGATAGATGAGGACTACAACAGCTGCAGTTACTTTGGACATCTCCAGGTTTCCAGCATTGAGACCTGATCAAATCACAAGGAGCCATGAACCAAGGAGAAGGTGGCTTCATAGTGCCCAATATTAGAAACCATTGCTCGTAAGCTCTCAGACATAGGCAGACCTAGCATATCTAGCAGCACTAGCAAGAGGCCTTGAAACAGCTTTTAGCATCTGGCACCTACCCCTGCAAGCACTTTCTCACGTGAAACAAACTGCACTACCAGTCAATTCCCACCGGGACCAGATATCACGCTGTCCCCCATGGGGAAAACACACTCTGATAAATTGGCTAAAAACACCGAGATTTGCTGGTTCCATGGAAAACACTGAAATGAGCTGCCTGCACAATTAAATAGGCCACGTAAATAGGTTCTCATATCTTAGGCATAGGAGGCACAAATAACTTACAGGCCTAGCAGCCAGGCAGGGATGCCACCGCTGCTCTCCTTTGCCTGTTGTCCAGCAGGAGCACAGAATCAAGCATTCATATTACAACTCACAGCAGCTCTGCAAAGCTGGCAGCAAGGGAGAGGGCAGCACACCTGAAGTACTCTTCACTCTCATCAGACTGTACTGAAGTGGCCTGGGAGTAGCTGATTGTAATCACAGTCTCCTGCTGAGCTAGATGGATACTACAGAAGGCAGCATCCAGCTGGACTAGGGTAAGATATAGTAACAGTGGCCACAAAGAACAAAGGCTTAGAAAAAAAAAAAGGTGAATTTTGGGACAGCAGAATGAAGGATAGACCATGTATCTGTTCAAATCAAAAGTTTCACTACATCCCAGGGCACCATATTCATTCACAGGTAGGCATAGGCAGATGTGCCCTCAGAACAGCTCTTACATGAATGAGGCCCACCAGTCAAGGGTTTCAACTCAGGCTTCCCAAAAACATTCTACTTTATTAATTTTTAAAATTCAAAGTTCCTTCATCTCCCATTCAATCCATATCAGGAGAAAAACACAGTAAGACACCATTAACTTTAATTGTTAGCTCTTACTAGAAGCATCCCATTTCTGTAACGAATAAACATCTATCTGCTTAAGTGTTTCAGAGCTCAGACCTCCAGTCACATTTAGGTGTTGGGAGAACTGCATTGCCATTTTAAATTCAGATAAGGCCAAGATCAACCATGACTTTTTCAGAAGACCTCTGCTGACCTCCTTACTGCTCCCTTGCTGCCATAGGACCAAAAAATCCAAACCAATAAGCAAACACTAACCACCTCCTTATATCGGAGGGGCTTTTAGGAACCAAGAATGTTTCAGAAAAAGTAGATATAGGTGGGAAATATACATACTTATAGCTTACTTAATATTCAGTTCAACTTCCATAAAAGGTTTCAGATGCAGAAATAGCTTTAGAATTCCTTACAGATACCCTATCACTGCTTAGTATCTCCAAGGTCTGGCTGGCACAGTACATTTCTTTCATTCATAAACAGCTTGTTGTTGATGCTGCAGAAAATGCCTGCAAAAAGCTGTTCAAGGTTTTTGACATTCCAAGTTACCAGCCTGGCAAAACAAATTGCTGTCTTTCACAAAGCCCCTCCTTAGTTTGACAGGGCCTTTGAAGGCAGCGGGCAAAGGCCTGAGCTAAGATGCCTGTATCCATTGTCTCCTTTCTGTCTGTTCTCCTTGTGCCTCCCCAAGAAGCTGGATCAAAGCATCCCCATGGGGACATTTCATTAAAAAGCAACTCCCTTCCTTGACCAGGTCACTGGCAGCATTACACAAGGTTGCAAGTTCTTGTCCATCAGACAGTGCTTATAAATAGCACAGGGACAGTACTCTCCCTCCATTTTTAATAACAACTGCAGAAATCTCACAGAAGGACTCCAGAAGGATGGGAAGGGAGGAAGGTTGTCTCTCTAAAAAACTTCTCCTTTAGACACACCTGACCACATTAAGAACAAGCAGCTCAAAGACATTCAATTTAACATTAAAGAAAAAAAAAGACACCAACAAAACCCTAAGGGAGTGCTTCCAGCAGCAGAACTAATGAAGCCTCATTTTCTACAGATTTGCATCTCATGATTGATTGACTTCAGTGCATTAGGAAGAGAAAGCACCAGCTGAAACTTTGCCTGCCCTTTGGGCATTTATAACAACTCACTCCTGTGAATTTTTGCATGTATTAAGGTTTGAGTTCATGCTGTGGAGTCTCCTACATTTGGGAATTCAGAAGGCTCTAGGGGAAGCATTTTCATTCAGCTTAGACCTCACTGAAAAGTGAGGCCATGCAAGTACAGTAGCAAAGACAAAAAGGTGCCATTAATTTGCTGACATATGGTAATTTGAGAGCCTCAGTCCATAGACAACTTCATCTTTCCTGGACTGGACTGAATTGGAGTCCAGAGGAAATTATTTTGTTTTGTCATGAGGTGTGGAAGTAGAAACACTTATGATGAAACAGGTTTGCCCATAGACACCATTTGCATGAAAGTTTTTGCCTGAGCATTTGATGTTTAAATAGCACTTTACACCTAAGACCAAGCACTTACAATCCCCAGCCTTTCTTTACCATGCGCTCAGAGCAGCCTGGGTGGTAGGAGGAGCATCAACTCCTAAAGTGTCTCATGGCTGCAAGAACAGAGACATCTCAAACTAGAGGCCAAACACTAAAAACAGAGGCCCCATCAAGCTACCAAAAGCTCCCAGAAGGAACCAGCAGCACAGGATTAAGCAGAGTTATAGTTGCTGCTTCTGACAAGCACACAAAAGACCTGCCAGTGCTGATAATTCATAAACACTGCAAGCACACTGCTGCTGGGACTGCACCAAGCACCAACAGCTCATGGAGTGTCATCACTTCAGGTTGAGCAACCACTTCCCTGGCACACAGGAGTCCCGAGCGCTCATTGTGCCTGAAGCAATTTTACATGAGACAGCGACAAAGTAATTAAACTTTGAATCCTCTAGAAATAGAAGGCTGCACTTGTCATTGCCGAGTCCCTCCTGCTATCAGGGAGCACCTTGATGATGAGTGACATCACATGGACTCAAGGTGACAAACCAGACTTTTCTCCCAAATTAATATCCTGACAGCCCATCCAGGAGGAAGACCCCTTTCATTCTTTAAGCACTGTGCTTAAACATTAAATAATTAAGTTTCTTACTCTGAATCTTAAGCCAACACTGCAGCTGAACAAGAGATGAGCAAAGAGGTTTGCATTTTAGACTCCCCAAACAATCAATGCCACTAAACATTTGCACCCTGTAAAAAGATCAGCTAGGTAATCAAAATACAGTATGTAAAAAGGAAGGTTTACAAGTGTTAAGCTCCCATGTCTGTCAAACCCTTCAAAATACTGTCAGTTCTGCTTCCCAATTAAAACAATCCTGTCTTCTTAAAGCCACTCCTGTTCTATTCTCTCCTTCTGGTATGACTGTCTCACACTGTTTATCGACACATCAATCCCCCAAATTGTGAGGTTGCTCCATGTCACATTACAAAACCTACGACCATTTGTTTTAGCGTATCAACAAGCTTCACTGAGATTAATGTCTGATTTTATTCCAAGTTGTACAAACACACAGCAGATACTTCCTGCCCAGATCACGTAACCCATAAATACACATGATAAGGGATCATGGTATTATATGCCTTCACAGAAGGTGAATGAGAAAAATCCCGTAAACTATCCACAATCCTTCAGGTAGCCTGTGAGGTTGCTAAGAATTGCTTTCTTTAGTTCCAGCTCAGTGCCTTGAACGTTAATCGTTGCTTAAACAGCCCTCTCAGTTCACAAAAGAGTACCTTTACCACTAAGAGTATCTGTACTACTACAAAAAAAAGCATCTGTACTACCAAGCCAGCCAGTTAGCAATATCATCCCTCTTTTACATTTTATTCCCCAGACCCTTCTACATGCATGTGTAGTAAGTTTTCATGTGAGACTTCCCTACTGCCAAATGCTGTGTGCAATATGGAGCTATGTAAAACAAGTACTGTTATAAGCATTTATAAGAAAAGAGATTGATAGACAGGCAGCCCTCAAAAGCTGAATAGGTTAAAGCAGTGCCACTACATTCTATAAGCAAAGGGCAAGACCAGCATGTATCACACAGTTAGGCAAAAATTTATGAAATAACTGAGATCTTATGTGACAATTACTTATGCAAAAGCAAATGGTAAAAGAATGTGATTCAACATAATACATGTGAGAGAAGATGAATGTTAAGTGCTTGATATACACATTCTTAAATCATAAATTTGAAATTAAACAAGTAGCTCTGAGAGCCAGAGCTAATGAAATTTTTTTTTCCTACAGCTGTGCATCTCATGGCTGGGCATCTTCAATGGTGGAGAAGTTGTGAATGCCTAGTGAAACTTCCTCCACTGTAGACACACTCCCAGGGCTTTCTCCTGGATAAACTCTGTGAGGTTGAATAAAGAGCTGGACTCACACCACACTTTCACTCTCAGTCAGATCAAACCAAAGTGCTTTCATCTCCCACACCCACATACTTATTTTCAGAAATCCCTTTTTCCTAAAGGCCTCAGTGTCGGAAATAGTTGGCAGGACCTGGAGCTACAATGAGCAGGGAGAGAATACAAAGGAGCATGCCCAAAGACCACAACTGGTTCAGTTTCTCTCCTTCCTGTATTTCAGCAGTAAGGTGATGCTTTACCAACATGTGATAGGTAGTAACAAGAACAACAGCTGCAGATGACATCCTAAACCCTGCTTGCTCCAATTATGTGAGCAGGAGCATACCAATCTCTATTAAAGTACAGCCCTTGTGCTGTCAGTTCACTAAGAGGGAACAGCAGCAGCTGGTCAGTTTATAGCAGGCAGAAAGGGGCACCAGAAGGACCCGTAACTATTAGACAGGCAGAGAGGAGCAAGATGGGCTTGCTTTCTCTTCTTCCCCAATCTACCAGAACGCACAACTGTGATTAACCTTCAGTCCAGCAATCATCGGGTCTTTCAACATCGTAACAAACAGAAAAACTTGCTTCCAGATGTTATTGTGCTAAGTGCAACGTGCACATACTTGGATTAAAGTCGCAAAGAATAGTTCCTACATAAAATGCAAAAATAACAGATTCCATTGCCTTAAAAACTCCCATAAAGCAACATGCTTATGTCTCAGAGAATTGCCAGAAAGTCTCCAGCCCACCAGGTTTCAGCAGAGAAGCTTGCTAGCCAGACCTTCTGCACAGGAGTGGGAGTATAAACTGGCAGATGCAGTCAGCACTGAACATTCACAGGGTGCTGGTCCCGATTCTACTGTGAGCACATTAAGCAAGTCATTTTACCTCTCTGTCTCAATTTCTTTATCTGTGAAATGGAAATGCTGATACTTAGGTAGAAGAATTCAAATGAAGGAGTACATTCAGGCAGGCTCTAAAGTGCAACAGTGTTGATTGTCAGAGACCTGAGAAAGCCCAAAATAGCTGTGAGAATATTTCACCTACATCCTTATTAGACTAGTTATTCCCAGAAGTGAGAGATACTAACAACAGAGTATCTCCTGTAGGTTCAGTCCAGTGTGTTAGAGGAACCTGAAGTCGGATAAGGCCAGGCTGTCACCATCAGTGACCTAAGTCATTCCCCTTGTAATTTAATATTCATTTTAAGAATGACTCAGAGTATTTACCCGAAACAATTTTAGCAGACATACTTCTTTTGAAACCCAACTACTCATTGTAAGCTAGTTCATCCCCCGCTCTTCTTGTGCCAACACTTCAGTTTAAATAGACCTTTTCTCTTCCTGCTCTATTTTGACTCAGTGTATTTACAGAAGTCAACTCCATTCCTTCTGCGTCTTGACTTCAGCAGCCAAACAAACCCAGCCTCTGCTGAGTCCCTGTTCCTACCAAGGACTTGCTCTGAATCCTGAGAGACAAAGCCATAGCATAACTGACCCTCCCTTTCTGCCATTATAATCCTGGTACTTACTAGGCTTTTTTTTTTTTTTCCCAGGAGCACATGGTGGGTGTCTCAATTGTCAGAAAGAGTAAAACAGCACATGAAACAGGTCATACAAGTGCAGTGTCCTTTATAGAGTATGCTACTGTGCATTATTATTTCCATTGAAAAAGAGGCACCCAGAACATAGACAATATTTCTCCTTGCATAAAATACCATAGTAGAGGACTTTGGTGCATAGGACCTACAAAACCCCAGCCAGCCATGAGATGCATCCTATGGAAAGAGAGGCAAGCTCCGCAGTCTTTGTGTTCGAACATTGGATGAGAAGCCTAGATTATATTCATAGCTACCACAAGTCTCTGACATATACACATTTCATAGGACAGATTACCTTTAGACATTGCAATAGGGGAGGTCAGGGGTAGAAGAAACAGTAAACACTAGTTGAGAAATTATATCATGGAGAAAAAGAGGGAAGACCTACAAAGCACACATTTGCCTTCTGCATATATATATATGAAGGTACTACCATGCTTACAGCAAGGTTCAACTCCAAAGTCCTCAGCTCTAGATTTGTCCTCTGACAACAGTCACATCCCACAGCATCTGCCACTGTGTTAATGAAGACAGCCACATCATGTAATGAGCCCCTGCACACCTGTGCAAGCTCTGGGAAGCAGCTGGCAAGTTCCTTTACCCACCCACAAGCTCTACATCTGCATCCATTCACTTCTTCAGCAAGGATTTGCCCCCAGCCACAGTACCACCACCCTCCTGATTTTCAGCTCCTTCCTTCCACTGTCTTTAGGCAGGACTCAAGGTGCAGCAGCCATCGCCTCCCTACTCCCAGGAATTCAGCTTCATTGCCTCACAACTATGGAACACTGAAGACACCAGTACTTTCTTCATAGGAGTTTTGCCATGGCAGCTGACACTCTCAGGTGGCTGTCTTTGCTATGGTATCAGAAAAGGATGTGTGAGCATCTGAGGCAGGCAATTATAGGATGACTAGGCCATGTTAAAAAAGTTTCTTCCTAATCCTGTCAGATGCTGCTTGCCTTAAGCCCTGAAGCTCTAAGATATATTGATCACCATCTCCTTTTATCCCACACAACAGAGCTGTGTTTATTCCCATATTCCTGGGCCATCCCTAATCCCACTCACTTGACAACCTGAGAGATCTCTAGTGGCAACAACTCCTGCTGCCCCAGTCAGGGGGAGCGTGCATATGTGTTTCTCCATTTCAAGCAACTACTAAGCTTGTCAGGGAAAAAAAGGACAGAGCATTTAACCCAGTAGCTCCATGCCTGGGCTCCTCTGGTGCTTGTGTGTGCACAAAACAGCAACCCTGAAAAAGATAAGGCTTTGCTGACCCCCAGAATTACTGGAAAAATCCCATCCAAGTTTCTTGAGTTATACCAGATGATACTGAAAGGCAGGGGTAACAGAAGGCTGTTCTAATCAAGCAGATTACACTTCTTTCACCTGTGCTAAGGCCACTTTTGCTTAGGGAGCTCAGAGAAGTGAAGTCATCTAGGAGGACCTTAGCTCATACCTTCCACAAGAGAAGGTTAGTTACCACCAGGATATACTAAAAACTACTACCCTGTTCTTCACACTTTCCATCCCCAGCAAGGCACTCAAGCAAAAATAACTTATTTCTGAGTAAGAAAACTCCACCCCAAGACTTTTAATCTTGTAACATAAATAG
Source organism: Pseudopipra pipra (assembly GCF_036250125.1). Classification (NCBI taxonomy): domain Eukaryota; kingdom Metazoa; phylum Chordata; class Aves; order Passeriformes; family Pipridae; genus Pseudopipra; species Pseudopipra pipra. Next base: position 24,396,795 of record NC_087550.1, read on the forward strand.
GCACGTTCAGGTTTCAATTTCCAACCTTCTTTTCATTAGGTGAAACTAAGATAATTACTATCTCTCACACACATGTAATTATTTATACAGTACTCTTCTACACCAGTCACCATTTCTTATACCTTTGGTGCTTGCTTCCACATACAGCAGCACCAGGCTGGAATTGTCCTGTTAGAAGTCTTTACTCCAACTCCAGGGCTGCAGCTGCAGACCTTCACACACAGTGTGATGCTTTTGTGTGACCCCTTGCATAACACAGGTTGGGGAATTTCATGTAGTGCTTCCTGAAGCAGCACATATCTTATCTGGGCATCTTTTTAAAAAAGGTCAGTCTCAAAGTTCCAAATCTCACCTCAGTCTACTATAGCTTTCATAGGATGCAGAAATCAGTATTATTCCAGTCAAGTGCATACTATTGATTTATACAGTAGTATGACAAGATTGGCAATGATTTCTATTCCAATCTTCATGCATCCTCACACTTTTTAATTTTTTGAGAGGGAGAAGAAAGGAAAAAAGCAAAAATCACTGCTAGGTATCGAGCAAAGGGTTTCAGACCTCTGTCCTCTTCCCTTTGCTGATTGCAGTTAATCAAGAAGCCAGTGGAGCAAGAGACCAGTCCAAACTGTTTCCTCCAAGCTGTAACCTCACATAAAAAATAGTACATATTGCAGAGCTAGGGTCTTACCCAGTCAGGAGGACATCACAGACAGGGCTCTTCCATCCTGTGGATTCTCTGTTTGACCCTCATGGGACAGATCCAATGCTGCTGGTCCCATATCAATTGCTGGAGAAAACCCTCCTTGTCCTGACAGGTTGAAAACTGATGGTTTAACTCTAATCTTTGTGCTCTGCCCTCCAAGCCAGCTCCAGACCTGCAAGAGCAGTCTGTTGCTCAGATGGGAGCTGTCCTGCACCATGTTTTCCTCAGTAGGTAGGAAGCATCTTCCCTTTCTGCACCAACTGCTTAGGAGTGAGACAATTTTCAGCTATGGCTCAGTCATTGAATGCAGGTCTGAGAGCAGACACACAGCAAGCAGAGAAGTGAAAAATGCCCCTAATGTGGCAGGTCCTGACTTTATATAGCTGTACTTGGGACACACCTCTTCCTTTGTTTTCCCCTGAGTGCTTCCACCTGCTACCTCATCCTTAGCACAGGGGGATTTCATCAGAGGTACCAACACCACTGCCCTATCTCTCTACATTGACTGTACATTAATTGATAGGCTGTCCTTTTGGCACAGGCTAATCTAATCCACCTGTGGACAATTACTCTTCCTCAGCCTCCAATTCCCCCAGGGAGGGCAATCGGGCCTTCAGCAGTGATCTCCCCTCCACAGCTGAAGGCAGTCAAGGGGGCGAACTTTGAGAGAGTTGCCTTGCTTTACTCTGCTTTGATGACTGAGTGAGGTGGACAACATGAGGGTCCCCTTCAAAGTCCCTGTTTAGTGCTTTATAAAGTAGGTTGCCTTGCTCTGCCAAGCAGATCCTCAGTCTCCCTAACTGTCCACCTTCTGCACCCTTGGGGCAATCCCCCTTAGGCTGTGCTGCCTCATTGCTGTCTGTTTAGAACACAGGGCTGGGAAAAGTCACCTCTTGGCACAGGAGCACGCAGCAGCTAACATAAAGGAGCCTTGATTTCAGCATGGCTGTGACTGGCAGTCAGAGCAGGACACAGCCACAGCACCCTTGGTTGGATGTGTTTCAGAGGTGAGGACTTCTGAGCACAATATATGGGACAATGAAGCTGAAAGAGGGAAGGTATGTGCACCTGACTTATGATGTTCACCTCTTTGGAGTCAGCAGTGAGAAGTACCTCCAGAGAGCACGTGTCTCTCTGCATTGACTGTACAGTGAATTAAGACAGCCTGCACCTTTGGCAGAGGCTAATCTAAGGTGCTTTGAACTAGGCAGCATGAATGGAGCTTCTTCTCTCCCTCCCTCAGTAATATCCTAGTGTCACCTAAATGCTACAGAAATCACATGGAAAGTTAGGTAGAGAGAGTGCATTGGAGTCACTGCCATCTGTCCAAGTATACAGCTGGGGATATCACTAATAATTTCTTCTACTGGTGCTTGAGGGGGAAAAAAACAAACAAACAAGAAAATACCTAAGTGTTTTGTAGCTTCCTGTTTGAATTAATCTCCTCTGACAAGTGCTGATTTGGGTTTGTGATTCGATCCTCCATATGTCTAGCTCTATTGGTCAATTAAGTGCAGGGGGCGATTGGGAGAAGCAGTGATGCTCAGACTGATTATAAGAGGAAGCATCACAAAGAAGTTAGGACATGCAAAGCTGGCTGGCGCACTTGGCATTCGCACAGCCAAGCTGAGCATGAGGTAGCTGCTGCTTCTGCTTTCCAGGTCAAGGAGATTCTTCCTGGCTCCTAACAGAGACAAGTCACAGCTGCCTGGCTGTTGACCATTTGTGAGCAAGGGGCACAGTTCCAGGGAAGGAGTGAGCAAACAAGCACAAGGAATTGTGGCGAGCAGGGGATCAAAAAATTAATAAAAGGCTACAGAAACATGAATAGTTTCTTCCATTACCCATTGCCGTAGAAAGACAAATACAACATAAACCAAAAAGGCTATGAGTAGGGACCAGCAGAGAAAACAAGAATCAGCTTATAATAATCCAGATTAGTATATATAAGGGAAAATAAAGGGAAACCAGGACATTAAAAGAGAGGTATATTTGGAAATTGGTAATGATCAAATAAGGGCTGTGAGATATAGTGGACAGCAAATTTGGTTACAGATCTGCAATGTTCTATAGCAGCAGCAGCAAAAAAAGGAAAAAAAAGTTAACCTAATGCTGTGCTTCATCTGCAGAGAAATCATGTCAGAAAGTGAGGGGATACTGGCCCTCTGTACAGATCTGGCAGGACAGCACCTGGAATGCTGCCCTCAATTCTGGGCAACACACATTTACAGAAGATGTTGATGAGCATGGGGAATTCAGAGAAGAGCGGCAGGAAAAAAAAATCTGATTAACGGTCTGAAAGCACTGACATATGAGAAGAGATTAAAATAATTAAATATGTATTGCTTGGCAAGGGGTAAGATTAACCGTCTACAAGTGTGTAAATACCAAGAAGGTAGAGGAATTGTATTAAGGGGTATAAATATAAGTGTAATAGAGCAAAAGTAAACACAGGCTCAATATTAAGAAAAAGAAAAAACAACTTAGCCCTGAGGTTTTTTTTAAATTCTCCTTGAGAAGGTGAGGCTTATTGCTTAAAGCAGCTATAGTGGCATGAAGAGGGTTGCAATCATGCCTCACTGGCAAGTCTCCATGGAAAAAGACCCAGAGAAGAAGGTAACATCTCAGGAGTCACCAGTGATTAGGAACAGCCCAAACTGGCCTGCAGACAGCTCAGCAGAACCCAAGGCTCTGGCAGAGCTACAGGCCAACTGCTATAGCAGACAGCAGCATGGAAAGGGAATGAGGGAACAAGCTCTGTCTTCAAAGGGCACCCAGACCCCATGCTTCCTGGGTGTAGGAACTGGGCTTAGCTTCTAACCATCTCCCTGCATTGTGCATCCGCTTCTTTTATTTCCACCAGCTAACTCGGGAATGTACTGGGATGCTGTTTCCCCACTGGACTGCTCCTCAAGGGCGTCTCCCACCTCCTCTTTCCGCGCTGCCAGAGCCCAGCAGTGCGGCCCCACGTCAGGGAGACATCAGCAGAGGGGACGTTCTGCAGCGTCGCGAAAAGCGCTGCTGGCACCGCTGCAGCGAGCTCGCCAAAATTGGCCTTGTCACTTTAAATACATTAGACAATAAATCATCCCTCTGAGACATCCCCAAAGGAAAAACAGGGGGAAAAAATAGCACTTAAAAGCCCTTTTCTATTACAAAGCCTCTGGGGAGCTTTTAAACTTGGAGAGTTTTTTTAAGTGAATTGTATGCTTTTTCCCCCTTTGCCTGCCTTTATTATCAGTTGCTAACATTAGCCTTGCTTTCCCATGACCAAAATCTCATTCAGACTTCTTTTTTTTTTCTTCCTCCCCTTTAGTTTCTTTCCCTTTTTCTCTCCCACCCTTACATGTACACACATTAACACCCGTAATGTCCATGTAACAGATTCTTTCCTACTCAGCATCTCCTTTGAAATTGCAATTACTCTTTGCCAATATTCCTTTACTCCATATCCCTCTCCTCTTCCCTCCATTTCCCTTCACTTCTTTGTTTTCCTCTGTAATCCCCTCTCTCATCTGTCATTCTTCGTGTCTGATTGTACTGAACAACCTGAACAAATTCAAAACCATTTCCCTGCTTTTAGGAGGACTGTGCAAATTTTGCACCTTGAACCTTTTTTACAAAGTGCTCTGATGGGTTTCCTTCCTTATAAAGCATATTCCCTCACCCTTGCTTTAGGAATCATCAAGCACTACTGACCTAGAAGGGCAGTATTTTGTCTCTCTGTTAGCTCTCCAGTACCAGGTTTTCCCAAATGGACTAAGGAATAATGTTTCCTCCATTTTCCAGTGCTCAGGAAGTCAAGCATGACCATGTAACCAGATCTCCCACGCAATGCTAGAGAGTTCTCCTGCCTACTGCTTTTATTTGGCTTTAAAACCTTTATCATTAAAATCTTGAGGAGTCAGTCCAGTCTGGTTCTATGCCTTTCTAGAGCTGTATGGGAGAAGTGGGTAGCATTTTCTAGCTAAACCAAGGATTTTACATCTTCAGTCATGTATGAGGGTTGTGTGTTGGAGAAGAAAGGGGGAACACAAGGTAAGTAAGGGCAAATTTCAGGAAGTTGCAACTCTGAAACAAGCTGACGATTTTCCACAGGCACTGTGCTGGGAACCAAAATACACCTGTCAACATCCAGCTATCATAAAGCAACTCTTATGCCACAGCTGACCTAGCAGAATCCTGCACAGATGCTATGAGTTAATTTTGCTTTGTTGCATCTAAGACTTACCCAACCCATTTCCATATACTGCAGCATGGGGGAGACCCTGTCAATGATCAGTGCACATTGGCATGGGCAGCAGCAGCAGCTATTCCAATTGACTGTTCTTTGCTCTGCTTTATTCTTGTTCTTACAGGTGCAAGCCCAAGGTGACCTTGCAATTTTCAGTTCCCCATCGCTGCCACCCGAGTGCCAACATCACCATGGTCAAAAATGTGACTTCTAGAAAACCACAACAGAGCCTAGTAAAAGATAGCAGGCTGACTAATAATGGCGTTAACCAACTTTATCACTGGTTACCAATGTCCTGGTGAGCAAGTGGCTGTGTGGTACTGAGTTGCCAGCTGACGTTAAACCATGACACTCAATAAGGCACCTCTCTAAGCAGCACAAAACATGGTATTTTTTATCACTAGTGATAGTGAGACAGTCAAGGCAGTAGAAGCAAACACACTTGTTAGTTCAATCATTTGCATTGTGTTGGATTTTCCCCTTATTGGAATGAATTAAAAAAGGATCAGGAATCACAATCATTAGTTGGTCCCACATGATAAATTGAACAGGCTGCAGCGTGGAGAAGAGGCAAAGAAAAAGGAAGTGGAAAGAGAAGTAGAAACCATTACTTTGACACCCTGCAGCTTCCCAGTCTCCTCAGGGGTCAATATGCATGCTTAGAAGCTAATGGGCAAAATGCTCATCTCTAGCCCATGCCTCCCCAGTCTCTTCACAGCCACAGGACCAAGTGACCAAATATCAGCCCCAGAACAGCCAGGGAAAGGGTGTGGAACACATAAACGTGGAATACTAAAGCCTGTGTGAAAGGAAATGCTACATCCTGGGCATTTGTCCAGGGAAGCAGGAGGTGGGGATGGAAATGAAAGGTCTATGTTCTCCCTAATCATTTCTGCCACAAAAAGGGAGAGAGTGCTGCGACATACACCAGTGGATCGCAGCCATTAGAAATGAACCACTGGTGGCTGGCAAATTGTAAATTAGAGAGCCAGAGTGAGAAGAAAGAAAATCAAAGGGGGGACGAGGTCGTGTTTTATTTCACTTGTAGCGCTTTTCAAATTCAGCCCTAACCAAACCTGATTAAAGTAAATCCCTTTTTTACGGCCTGTGGAGTCTATAAGATTATGGTGTTAATGGAAGTGTGATTCGATCCGTCAGTAATGGTGCATGTCGGGGCCCAGGCGCCTCAGACAAGTCCATTTTTTCAGATGTATTTATTGTTTCCCCCCCCCCCCCCCTTTCTGTTCTCTGCATTGCAGTGTTTAATTGAACAGTTTAAAGTGATTCTTCTTCAAGGCCCATTAATTGATTTTATTTGTGTATTCTCCAGGGGTCAAGGGGGAAATATATAATAAAACATAAGCTCCAGGTCTGAGTTTGTCACAGTTCCCACCTTCCCACAAACATAAAGCACATTTCATCTTTAGCATTTTAGATTTCTTCTCTTCCCACTCTCCTTTCGCTGCCACTAGCGCTCTCAGACGTTAGTTTCTATGTTTCCCTTTCCCCCTGTTTATCTCTAAAATTTGCCACTGTTACTGAGAGCACAAGGTAGCAATCTCCCTCTGTTTCTTTTCCTGTGCAACAACCACCGCATCAGTTTTAAAATGCCCTTTGGCTTTCAGGGTCTCCAAATGACATCCCCTGCCCCAAGCTGAGCAGAGAGGAGGGCACTAACTTACACGTACTTGTAAACCAGTGGTCCTTGAAGCTCCTTTACAACTGGAGGTGATTTTTGTGAGCTTCTTAGAAAACACTCCCTGAGGAGTCTGCCTCTTTCATACTAGCCCAACAGGGCACATAAGTCTCTGTGTGACAGCCAAAAGCTGCTTCTTTCTGCCACTTGATCTGCAAGGGGACACTGTTTCCTTCTCAACCTTCCCAACACTCAGCATAAGGTAACTGACTGCTCCAAACAAATATATATTGAGCTGGCTTTGTTTACTTCAGATACTGCAAAGCTATTTGTTTCCTTCAGCTCCCAGCTCCCTAAAGCTGGCCCCAAATACAATTTTTTTTCAGATTCGCCTTGCTGAAGCCTTACTCTGCTCTCATGCTGTTCTTCTGTAGTAGGTACATTTCTTTTAACAGAGTTATCAGAACACAAGGGGTTTCTTTTAATATTATTTTTAAATCACAAAATACGCCAGGGAAGTTTTCATCCTCCCACTCACCTCACTCAGATCTTGTCTACAAACTGCCTCTGGATTAATGCAAGGGAAAAGATGCTTTTCCTGTTTTTTCCATCCTCTGATTGACATGGTCTGAGTGACAGATTATTGCCACAGCCAGGGCAGTTCTTTGGGGGTGCAGCCTTACCAATCAGTTTCACGCAATCCTGAGTCTGTTTCTGAAATTTGGTATCACATAACATACTGGGTGGGACCAAATCCAAGATAAACCTTTTACCAGTGGACCTCTTGTTCTGTCTGCTCTTGGCTGCAGAGGAAAATTCCATTCTATACTACAGATTATGGAGAAGTTACGGAGGCAGAATGTAATTACCCAAGAGTGGAACTTTGCCTCACTCCCTTTACTCTTATGACAAGTACTATGGCATCTTTAAGCAGGTAGAATTTCAAATTTGTGTCTGAAATCATGGTAAGGGAGGATTCACTAACATTGTGCAGGGGAAGAGGTAATGGTAAAGGCAAAAGAAAAGCTCCCCCTGCTAACTCATCAGCAATCTTCCACTCTAAGCTAAGCTTTCCATGGAAGGTTGAAAATACAAATCCTGAGCAAGTCATATCTCTACTGAGCTCCTGCACTCTGACCAGAATAAAAGCTATGTACCTGGAGATGCATTCAGACCTGTGGCATTGTTCCCCATTGTCACTGGACTGAAGTTTCCTGGACCAACAGTTTATGGATGAGCAGGTACTTGCTCTTTTTACTGGACAGAGGGCATTACTGGAAGGTAAATATGCTCACCTGGTTACTTCTAGGAAACATTACCACTGTGTCATGGTCTTCTCCAGTTATCCTCATCTTCTGGCTCTGATTTCACACGCACGTTTGGAACCACCATCTTATCTTTTCAGTTATTTCACTACCATCTTTCTTGCTCTGCTTAGATATGCTGTCCTGCAATATCTCTAATGTCTCTGCTGAGATATTCTTCTCAACATCTCTGCCTGGTGATTAGCCTTCTAAAGCAAATGGGGCCACCTCACTTTCTTAAAGATTAGCAAGACAGTATCCTTGTAAGATGAGCTCCCTATATTTTGAAGTATGATGATTTTTGGAATAAGGAAAAGAAGTTCTCTTGAGAAGTCTGGTCAGCTGTGATCTAAGCGTAAAACATTATCTATAATTTTGCTGTCTGCAGAGACCTGTGTCCATGGTACAGAGGTCCATACTGTAGCTCTTAACCCTAGACAGTAATCTTCTAAACTTTCAGTCACATCCAGACTCCGTCAAACAAGATTAAAATAAAATTTCCTTTGTGCATACACATGCAAATATGTGCATCATTCTCATGTCAAGATTGAGCACTCTACAATTCCATTATCATCTGAATTCAAAGGATTCATCTCCTCCTCAAGAGCTTTCATCCTGATCCATCTTGGTGTCTCTTAGCAGGGGTTTTACTCTTTGTATTTCAGCTATAATTTCATTTCAGCATAACCTTGACCTGCCCATGCTACCAGAGCAGTTCTCCTTCGCCTAATTGTTCACCCTCCCCCATACACATATGAAAATCGGTGTCCTCCCTTAGCTAATATAATACAAAGGAATCAATCTGTCAGGCACACATAGCCGCGCAGCCTCAGCAAATTAACCTTGCGGAGTAATTAGAGCAAGCGCCATGGTGTTGGTATCATGGCCTCATTTTGCTGCTAGAAGCATTAAAAAACTACCACAGCACAGCTACCAGTTAAAATCAATAGTCCACTGTATCAATAGGAATAAAGCTAACCAAGTTCTTCCTTGCTCCCATGTTGGGCCATAAGGGCATACGAATGAGTCTGGAGGTTCTGGAGGTCCCTCTTGTCACAGCTTTGATGGAGACCAGACTTAAAGAATGGGTGCTTTTCAGTGGAGGCAAGAGGCTCTCAGAGGCTCCAGCAGAGGACAGATTTACTGGGGAAGATTGTAAGAAGTTGCCAAACAGTCTTTCCAGGCCTGTCATGGCCTAGGAGCTGCAGAAGTCAGACAGTTTCTATTTGCATTGCATAATTGGCGAAGCCTGTCACAACACTGCAAAAGCCAGCTGCTGCTTTCTGCTCAGTGCTAATTCCACCTGATTTATTTAATATTGTAATGAACATAATCCACTCTTCCCACCCCCTCCCCACACACTTAGCCAGCAGTTAGAAAGAGCAGACACTGCAGACAGACCTTCACAAGCAGGTGGTATGGAGTGCCTTGGCTCTTCCAGTGACTGAGCAGCTCGGTGCTGTGCTCCAGAGACAGCAGTGGGATGTGTGCTGGGGAAATGCAGCCATGCACACAGTTTTCTCACACCTAAAGGAGGCTTGCAGATCTGCAGAGATGGCAAACGTGCAGACGAACAGGTGTGACCACAAGTAAAGGACAGAGCATAGCACTGTAGGAACCCAGATTTCAGGCAGACCAGGAGAGATTTAAAGAGATGTTGCAAGGGATTAGAGAGGTGCAAAGGGATGAAAAGGGAAGATACTCAAGAAGTACAGTAAAATAAAGCCAACTTGCTTTACTTAAGCAAAGATGGCAGCAGAGATGGTGGATTAGGACACAGCATCTACAGAGACAACTGGTGAAGAACACCAGGAAGATCTGCTGGCAGATCCCTAACTTCTTATTCCCACTGAAAAAAAACAATAAAAGCTAGTACAACTGTAATCCAACAGCAGCCAAGCCAGGGGGAGCAGCATCTGAAAATCAAAAAGCCCTGGAAGGACAGTAACTTCTGACAAAATTTGGCAATCATTTAGCCATTTGAGTCTTATGCTCTGACAAAGGGCAAGTGGGTAAAGCCAATAAGAGAATGAGTTCTGCAGGACAATAATGGCTTCAAGAGCTGGACCAAAGTTTGAGCTTTTGAGAGGATAAATCAGATTGTTGCTATGAGCACTAGCAAAAATCACAACTATGGAAAGAAGCAAAAGCAAAGTGAATGGTGCAGCATCTAGGGATTGCATCTAGAGGAAAGAAGGAAGCCTGATACTCCTAGCCTCTCTTTGCCAGAGCAAGACCAAAAGAAGACATGCAACCTAGCCTTTCACTCAACAGCAGAATCAATATTGGTTTCAAATTGGGCTTTATAATCATGCTCAGTGGGAACTCTGACAGGATGCTCGGAGAATGAGATAGCATTCAGGAGAGCTGCTTTAGTGTCACTGTTGTAGGGAACTGAAATAAAAGATGAGAAAGGAGACTGGAAACTGCTGAGAGACAGAGAGGTTTAACAAACAGAGGATGAGCCAGACAGAAGGAACCAAGAGGTCTCAGGATGTGGAGGAAGAATGTTGCACCACATAAAATAAGTGTGACAAGTTTTTGCTGGCTCTGGAAACATTTCATTTGCTGTTCCCACCATGGAAATGGCTGGTTACCCCCAGACAATTTGAGCCCTTATGTTTTATGCCAAATTCTGCTAACTGACCTGATTTCAGAGCCCATGACAACCAAGAAGTTGCAGAAGGTGGCTGCAGTTCAGCAGACAGTCTGCCTCATAATACACTACCACCATTTTCAGCTTGTAAATTGTTTAGACAGATACTTTCATGAAATTAATCTGTGCCCAAACACACAGAAGAAAAGTTCTCTTTAGAGCATCACATACCATTAGATTTGTTAAGTGGTTGGTCAAGTCCAAATATTTTTCTTCCTGCCCATCTTAACTGTGTGTTTTCCAAAATTCAGAATAATTAATCTGCAACACATGCAATGGTAGCTGTGCATAGGAACCATCATTGATGCACAAGCCATGATACTGAAGGTACACTATCATCCAGATGAGCTGCCACCTGGAGCAGACAGATGGAGATGAAGGGAGGAGGGATAAAAGCCAGTTGAGTGAATGGTTTCATTAGGCTGCAAGGAGGAAGGAAAGTGTGTAGAAATGAGAATCAAGAGTTTTTAAACACTATCAACATGGCAGTGAGTTTGTATAGCTGAGTGGAAACAAGGACCTTTGCCCTATCCTGATGAAAAGTTTTGCTGGTCTTCTACCAAGAAAGAAATAGTGGTGTAGTAACATCCTGACTTCACCTTTCTCCCCGATCCTTTGGAAGGGCCTAGGGAAAGACATGCTCACCCCTCCCTTCCCCAGTCCATCCCTTAACAAAGACAGAGAGCACTCTGGGGCAAGTCTTCAGGGAATTAGTTAGTTTAGATCCCCAGCCACAGTGGAGAGGCTCAGTAAAACTGCTAGTCTCTCATATTAATACCAAGTCTTTGAATATTAATCTCAGGCTCTCAGTGACCTGGAACACCAGCTATGCTAACAACAAACTTAAAGTCACTAAGACGACTAAGTGTGAAACCAGATTTAAAGATTTAGCAGCTATTCTCAGCAGCCTCCTGTTTAGGCAAAACACGTCAAAGGCATTTGGAAACTACTGAGAGGTGCCTGGAATGGTAGCTAATTTCATGGCTGACAATGAAAAGCAGAGCAAGGAGCTTATCTCCAAGATAGAAGTGAGCAGAAGGAAAACTGCCACCAGCTACAGTAATGGGCTGATCAGACTTCCCCAGTGAAAACACTGCTCCCTCTGTCAGCAGCACCTGCCCCATCCTCCTCCAGCAAATGCATTTCAGAGGAAGGAGGGAAGGAATTTGAAGTGGTGAAGAAATCAGAGGTAGAGGACTGCCACCGGGAATCTCAATATTTGCAGGACCTCTGTCCACCCACCTGCTTCCTCTACCCATTACAGCTCTCAGACACTCCAATCTGCTCAGGTAATGGCTGGACGGAACAGATTTCCTGTCCTCAGATCTGCTGCCACTCTTGAGCTTGCAGCAGACATTTTGTAATCAGAGAGCCTGTCATGAGAGACAAGAGACTTTAGTAGAAAAGAAAAGTTAATTGCGGAACAAGGGATTTAAAATCTGTGCAAAGGGGGATAATAAAAGAAACAATTATGGAGTTTAACCACTGCTGCTGGCATGGTGTTGAATGTCAATTGTCCTTAGCTACACGGATATAGTTAAACAGTGCACACTCAAGGCTGATGTTTCGGTTTGCTGGTGATTTTGGAATGTCAGCAAAAGTTTTGTTTCAAACTAAACCAAATAATTTTTTTTTTCTATTTCAGGCATTTAATTAAAAATGATTAGAGGTTTTATTTTAAAGAGAAATTGCTTCCAATTGACACAAACCCAAGAATTACTTTTTTTTTTTTGAAAATGGGAAAATGGAACATTTTGATTTTGGAGGAATTTGGGGATACTACTTTGAGAGCTGTCAAAATAGACACAAAAGCTGCTATGTAGTCAGCATTTATTATGCTGCTTTATTCTGTATGCATTCAGATACAAACCCAGCTGAGGCCGTAACAGTCCATTTTCACAAAGCAGATTTAGGGCCGGTGTTTATTTTGCCTTTCATGCACATTTCTAAAGGCGTGTTTACTAAGCAGAAGTGTGAGAAACTACTTCTTGACCTGAAGCATCTACAGCTGGCTGGAGGAAGCAAAACTTCTCCTACTCTTGCTCCAAGCAATTACTAGTGGTATGGCATTACAAGGATTATATTGTAGCATTTCTGCTATAACCTGCTACAGGGAGCAACTCAGGACCGCTCTGCCTCCCCAAGTGGCATTAGGGAAACACAACTTGAGTACTGTGCCTTTCATAGAGGGAACTGGCAATCTCTTTCCTGTATTGATGTATGGCAGAAACCATCTCAAGCAGTTTGGGACTCCATCTACACACAGAGCTGCAATTGCTTTGTCCCTCAGCAAAGGAAAGGCAGAGAGATTTACTCACTGACTGAACTCCAACATGACGTATACACATCTGACTGTAACTTTCTTGCAGTTGTATTTTGCTCCCCCAAAAGAGAAATTCAGGTAGAAATGACCTGAATTCTATTTGCTCGGATGAGGCTGTTCCTTGAGATGCCTTGTAATCACTGTTCTCCAACCTAAGACTAAACAAAAAGGGCAGTGGTTTGAAAAGGATTCACCTGAAATTAAGCAGATAGTGCAGAGAGATGAATTTCAGAAGTGCTGAGTTCTCACAGCTACTGCTCCTTAAAGTATCATTGGGGTGTAAATGCAATAGGAATAATATGGCAGGTGGAGGGATGTTGGACCCGGGAGGGCAATACCCAAGACTTTACCATCAGCACTTGCAGGAACAATAGAGATGCCCTAGTAAGTAGGATAATATACAATGAGTTTTGAATCAGTCTGTGTTGACACCTAGGAAATTCAGAATAAAAAAATTCTTTATTATAATTTAGTTGGTCTTCATAAAACCAAACAACCTAACCAGAACATTTAAAACCACCTTCATGTAAAGAGAATTTTTTTGTCATTCTAGTTTTTACAGGAACTGCTAAAGAAGGGCAGGGAAAGCAAGTTGGTTAAAGCTTCACCAGCAGATTTTCGGAGACTACTGGAAATGAAAGATCCTGTTCAAAGCCACCAAAGTAGGAGGGTCTGGGTGGACTGGATCTGTTCCGTGGCTCAGCTACTTCTGGCCAGCTCCTGATGAAGAGAGGGTGAACAATGATGATGACTACAACTATGACAGTGTGCTCCAACCAAAGGACTGAGTGCTCTTGAACACAGCCAAACTCCTGCCACCATAAATCCCTGTTGCTAACACCTCCATCTGATCTGCAAAGGAGGACCCAAGAGTGCCATCATACTCTGGACTCATAAGAAGCAGACGCAGGTAATGAAGCAGACTGTAACCCAAATTATGCCCATTCAGAGGCAGAAAAATTTAACTGGGGAGTTAAGAGCTCGTTTCTTACTGTGTAAGTTGGGGACTAATCTGCCAAAAGGAGGATATTAGGCTAGACAGCTTCTGATTCAGACACATTCTGCAACACCTGTGTTTGTCAGGGAAAAGTATCCTTTTGACTGATACTTTTGCTTTTGCTCCATTCTTCTCTACTTGAAGATGAACTCTGTAAATAATTTAAGTGCATCCCTGACTGGCTGTTACTGTCCCAAGGTCTTTCTCCCATTAGTATTCTCCAAGAGGAAGCGTACTTCTTTCCTCTCATAATGCACTAACTTCTTCATTGCTTCTTTATGCTCACTTCTCACCAATCTAAATAATGGATCAATTGAGGTTTTATTCTTTGCTTTAATTAGGTCTTGAATTTTGAGAGTATTTTACTGTAATTACTTCATTAAACGTGAACTGAAAAGCAAAAAACCTTCCAAAACAAAGAAAGCTCTGTTTGTGCTCTTCTATCATTTTTTTAATGATACATAAAGGCAGGCTCAAAATTTTAATCGGGTATGGAGTTTTTCTTTCAGTTCATTGTATGGGTAAATACTGACAGCCTGTGCTCACTGTTTCAAACCATCAGAGAGAAAGAAACAGAAGACAGAAGGGCAAAATACAGCTATGGACCAACTCGGTCAGTCATTCTATTCTTCAGTGGCCTCAGTATATTATTACTGCTGTTACTACACACACCCCTGATTCGTATGTGATTGCCTATGCCCTGGATGCTTTATTTCAGGTCAAAACACTAGGCTATAGAAGTATCTAAGTTACATCTTCCTTTCTTTTAGTGTGAACAAGATATCAGAAAAGAACCCCAGTATCACAACTTCCTACCAACTCCCCATCACACCAGGGTAATTCCTCACTGATTGACTCCCCAGATTTTAAATCCCTTCTCCACTAGTTGGCAACTGTATGATGCCCAAGGTAAAAGAGAGCATCAAATCACAAAGCTTGTATTCACAGGGAGGCAAGTGGGAAAGAGAAGGTGCAGGGAGAAGGCCATTAGACTGAAACTGGAGCAACAGCTTTTTCACACTTGAGAAGTCCAGGGTCAAAGTCTGGTTAAGTCAAGAGAAGGTTCAATATCAAATTGAGAGGTGCCCAAGTGGAGAAAGTCTGGTTCCTCACACTTTGTTAAATACTCCTTGATTATTTGTTTTACTGTGGGGAAGGGGAAGGGGAAAGAGGGCATGATAGAGGGGGAAGACTGAGTCTGATTTTCCCACACTAAAATTTGACTCAAATTCAGAAACGGAACACTTTAAAATCTTAATTTTTCTAGTAAAAAACAGGGAAGCAGAAATGTGCATTTTCAGGATGCTATCGCACAGCATCCTATATCTTTTTATAAAGATTCTTTATAAAACAAGTCAATAGCATGAGAAGGAAGAGGATTGCTATGCAGTGCATTTTAAAATCACAGAAATCCCCCTCACAATTGTTCCTTCTCCCCATTCCCCTGAGACTTCTAACTTGGATAACAAACTAAGATGGAACCAGAAAAACATACATCTAATGAATCCAGATTGTTTCAGATCTGGATTTGTACAGCCCCTAGCACAAAAAGATTAATTCACTTGAAGATTAATTGTTTTAAGCACTTATGCCAAACCAGCAAGAAGCAAAAATAATTGCAATCTGAAAAATCAAGAGGATCTGTGGAGAAGTACAGGGAAATTCTGCAATGCTATAAATCTCAGGATTCAGATCTTAAAGTCATATTGTGTAATAATGGTAACAAAAGAAGAAGGTGTTTTATGTATAATTTGATAAAGCATCCCACCATAAACTTCTAATAGCACAAATCCAGTGGTGTTAGGTGAAAAGGTCCTGCCAGCTCCCAGTCCACCTCTGACACTGGCCACAAGCAAATGCCCTAAGAAAGAGCTATAAAAAAATCTGACAATAATACATAATGTTTCTCCCTAGTATATTCTCCCAGCATACAGCAGTGTAAACTTAGGGACTTCCTGAGCCAACGTTTACCTACATATTTGAGTTTAATAGCCCTTGATGGACTATTCCATGCACTCCCTAATCCTTTTTTGAACCCGTTCTTACTTCTGGCCTCCCAGACAACCCGTGGTGACAATTTCCCTACTTAATTGTATAGAGAATGTATAATACAATGTGAATATCGCAACTAAATGAAGGCTAGAGGGGAAAATGATAAGTCTGTGAGCAGGATGAGAAAGAGAAGGGAAGGAAATATTTTGCATGATTAAAGGGGATATGATAAGGAGTGACAGGCTGAAATTATATTCAGCTCAAAGAACAGAAAAGATCTTAGTCTGTTGGGTAGTTATGTATGCTCCCAGTGGATGTGTTGATAATTCCACCTTAAACTGGACAGGATAATTCACTCATCTGCCAGCAATACCTGGGGCTATCCTGTTCTGGAAGGAACAGCTAACAGTCTGGATATAAGAGCTATTTTTCAAGCTTAGAATAAATTCTTACAAAGTTAAACCCAAATTTTTAAAGAAGGAAAGTTTTCTAAAGAGAAGTCTTGAACAGAATTCCTATATGCTGTGAAGGAGAAGGGAGAAAGCTATTACATTTAGTGTTGTAGATGGGTTGCAGGCTGGGAAAGGCTGCTTCTGGCCTTACAGAGAAGAGGCATGTGGTACAGATTATTGTGGGCTGACTGATGCCAAAGGCTCTTCACAAGGCTGCATGAGATGCTGTTTTTCTTAATATGTTCGCTCCGCTCTATTGCGTGGTTGGTAAATTTTTGTTAGTCAAACTGGCCAAGAGAGAGCTGAATTAGTACAGAGAGAGGATTGATATGGCTACCACGGCTGAGACCAGAAACATACATATGCATATGTGTGCAATCACACACACATAAATTTAAATCCAGCCTATTAAGTAAGGAGTAGAGAATAAGAAATTTTAGATTTCTGCTTATAGAAGGGTTCTTCATCTGTGTCTGTGAAGTTATTTAGAAGAGAAAAAATAAAACAACTAAAAAAAAAAGAGGAACAAATCTCAGTTTTTCTGAAACCTCAGTATTGGAGCCAATGGACTCATTAAATTCTTCACAGCTTTCATATATTCTGAAAGGCATGCTTATCCCACAGATAGTGCTGGAGGAAGATGTTCCCAAGGTTTTTACAATCCTTATGAATGTTTAACCTCATGATCAGTTTATCTGACTCTCCTGGATCCCATCCTGGAGGTACTGTGGCCTAGAGGCCACAGGTTAAATTACTCTGTGTTCCACTAAGCCCATGGCCCCTAATGCAGAGTCTGACAACAAAAGGGGGTCAGTTTGAAATGCTGGGTTTCCTGATGTGAATGCCTGCCCACCAGAATCAGATGGAAATGACCAACTCATTTTGTATCCCATAGGTTCCTGCATGGTAGCAGCTTCCAAGATTGCTGAGCTGGGCAGGATTCAAACTGGCAAGCAATACTGCTACACAATGGCTTTCCATTTCACCTTTGAAGGAAAAATTATCTAAAGTGGTTCTCCTTAAATCAGAGCTCACTTCTAACCCCCTCCCCCTTCTCCACCATATTTCAGGACTGAGTGTGACATCTGGCATGACACATGGGGAACCTGCAATCTAGAGAACTCATCCATCTTTATAAGTGAAGGACATCCATATATATCAACATAGCCTAGGAAAGACTTGCAGCAGGAGAATCCAGCAACTTGGCCAGGCACTCTGCATATTTTATGAATGTCATCATCTAAACTACCTCAGCCAGTGGAAAAACAAAGCCCATCAAAGTGGCCTGGATGGCACTGACTTGGGCAGCAGAGACAAGTATTTCTGCGAGAGGAGATTATCACTGTTTGATTCTTCTGCTTTCCCCCCTGCTTCCTGGTACCTCCACAACTGCAGTGATTCACAGTTCTGCCTTCATTTATGGAAGGAGGCAAATGTTCATACACTGGACAAGGCAAGCCACCAGCCAGTGTGCTCCCTGTGCTGTGTTCCTGTAGCCATTCTGCACGTGCTGGACTCACAGGGCTCAGTGAAGGATGCCTTAAACCCATGTCTGCTGCAGCTCTTGTTGCATCTCTATCTTATTCTGCATCTCCCTTTGCAATCCATGTCCCACATCTACCTGCAAAGCCAAGTCCTTGCTCTTCTGACCCACTTCAGACCTTGTCACTCTCGCTGTTGTTACAAATTACTGCAGGCTGCTGTTCCAAAGCCATCTCTTCCTCCTTGGTTACACACAGCAGCTCTGGGAGGACAAGGAATGCTTAAAGACCAGGAAAGCTGAAAATACTATCATTGTTGTATTTTCCTGTTGAGCAAATAAGACACACAGACAAATATTGCTATGTCTTTGAAACATTTAGAAGTCTGACTGAGCATAAAGAATGTCAAGTCAGGGCAACCCATGCCAGCCTACTTCCAGCTGAACATCAACAAACAACAGCAGAGAGCAGCTGCGGTGAATTCAGCCGAGGGAATTCTACTGTCTCGTTCTTATATT
This sequence comes from Pseudopipra pipra, assembly GCF_036250125.1. NCBI lineage: Eukaryota > Metazoa > Chordata > Aves > Passeriformes > Pipridae > Pseudopipra > Pseudopipra pipra. The sequence goes on from NC_087550.1 coordinate 24,415,091, forward strand.
CAAAACCAGAACAAAATTAGGGTCTATTCTCCAAACAAATCCTCTCTGGCCAAGACCTGGGGAAGACAGGATGAATTAATATCCCACTGGTCAGTAAATGCAGAGGTGGTTTCTCTGCAAGGGGCCAAAATTTGAAGTTCCTCTGAAGCTCTTAGGATTCTGTGGATGTGGGAGCCATTTGGACAGGAGAGCAAACTATTTATGTAACACACACTCCAGGCTTGCATCCAAAATGCTGGCCTTTGATCAGAAAAAGACATTATCCCAAGCCAACCTTACAAACACCAGCAAGAGTGCCAGAGTGGCCAGATGGTGCTCGGGTACCACTGCAGCCCCCTGGACTGATTCCCTTGCAAACACTGGCAACTGTGATGGGCAAGGATGCACCCTCCCTCCCCATCGCTCCCTTCATAAATCCAGCAAGGTGTGCCAACTTTCCCCAGCAGCATCAGGCGCTTCTGCAGCTCCCTACTACTCCTCTCACAAGCAAGCTGCCAGTGGGCCCTCACAGTGCCAAATATTGCTGCATCTTCCAGACTGCTTCCCTCTCAAGCACTGGCAAAGGTGCTACGACAGCGTCACTAGCGATATGCTCCTTCTTACCCTTTCCATTGCAAGTGCCAACAGTGATGCCAAGGTACTCAAATTGTGCCAGACATCAATAAAGATGCTTTGCAATAATATAATACCTTCTTCCAAGAAATGGTAAAAAGGCCCAAGTATCCAGATGGTGCTCTAATAACCTTCCTGTGCCCTTTATGGCTCCTTGGCAAGGATACCAAGCTGCCCAGAGTAACCTTACAAATCTTTGAGGGACTCCCTAATCAGAAGAAAAAGAGTACCTCAGTGCTCCTGGCAGGTAGTTTCTCTTACTCATGTGTAATTCGCAGCTATCTACAAGTTTATAAGCAACTGCTCTTACAATATTACTACTATCTCCTCCATCTTCACCACCAGCAGATCTGCCCTGATGAAAAGCTCAGATATACACAGGCAATATCTCTAAATACTATGACACAAACCAGTGCTGGTAAATTGACCCTCTTCACCTGCCTATTTACTGTGATAGGTTTTGGAGGCACAGTGTGTTCCAGTAGCCCAGTGCACCCACTAGCAGGCCATTAATGCCAAATACCTAGGAGTTTGGTACACATATAAAGAAGGGAAAAGAAATCTTGCCCTAAGTGATGTCTCAGAGAGCTTATGCTAATTTAAAACTTATGCTCTTCCCACTCTCTTCCTGCCGTTGCTGTATATTCTTTATTGACCCACAAAGCAAAACTGAGCTTTGGCAAGCTAAGAGTAGAGAAGCAGATTTTTTCTAATACCATCACCTGAAACCATTGTCCCTGTTTTCCTTCAGAGATACCACTTGGCCTCTTTGGCCAGCTACAAACCTATGGTGCTCCCACTTGTAAAGGAAAACACTGACAGAAGATGAAAGGCTACTTCTGTGCTCTAAATGCCTCATACTTTGATTAAAAATGTTTTTGTCAATTAGGGATTGATTTTTGCTGTTCATTAAAGTGATGGATGTCAGTGCTGACGGAGGTGATATTTTACCCTGCGGTGGCCTGCTGTACAGATGAGTAGGAGAAGCCGGAGGCTCCAGTTTGCTCGAATGGAGTTGATGACCAGGACTAGGATAAAATAGGCCAGTCAGAGGATGGAGAAATGAGTGCTGTGGCAATAGCAGGAGGATTTGGGGGTACAGAGTATTATGATTACATTAAATGGGCTGAATAGTGCCCTTCATGCCGTGCTGCCCTCCCACCTTCAGCAGGGACATAGGGCAGCCACAGGGCAGTCACTGATGCAGAACCAGAGGCTGAAACACAGCTCTGCAAAAACTCGTCTGCTCCCTTTCCCCGTTGAAATCTGTTATCTGTAGGTCCTCCATCTCCCTCAAGTTCCAGTTTTAGATACAAACTGCGTGTGCATGTATGAAACACACAGGCACACAGACACATATATTTGTATGCTGATGAGATCGTTAAATTTATCAGCTCTCCAATTCATTTGAGCTTCGTTATGGAGCTGCAGCGCTGCTCCTTTCATCTGGAAATGGAAAGGGAGCGGCCTTTACCCCTTTCTCGAAATTAAAGCGAAATGGGTACCACTTTATTTTAAGTGCCCATTAACTAAAGCGTAACTGAAACCAAGTTACAATGGGTGCCTCAGGGGAATGTACATAGGAGACACACCCACCAACAGCAAATGGCGTCAGGCACAAGAATCAGTGGAATAAACATCAAAGCACTTCCTAGTGCAGTGATAGTTAAAAGCCTATTTTACACCCAGAAATGGGGAGAAAGCGGGTCCAAGAGCTCTTCAGTGCCTTTGAAAGACTCATTTAAGTCTTATTAAAATATTACCTGCTCTTTTTTTTCTTCTTTTTTTTTTTTTTTTTTTTTTTTTTTTGCCTGTTACTGGATTTAAACTCTTAATTCATCTTCTGTAATTTTTTCTCTACTTGGCTATTGTAAGGGGAAAAAGACTCAATACTGTTAGTAAAAGGATCTAATTGGTAACTTCTTTTCATCTCAAAAGCCCCCCTCCCTCCTCCTCCTCTCATTCCTTACAGGTTGGGTCATAGCAGCTTTCTTAATCTTTGGAGATTATTCTTTTGTGGTTTGATGAGACTTCACTAGACTCTTAAATCTTTTCATTTCACCTCATTTAAATATTTTGGCCAATTGCTGAAGTTAATGATGATGAATAGGATTAAGATTAAAGGCTTAAAAGGGTTAGGAGGAGGAAAAAATATATTTCATTTTCAACAATGCATACAGAAGTCTCTTTTATTTGGTGTTGCATTACCTCTCTGTTAGGGCTGTAGCTCATAGCTCTTGGCAGGTCTCTGATATGGCTGCATCTATCTGTCTGTCTGTCTCTCTGCAACATCTGTCTTTGGCACCAAGTTCAACAGAAAAAGATCAGGACCTTTGCTCTGTCTTTGCATGTGCTCTCACTTGTTCTCTGTTCTGTCTGCCTCTGCTTGTGCTCTGTCTATGCTTCCCTGACTTATTCTAAACCCACGTATCTGAGTATAACTTCTCAAAGATGTCATTTAAAATAAAAAAAAAGCACACATTTATGTAGACAAAATTATCCTTATCATTTTGCACAGCAATTTAGAAGACAACCAGCCAGAAACTCCTGTCTGTGCACAATACAACCCTTTTGTGAAGAAAGAAATTTTCTCCTTTATTATTCTTTTGCTCCTTTCCATAAACTGATTTCCTCTGGTACGAAGTTGAAAATCCATCCTCATAGTCTCTGAAGCCACAGAAATTGGACTAAACTGGGAACCTAGCTGCAACTAAATAAGTCATATTTCCCCATCAGTCTTTTATCTTTTTTTTTTTTTAAAGAAGTAAAGATAATTTCACAGAAACTGCTATTCTAGGAAGCCTTAGGTTGGTTTAGATTGACTCAAGTCCCTCTGGCTTCTGTTTCAAAATCAGTGGAGAAGAGAGTTCATGGAGTGTCTTGGATGAACAATACAAGTTGCCAAATGCAACCAGGAAATTCTCTGTTAAACCCAGCTTTGCCAGGTAAACTGTGAACTGGTGGTACTATACCCAACAAAAACCTCTCCTCTGCTACGGTTGAAGCATCTACGGAGTGGATGGCAGCAGTCAGTTCCTGGCACAGCATCAGACTGGGTGAACTTGGTGCAGTACAAGACCCCCGCTCTGACAGGGTAATCTCCATGTTTATCTAGACATATCTCTTCAGCCCTCAGTGTTTTAAATCTAGGTCTTCTCCAATACAAACCTTTTCAATAGGTGGGGGGAGGGTGAATACATTTTCCAGGCTTCAGTGAAAAAGTGGCATGAGAGGGAACATCATTTATAATGTTAAGGATTAAAAATGGCTTACTGTGGGGAACAAAGTGAGCTATGGGTCTGCTGCAGATTTCTGGCATATTGAACAAACTGTACTAAAGCTCTAACCTAAAATATTTATAACTATATTTACTGGAGTTCATGTTAGGCTTGGTTGGGGCAGAGCAGATCCTTTAGCAAAGGAGGAATGTGCACAGGGCTGAAGTCTGTCTGGGCTCAATAAAAGATGAGCCAGGAGGGGGATGAGAGCTGAATGGAGGGAGCTGGAAGATCATTTGGTGTTGCCTTAGGCAAAGCATTGAGTCCACAAGTGACAAGTGAAGCAGCTCTTCTAACATGAGTCTAAGGATCAAGTATGACTGATGCCAAACTTGGCAGGGAAAAGCTAATGAGACTTAATCACAGAATCACAGAATATTCTAAGTTGGAAAGGTCCCAAACAGATCACTGAGTCCAACTCTTAAGTGAATGGCCCATATAGGGATCCAACCCACAACCTTGGTGGGTTTGCACCCACCATGCTTGTGCAAGGATGGACAAGTAGAACAATTTGCCACTCCAAACTGCGGGAAATATATGTACAATGAGGAGGCTTCTTTCAGATCATCCTTGTACAACACCCTTACCATTTTTGTGCTTTGGCCAGTATGAGTAGAAGACCTGAAGAGGAAGCCCCATGGGTGTTTGCAGTTCAGGAGAATGAGGCACCAGGAATAGAAGGACACAACTTGTCTCCCGGATTACAGCTCAAGTAGGGGGGCCATTTCCTAGGTAAGAGGTGATATTTCCTCACTGCTGAAATGAGAGACATTTTGGAAAATCCTAGACATTGCAGGCGCTGCATAATCATTATTCTGGCACAACAGGAAGGTGACTCTCCCAGTAGAAGTTGCTTATCTTAAATGTGTCCAGAAACATCTTCAGTTCTTTACACATCTTTAAAATCTTAGACTCTACACCTTCTCTAACTGCAGGGTGGGAAAATCCTAGTGTGCTCAACAAATTCAAAATCAAATATTTTGACTGACACAATGGGCTTGAAACAAAGACTTCCAGAAATAAAAGCAGAAGGTAAAAAGAATCAAGTGGCTGCTCATCAGTGGACTGCAGAGCAGTCTGGTAACTGTGCAGGATTTTATGGATACGGAGGCAGATTTTGAGGGGCATATGGACTAAAGGGATTGTTACTCCTTAAAACTATTCCTTAAAAGTCCTCTCCATTGCCAAGCAGAGAGACTGGTGGAAGAACAGCTGTGATGGGTATGGGGAGTGTGCAATGGCCCATCACAGCTACATCCGTTCCCAGTGCACATTTTCCATCTTCATTTGCTGCCCTAAGCATTTGTGCAGATTTTCTAAATAGTACACAGATATCATATTCTGTGGTAAAGCAGACAATCTCTTTGCAAAATGCAGTTGGGCTATAAAGGCTTTATCTGAAGTAGTGGATGAAAGAAAGGGAAAAGAAAAATGTAGTTTCTATTTTTTATTTTTCAAGATAGAGTTTCTTTTTTTTGTAACTGTATCCAGTATCAGTATTTGAAAACTGTCAACAGGATCCATGTACCATTACTGAAAAAAAATAAAATTAAAAGCAATTTTAAAAGATAGGAGAACAGAGATTTAATAAAGATCTGATAATCCTTTTTTTCATACCTTGTTTCTAGAATTCAAGCCTTGAAAACTTTCAATTCAGTAAAAAGGAAAAAGGACCTAAGGATATTGCTCCAGGATTCAGGACCTTCAAAAGAGAGATATAAAAAAACATCAAAGGCAGGTGTGTGCATGCATGTGTGTGCTGCCCATGTGTCTGTGCATGCCCCTCCTCTTTCTCAGGGGCACAGCCGCAGCCTGGCCCCCTGCCTCGACTTCATAATGTGTTACTGTTCCCTCTGAGCTCGCTTTTCTTCAGCCTTGGAGAAATAATTATGTCACTGAGGTTTGGGCTTCAGTTGCCCACAGCTTAAACCTGTCCAATTTTCTGAGACCTCTTGGGATACCCTTGACCTGGGCTGCTGTGCTACCTTGCCTGAGCTTTCCCTTTAGTTATCACATATTGATTCAGCTTTTTAGCAAAAAACTGGTCATAAAGAAATGTTAAAGTCAGTGAAAAAAACCAAAACACACCAATATTCTTTTACATATGCAGAAAAACCTAAAATTTCAGAACTGTTTCACACCTAGACAAACACACAAAATTGATGTAACTCCAAAGAAAACTAAAAAGACAAGCCAATTCCAGGACAGAGAGGTGGTTCTCATGCCTGTCTGGTTATAGGAAAGCCAAATCTACATCCCTGCTATCACTATGGCAATACAGGATCTAAACTGCATTTCCCAAATCTCCAGTAGCACAAGCTAGTAGCACAAGCTAGTACCAAATGCAGGTATTAGCTGCTTCATATGCAATATTCCTAAAACCTAGAATGAAAAATTATCTAGCTGATGATATGCTTACGTAAATACATTCTCAACTTCAATAAAGTAACACATCCCAACTAAACTAAACTAAATTAATTAGGAGTCACCGACTAACCCAAACACCCCCAGACAGCTTTTCCAACAAAAAATTCCGTTATTGCCAAGGTACTAATAAAAATGATGCAAAACTTCATTTTGGTAACAACTAAAAAAGCCTATCTGAGCAAGAAATGCTGGTGGATCTGTGTGTGTCTGCCCACGGCCTTATCACAGATCTGTGCCTGCTTGTGACCTTTACATCTTTTGGTTGCGATAAATGAATAGCCATTCACCAGGTAAACCTCACTTCAGCTGAGATTCTTTTGACAGCTATTAAATCCTATTTATTTTTTACTTTACCACTCATTTGTTACAGTGCTGTGCACACAGGAGCGGAGTGGCAGCTATGAATTCAGCAATCACCAAGGCTTGGCACTGATCAAGGTGAGTATTTTCATTCAAGCATTCTTAAGACTCTTGTCAGTGCCCGGCTGCTTCCTCACAGGCTCCCAGTAATCCCAGTGTTACTTCTTTTGAATGAGATAAAAACGACCTTTATCAATAAAGACTACAGAAAACAAAACAATAGGTTTTGACTGAGAATCAGGTCAGTCCAATAGTCACGTTAATAATACCAACATGGAAACCACCCTTTGCCAGCCTGATAGAACCATTATGCATTAGGGAGCAAGAATGGACTGAGCAATGAGGAAGAGAATCAAAGGCAGAAGTGAAAGATGAAGCAGAAAGCAGCCCTAGATTTAAACCCTAGACATAGAGATTTACAGGAGAACAATCCAAAGGAAAAGATTCAAATTATTTCCATTAGCTGAGACAGCCTCCCAGCCCCAATATATCTATCCTCTAAGCAGGAGCAAGGACATTGCAAGTAGACAAGTGGAAAGAATGAAGATAATGTTGAGCTTTGCATAAAGGTGTAGGTGGGGGCCCACAATTAGAAATTCAGAGCTATGCCATGTGCTACCATTTAGATCTGAAGTACTAGTTGGATCTTGTTCGAAGAAAAGGTCAACCCCAAAGTCACATCTGGCTTTAGAGCCAAAGAAGCCCCAAGAGTGGATATACTGAGTCCCAACACTAAAGTCAATGTTAGGAATGCAAATAAGAGGAGTGCTCCTAAAAGGCATATTTGGAGAATGGCCAAAACAAAAGAGTCTGATTCCCTCCATCCCACCATGATATAAATCAGCCAGGCTGCTGAAAAACGGCGGTACCAGTGGGATATGGGCCCAGGCTACGTGACAGTGGGAACGTGCAGGATACTCAGTTACACTCACATACCTTCTAGCAGTCCCGGAGTTTGCAGGTTAAAGGACAGAGATGATTACTAGAAGAAGTGGAAAAAAAATCATAGAAGTCAGCGTGATAATGCTCTCTGCGGCTGCTCTGAATTTTTCCCTGAGAACAAGAACTTTGAGACCTAATTTCACTGTGGCTCATGGGATGAATGTTGTCTCTGTTTTCTGTGTAGAAATTATATGGAAATGGTGGGTTGCTAGTTTAGTTTTATGAGCTCCTAAAACTATTCTTTGAATAATAATTGACCTAAAGTTCCTCTGTTGAAAGACTTCAATATTCAGCATTCAGCTTAGGGCAACAGCACATCAGCTCTGGAAGGGGAGGGTTTGGGGGAAATTACTCCCTCCAGAGTCACGGCCACACCACGTGGCAAACCAAGTTTAAAATAGCTGTAGACGGAGAGGAGATGTGTCATTTGGAAATTACTTGTGCGCTGTTTGAGGCAGCCGTTAGCTGTGCAGCAAACAGGCTCTGCAAATAGAATTGCTGTGTGCAACACAACCTGGGACTAATGTAACCTCCTGTTTCCGATTACCAGGACAAGCTCTGAAGCCTGCCATCCACAGAAACTAATACCAAGGACTAGGGAACAGTGAAAGTTTTATGGAACACAGGGCAACAGAAGCCAGGCCGCGTGATTAAAATTAAATCTCCAAAAGGAATTGATTGTCTCTCCTTGATACAGAGCACTAACTCTAATAAGATCTTTCATCATAAGGAGGCCTCTGCAAGACTGGCATTGGAGGAGAAAGCAATACTGTGAATTTCCAACCATGAGAGTGTGAATTTAAATAAAACTAGATATGCATTTGCCTAGCTTTTGGGCAGCAACCAAAAAGAAGGGAAAAAGAAATCTCAGCTGGTAACACCGCTTATTGAAATGGTTCCACACGGTAGGTTAAACCAGACAAAAACAATGCTGAGATGCAATGTTTTGCTTTGATTTCCTTCTAAATTAGCCATTAAGTTCCATTAAAAGTGGAAATTTCAGCCCATGCTGGACAAATACTCTTGTTGCCAATTGAGAAAGGAGTTTATTTCAGCCAAGTATATATTCCTCCCAACTACATATTCCTTTAAAATGGTAGGACTGGCTAAAGGGTTGAACTGTGGCACACTCCTTTCCTTGCTCTGTAGGGAAGTCACTCTGTCTTTCTCCCCTACAGACATAACAATATTTCCTTGCACTTTAATTCTTATACCTCTCCCAAAGCTTGCAGCACCGGACTGGGGCTCTCTGGGTAGGCAGGATATTGGCAGCTCAGTCCACTGACAGTGAGGTGAATACCCTTAGGAGCTGGTGTATTGCTGGTGGTACTGCCTTTTACATTTGCAGCAATAAGAGCAGCTCTACAAAGCTGGCCTCCCCTGGCCTTTTCTCACAAGTTGCTGCTCTGAAAGGTTTTGCTTTGGGCCAAATGAAATAATTTGTGTCAAGTGAAATGATGTTTTCCATCTTTTTCTTTTTCCCCTTCTCTATGAAAAAGGAGAGCAACTGAACAAGAGGCAAACCGACCAACACAAAGACAATTTGGTTCAACACAAGCCAATTTTTCTGTCTCCAAATGTTTTGTTTCAGAAGCCAAAGAGAAAAATATTTGCACAGCTTTAACCCTAACCAGAAGAGTTCATTATGGAACTGGTGGCAATCTGCACACTGTATAGGCGTTAACTTAAACTACAAACATTTTAATTTGAGCAATTATGTTCTCTGGGCCTAATTCCCACTAGTTTAATTTGGATATTTTCTGTCATCACTTGTTGTACCCAACAGTTGTAAAATGTAACCATGCACTATTAAACAGCTGCTGCCTTCCACAGGTGGCTGCCTTACAGAATGAGGTGAGGATGTCTCCTGTATTGCACAGAGGAGCTGTGAGGTTTAATTCATTCATGTTTGTGAACAGCTCTGAAAGCTTCATTTAAAACCTGCCATATTCTGTGCAGGCTACACTTCCCAATGGAAAAGAGTGCAAAGTAAAATGGCAGCTTTCACAGGCAGACAGTGGACACATCTGCAGCTAGACGGATCATAAAGGAATATACCCATATATTGCACCAGTAAGCCCTGCTACATTGCATGTTACATATATACATTTTTCAATACATACTATGCATATTATTCATACATTTCAATACAAACATATATCATGTTTCAATAAATTCAATATTGTAGTCCAATAGCTTTGACCCATGTGCATTCTTAGCTTCAGTAGCACGATTAGCACAAGAAAAAAATGCAGTATTGGACACCCATGGAGATTTACGCATAGTAAATGTGAAATAAAAGCTTTGTGGGGAATTCTTTCAGGTCTTGGTCATGTCTTTTGCTTCCGCATTGTTCAATACCACTACAACCATGAACAATTTCCAGGCATACAGCAAAACTTATTTGATATAACTGTGGTATTGAATCAACAGCCTATATCTGACCTGGATTTACTGCTGTCTTATAAGCTCAGTATACACAAGTAGTCTTTCTCCTGGGTTGAACCATTCAATCATGTCAATTTGATCAAGCATTTTGCCCCTTTGCTTGAAAGAATATGGCAGGGAAGACACAGTTCTATTGGATCCATTGGCCTTTGCTCACAAACCAGAGCCATCAGATACCAAGTCACTTCAGCACTGATATCCACCCTCATCCATGAGGCATGTAAGATGACAAAGCAACTTTACCCTTGCCTTCCTCTGAGATATGACAGAAGGATGATGACAACAAGCCTCGGGATCTTGGGATGGAGGGAAGCAGGCAGGGAGGGAGAGGAAGGCAGAGAGGGAGAAAGGGATGCAGGGAGAGGCAGGAAGGTCTCTCCAACTTACTACTAGACCTTAGAAATAGGTACCCTTGAAAAAATGTACCCTTTTGCAAAAAGGTATTGTATCTCCTCAACATGGTAACTGATCTCAATGTTTCTTACAACGGTCCCCTCAGAAAGACTCCAGAGTATGAGCTGTTTACCGGAGAGTTAGTTTCCAGGGAGGTATCACAAATGTTGATCCATTGCCACAATCCAGGGTACTTTCTTTTTACTCTGGATAGCGTTTACTAGCTAGAAAGGTACATGAATGCCCAACTGTGCAATGCAATCTGTCTGCTTGTGCCCCTCAGGCACCCAGGGCTGAACTCTGTGCCCCAGCTATCAATTTCCACTGTGCTGCCAGGCTGCTTTCAATGACTGGCATTAAAACTTCATGTTACATTCTTTCTCTTTTGCCCCTGTTCACATGCAGAAAATTCTGGATAGTCCATTCAGGACCTTGTAATTTAGGCCCCAGATGACACCCTGACACCTGCTTGCTTTTCCTGTGTCAGGAAAGAAATGTAACTACTTCACAGTTAGTTTGGGCAACAACAGAAATTAATTATTTGAGTTGTGGACTTTCTATAAATTCAGCAGAGAAGTGTGTCATACTCTCCACAGAAGGCATGCATGAGTCAAAGTCTAAGCAAGGAAAGAGCAAAGGAAGGAGGAGGAAGAGGAGTTTGGAGAAAGACAACAGAAATAGAAAAACGTCATGTATTGCCCATGAAGAGTTCACCCGTTGTGAGTAGAGACCCAGAGGTGAAGACAAGACTTTGGGAAAGGAAGACCGTGAGAAGGATGTGAGCCTAAAAAACATTTCAGGAAAAAACATTTCAGGAAAAAACATTTCAGATTAAGTAACCAGTGAGAGAAGTGAGCTTCTTCATATAACAACAGAGCCTACCTGTGCACTTCAGTGCTCATCCTCTTAAGTGCTGGTATAGACCCAGCCCTCTGTGAGCACAAGCCTACACACCCTACAGCACCCCAACAGAGAAGGGCATCATTCCAATGTGCCTATGATGAGTAAGAGATTGGGCTAGATAACTACTTGAGGGTTCTTCCAACCTGAATTATCCTATCACCATGGCTCTGGAGGGGACCACACGTGGGCCCTTCAACAGCAGTAGCCCTGACAGGCAGCAAGCACCATGTATGATTTTTTGCCTCAGCTGACTTTCAGTTACACAGACAAACAGACATGTACTGAGGAAAGGCACTGTGAAATTATAATCTCCAACAGCGGAGTCTCCTCAAGATCTCTCTCCAACCCCCAGCACCTCATCTCCAGTGCTTATTCTGCCTTTGGTGACTTGATATTTCTTGCACAGGTCACCATCAGGAGGTGCTCCTTGGTAATCTTTTTTTAGGAGGCCTTTGGGCTGCACAGGAAGGAGACGCACTGAGAACAAGAGAAAAGTGGGAAAGGAAGCCAGGTGGGAAAAATGGAGAGCAGTTCGTTTAGGTGTGCGCTGGAGACAAAGTGGCAGGCAAAGGAAAAAGAGGAGAGAGAGAGTGAGAGACAGTGAGTGGCAGGAAAAGGGCCACTGAGAAACCCAGAGGGACACAGAAAGTAGACAGATAGGGAAGGAGATGAGAGCAGGGAGCATGACGGAGAGAGCTGAAATCAGAAAGGGTGTTTCCATTTGTATTTTTATCTGATCCAAAAATGTGCTCACATAAGAAAAAAAGTACCAGCTTAGAGAAAGAACAGCTCAGACAGCAAGAAAAGAGGTTTTGACAGAACAGCCAGCTTAGGAAAGAGCTGTCTGCATAAGTGATCAACTCAAACCTCATTGACAACTCACATGGTTCAACTTTCCCTCTGATCCAGACTCCTCTGATCCAAACTCTCTGGTCCTGGCTTCACTGACTGGACTATCTGGGTCACTATCACTGTACCAAGGTGGTTGGTCTGATTTCTCAGACTCAAACTATCTCAGCATCATAGGCAGTTTTGGGGATACACTAGCCCCCTCAGTGCAAACGTAGGGCTTTCTAACCTGTCTGGCATGGCAATTTCCTTGATGGATGTGGCCCAGATTAGTTTCAAATTTTGTTTAACAGCTTTGCTCTTGAAAGATTGGAGGAGAAGAAGTGATCTTAAATTGAGAGGAGGGAGTCAATAAGCTTCCTTTCATTAGATAATGACTCTGCCTGCACCATACTCAGATTTAACTGTAGGCTCCTTCCATAAAGTAAAATATTTTGGTCTGGCTCTGTGTGTGTGTTTGTGTGTGTGTGTGTGTTAAAGAAAGAAATAGATCAAATTCAAGAAAGTGCTGAACACTCCTGCCCTTTGCTTTGTAGGTTATTTGTCCTCACTGGCAACTGGCCTCCCTCAGAGAATGCTGGCTTGTGGATGAAATGAAATACAATACAACTGTATTTTGTATAGCATCTCTCAAGTAAACAGGATCACAATTGCTCTGCAGGCTAAGTGATAAAAAACAGCACAGAGAGAAGGAAATTAAGAGACAGAAATGATAGAAGAAAACCAGCTGCTTCCAGAGGAAGGAAGCACAGCTCTGTGGCTAAGGCTCTGGGTTGGGAAATGACAGGCACCGGCTTAGCTCTTAGAGCTGCCACAGACTTCATGCTTTGACCTTGAGCAACCTGCTTGACCTTGAACAACCTGCCTGACCTTACCAGGGCTCAGTTTTTAGTGCAAGACTTCTGCTTGTTAAGTCATCCATGTCTTGGGAAGTCAGAGATGACTGCATTCAAGGCTGTGGGGTGCTTTGACGCTGCTCAGGCAAGGATTTACATGGCTGAGTGGATAGAAGTGTGTTAGAAGGTAGTGGAATGCAGAGTGATTTGAACTTTTCAGGATGCCAATAACTAAAAAAGAATCACAATAACTGAGCATGATGATGCCACTGGAACAGTTTAGCTAGTGGTGTTGATACAAAGAGGTGAGCAGCAAATTTCACTGCAGTAGGACAGCTTTGCCTCATACCCAGTGTGACAGCAGGAGGCGGCAGCCATTCTATCCCTTAAAAGCAGTTTTACTCTGGGGACAGATATTAAGGAATGGAGTAGCTGCCAGTGACAGAACTGTCTGAGCATGTTAAATTTGGGTAGCATGTGGTACGGCGGTCATTTATAACCATGATGCTAACAGTACAAAACATATTGCTTATCACTATCAGAGGGTTGGGAAGGATGGTTAGAAAAATGTCTTCCAATCTGCTGCTGAGCAGCTCAAATACGGAAAAGCATGAGAAGTGATGACCCAAATGGCTAATGAACGTGTTTCATTACATGTTGACTGTGAACAGCAGGCTGACATAATACTTTTCAAAATAAGACATGATTTTGAAAGCACTTTCCATTTTTTTTGAACAACCTAGTTATCTGTTTCAGTGAAGACAGGGCTGGTGCACTCTCCAGCCTGGCTGTGGAGAGGAGAGGATGTAGTATACCTTGTAAATATTGATTTCTAGGGGTCCAAATATTCCCTTCCCTGTCACAAGTTCAGTCTCCTGTTCTGCTTTAAGATTCATAACTAACAATGGATGTACAGAAGAAGGGAAGGCACAAGCAGGTGGTTGGCTGGGACACATCCTTTTCACAGGACAGAGGAGGGAAAAACCTACATATCAGAAGTTAGCTGCTTGCTTCTGTCCCATGCTAGAGGGACTTGCGTGTGTTCAGTGTCTCCACTTAAGTAGACTCTGCAGGGAACCACGACTAAGTGTGTGAATATCAATAGGGTCTTTAAATCTCCTAGAGATATTTTCTATCCTTACAGAATTTCCTGGAGATGGATGCTTCAGATTGACAGTTCAGCAGGTATTGCACCAACCTTGCTTTCGTGCCAGCTGTGGGAAGCACAGACTCATCTCCTACAGATCTATCTCCTCACATAGGACACCTTTCCTTCTCTCCTTCCCATGTCCCCAAGTCAGAATCAAGCTATGGATGGGAGCACCGTTTTCCTCAGCTTCCAGAAGTAGCATGCATGAAGTCAGACACATCACCATAGCAACAAGATCAGGCCCGGCGCGGAAAATGAGGGGCAACGGGAAAAAATATGGGAGAGGGCTCTGCAGATAAGGGATAGTTGCTTCTGCCTTGCCTGGTGACAGGCAGCATTAAGCAAGAGAAGCATGTGGGAGTGACGTCCATTTGTGCCACTGCTGAGGCAGAGAGAGGCCTGTGTTTCGAGCCCCTTGAGCCCGCCAGACGTTAGCGTCTTTATCATTTAATTGCAACACCACGTTGGTCCGAGAGCCCAAATCACAGCTGCACGGAGGTCTTTATTCCTTACACTGGTATTTAAGCCTTGCTGCGGAAACTCTTATCTGACATGGCACTTCTAACAGCATTAACTCCAACCAGTAACATTAAAAACAACAGACCAGCTGCCTCCTGCCTGAGTCCCTGAGAGCCGCCCAGGCCTGTGGCGCTAACTGGGGGAAGCTTACGCAACCACTTTAGGCATGGCTCAGCAGTGTTCCTGCACACTTCACATGAGTTTTTATAACCTCACCAATGACTCCTCGACTCCTCGGTCTCTTCTAGAGCTTGAGTTACCTTCCTCTGTCACAAAGTGTCCCTGGCTGCAATGGAGTATGAGATACATCCCCCTGAGACCCTCCTCTACCCCATTCCCTTTGTTCAGACTGCGACAAGAAGTTCAGAGCTGCTGCTGTGCCTGAGAAGTAACTTCCATTGTCTTCTTCTTCATGTCCCCAAAGTAGACAAGTGGCAAAAATTGTTAGGAAGACAAAATATTGACACTTTGTGGAGAGCCTTCTTTCAGGGATGTGAGTACTATTGGGACCAGCTCACACAGCTTGATCTAGTAGTATACATAGCTCTGATTTTCATGCTGACTTCCCCTGACCAGGGCTCTACAGAAATGATTAACAAAATGCTATCAGTTGTTGCTAAGGGGAAGGAGGTTCTTTACATGACAGCAGAAGGTTTTGGACCAGAGGAGAGCTCAATTTTGATCTACCTTCTCCAGATGAATGTAAATTATTTTTCTTTATGCATCTCTCATTATCTATTTTAGCAAAGGCAAATTAAATCACAATCAAATGCTATGGCCATCCTGCCTTCTTCCCCACCACCCTCCCAGATAGGACCATCTGTATAGTTTGCACCCTGGAAAAACCACATCTTAGAAGATGATGTTCCTCTCTAGAGTCTCACTTTTACATCCAGGATTTCAGACTCTCTCAGTAACATCTAGACTTCATCCCTCCTTAGCTGTACTCATGCTACTTCTTCTTGCAGTAAGGCAATCAGAGTATAAGCTTTTTTTCCAGATTCCCTGCTTAACTTCAGAAAGACCTGTGTAGCTTTAAGTGGCATATTACAGTAATGAGGGGCCATGACTATTTCTGAGAATATGCCCTCCTTCCCATTAGTAACCCCCCATGATAAGCAGCTCTACCTTCTCTGCTGCCAGCAGTCACTTGCAGGCCACTGGAGCTGCAAAGAAGGACAGAGCAGCCTGTCATAAAGAAAAAGTGAGAGGAGTGCATAAACTGGGAGAGAGGGTGGGGGAAGGAATAAGCATTGACAGTCAAAATGTGAAAAAGATGAAATGCAATTTTTCTTCAAATGCCTGGAGACAAGATAAATCTCCCAGCTTCCTTCGCCTCCCTTGCCCTCCTGCCTGAAAAGAGAAGAGGTAGTTAACATAGGAAAGCCCCTCAAATAAGGCCTGACAGCCACATATTCAGAAACTGATGGCATTTCCCTAAACACTGTTTGTAAAATGGTAATTATCCAGCAGGCAGTGACAGCTGGCACTTAGCACTGAGAGAGAACATGAGCGGACAAGAAGAAAGGGATCCTGCCATAATTGAACAAAGGGTAAAAAAATATATAAAACATAATAAGAAAAATACAAAGATTGCTGGCTGTGCTAATAGGTCACTTCAGCTTCTTGGTTCATCTTGAAATGACTGAGTTTGAATGCAGATTCAGACTGATATCCTCCAAATCGTTCCACTGGGATCAGCACATCTGAGGGGAGCAGCAGCAAACCCAAGGGGTTGAGCAGCCAGCAGCAGGCGCAAGGGTGCAAAACTGGTGACCAGCTTTATCACCAAGTGTCCGGAGCACCTGTTTTCCAACTTGTGTCACAGGATCAGCTATTGGTAATGAGAGCTTCTGGGTAGACGTTGCCTCTCTACTTCATACCAACTCAGCTATGCCACAACATGGCAAAATGAAGTCCTTCACTGAAAGCATCTAGACTGGACAAAGCAATGTGCCTGAGCTGGACAGGGAGATGGCTAGGTTGATCTTCTACTCCCTTGCTATTACAAAAAAAAATCTACTTCTGGGATTTTTTTTTTAAGACAATGGGGGACCCTATCAGTTCAGGTATCAGCTATGACATATCTCCTGCATGGTCTTGAGTATGGCTCTTCTTTCTTTACCTTGATTCTTTACCTACATAATGGGTTGTGAGTTGTTGTTGCTTTGCTATACACTCAAACTGAGGCCTTTTTCCTGTTATGTCCTACCCAAAATCTTGGAAGGTCCTGGACTGGACTCGAGTCTTTAAGCATGATCAGTAATACACATGAAGATATCTTCCCTCATATAAGAGTCACACTCAAAGAGAATAACAGAAGCAGAATGAAAATAAACTCATATAAATGAACAGGGTGGTATCTTTGAACTTAGGGGCTTCCAAACTCACATTCTGAGGCCATCTTATTCACTTTCTCATTACTTTAATTAGGATGTTATCTCCCTTCAGCCTGCAGTTGAGAACACTCTGATCTCTCCAGAATGCTTCATGAGTTACTTTTGCCCAGATCCTGCCTGGAAAGGTTACTGCCAGAGTCCAGCAGCATGTACATTTGATCACAACCCACGATATGCCCCTGAGTCACTCAGTGAATAATGGGCTAGCAGTCCTAACAAATGATGCTCTGATGAGTGTAGTCAGACAAGGACATGTAATGGAGCGCTAGAAGATGGGAAGGAGCTCTGCCTCTCTCTCCTTTGTGCCAGGAATCAGCTTGGCACATAGTTAGTCCATGCCTGGGATAACACAGAAGTGGCACCCAAACTTCTTGTCATCTCTTGCCGTTCTTCTTTGCCACTGCTTCTCCTTTATCAAAAGACACCACCCATGAGAAAGATATAATTGTCCTAATTGACCCATACAATTTTAGCAATTGAGGGCAAAAGTCTTAAAGCTTCTGAATTTCTACTAAGCACACCTTATTCCTTTACCCTGTTTTAATTCTGTTTTACTAGGTATCACTAGGACTTGTTTCATCACAGCAAACGACCTCTAAGCTTCTTTTTATGCCATATTCTCCTTGGTGCCAGGTTTGTATGTTAATAATTTTCTCCGCACCCATGCACATTTAAAATAAGATAGATTTTCTCTGCTGCAGACAGATACACCTCTTCACAGTAATTCATTATGCTACTATCTCCAAAGCTGTTTCTTTGAGAAATATGTATAGAGACTCGTATTAACAGTGTAGAGTTTTTGTGACGATAACTGATGATTTGTTTGACTAGGTCTCTTATGTATCAATCTAACTATTTTGTAGTTTGCCTGTGATTTATTTTTGACTGTCTTAATAAAGTTCAAATATTACTTTCAGTAATCAATCTGTTTTCTATAAACTACTGTTAAATTCTTTTTTTAATGAGTGAGAGTTTGAGTAAAGAATTTATCCTACAAAACTACTGATCTGAAAGTTATCAATATATTTCTAAATGGCCAAGTACAAGTAAATTGAAAAGTGAGATTTTTACCACCAGTTGACATTAAAATATATGCATGTTTTCAAGTACAAAGTAATTACTTTAAGCAGTAATAGAGCATTTCTCATAAGATATATTAAAGAAACACCAACAATGAAATTGCTAATGTTGCAATTTAATTATAAACCCTTCTATATGCCAGCACATCTTCACTATTACTTTTGTCGCCAGTCTTGATCTGTAGCATGCTGTCTAACGCAATTTACTTTGCCCTTTTTTTTTTGTTACAAATTACTTTCATAGCTTCTGCTTATCTGCCATATATGGAAAAGCACAGACACACAAAAGATGATACACAACAGTGATTAAGGTCGAAGAAAAAAAGATGAGAGCAACATCATGCTGTGTGAAAACTTCTATGTAGCCACATACTGAAAGGGGGTAACACTTACCTGCAGGAGCCTAGTGGTAAGACCGACAGTTCAGTTGTAATTTTGGAAAGTCATTTTAGTGTAGCCATTATAAAGTAGCTCCAAATGATTTCTGAGTAAACATGCATATTCATTATCATTTAATGTATTTACCACAGACTCTCTTGTTTCCATGAAAGGTTTCACATATAACCTAGCTTGGCTATTTCCTGGCTTAAGCACACTGAAGTTTAACAGTTTCTTGATACAACAGATAGCTTCACTGATACTAAAGGTTAGAAAAGAAGAGCTTAGATCACCTAGGACTTCTCCCCGATGGATGAATTCAGGCAATACACAGATTCCTGTACACACATATGCACACATTCATACACTCAAAATAAAAGCACCTTAATGATCCTCTCTGTCACAATAACAGCTAGTACAAGTCACTGGGCTTTGGTGGCTGTCCAAGTATACTCACTGCTGATGGCGGAAACTTTTCCTGGTTTTGCTTTCTGAAATCCACCTGGCACTCAGCACAAGTACTTAGCCCATATTAGTTTCATAAAGCACTCCTAATACTGCTGCAAGTTTAGGGAGATGCAGCACATCACCATGAGCAAGGTTTCTGTCACTGTCAGTGAGTTATTTCTGTTGTCACTGTCAGATGGCCATGATGGCTTGTTCAGCTTTTATGTGGGGCTTGCAAAGAAGTGGGGTGCAAGGTAAGTCACAAGGAGGGGTGCAGGCAAACTCAAGCTTGTCCTGTGCACAGCCCTAGACTATCAGATGTGAAGCAGATCTGGCAACCATATAGCAGAGTTAATGCTCCACCTCTTGTTGGGCATCGGACCAGTGTATTATCAAAAACATGGACTAAAGTGAGTACACCTCTAAGGCTTTCAAACCCAAACTGGGTGATTCTCAGCAGTTCTGGTTACAGAAAGAAAAATCCTCCTCCTGCCTGACCTTCTCTGCTCATGGCTCTCACTGGAGGACAGACAGGAGGAGGAAAGTGCAGAAAGCATGGAGAGATGTGTGTGTGTGCACAGGCTCAGGCACAAGTGCATTAGCATGAAAGCACATACAAGTGTACCTGAAACGAAGACAAAAAGAGACAAGAGGTCACACAGAAATAAAGGATCAGCAATCAACAGGTAAATGTGGAAATGTAAGAGAAATGGATCAAGAGGGAGAAAATGGATAAGAAAGAGAGAGAGAAAGCATTTGGACTAACTGGCAGTACAGGCCAGGAGACATCCAGGCTCCAGGTATGCATGGGAACATCAGGAATGGAGCACAAACACTCACGCACGAAGTACCACACACTGAAATAGGCACAAATGACAAATCACAGACTCATTTGGGTGAGAAAAGACCTCTGGTGCATCATCCAGGCCATTGCTGCACATTGTGGCAGATCTGATTACACCTAAACCATCCCTGACAGATGGGTGACTCATCTCTGCCTTGAATATCTCTAGTGCTGGTGGCTCTATAGCCTGCCTTGGCAGCCTGCTCTGTCACCAAACTGTTCCTAGAGTTATAAAGTTTTTCCTCATTTTTTTACTAACTGTTCCCTGCTGCACCTGAGGACCATTATGTCTTAGGCCTGTTTGTACCAACCACTGAGAAAAATGGATCCCCATCCTCTCAGTAGCGTCTCTTTATGGATTTGCAGACAGTGATTACATATCCCTTCACACATCTTTCCTCCTCAATGAATATATACCAGTCTCCTTAATCTTCTCATTTACTCTACACTTTTTAAACCTATCAGCATTTTTGTCACTCTTCCTGGAGCTTCCTCCAACACACTGTGGTTTTGGGATTGAGTGGAGACAGCATTAATTCAGCTTCCTGCCCCTTACCTGTGCCATGTCCAGTCATGAAAGGTTGAAGACTGGCTTTATTTTCTTTCCTGATACCAATTGCTGCCTGAATACCTCATACTTTATCCTCCTGAAGGGATATTATGTGCAGAGACAGACAAACACACACATGCATGTGAGCACATACCTGCCCACCTATTTTATATATTTTTAATATTTTTTTTATTTTATATAAAATATAGATTGATACAAGTTCCTTGCCTAATAGAGGTTTCAACATTAAAAGCTGCCTTAGAAGATCAGCTGGGCCTGCTGTGATGAAGAGTACCTGAAGGAGTGGAGATTGAGGAAGATGATGATGTCACATTAGACACTGGAAGAAGCCCCATTTGATGGTACCCTGATGGTTGACTGAACACTGAATATTATTCAAATCTGTGTAGACCATATCTATTTCAGAGTGCTCATTTGTCTTCCAGACCCCTGTACACTGCATTCTTCATTCTTTCCTCCTCCTTTAAAGCTTCCACTTACATGACTGGTTATCCCAGTACTCAACAGGTCTGCCCCCTATTGTTAAAGTGATGTGCACAAATGGCTTCTACACAATGCTGAAATGCCTCTGGCACTATGATTTTAGTTGCAAATGGATAACCTACATGAGGAAAAAATCAAGAAAGGAAGGACAGAGTAGGTCATTTGAGATATTATGCAGCTGCCTCCAATTGCTCACTTCAGTTTCTGAAAAGCCTCTTGGGGATTGAATTAGAAGATGGGCCTTTAAAAACATCTGGAGAGAATATCCACTAGAGCACCCAAGAATGCCATAGCATTTCCTTTATGGATTTCACAGAGCGAGCAAGTCCCAAGTAAAATGCATAACAAACACAACATACCAGGTCTTGGTGAAAAGATATTAAGAAAATAAAGGGACAATCATTTCAAAGGGTCACTGATTTACATCTACAATCAGCTACTGCACAGAAGCATGCCATTTCTCTACTTAACAGTCTGATCTGAAGGCTGACACTGTGACATACAATACCAATGCACCACTGGCCACTTGTTTGCCCCATCTTACTTAGAAGTAGAGGGTGGGATGAACAGATGGGATTTAAGCTCTAGAGGCTGTTTCTGCTCTCGGGCCAGGCTCCGAGAAAGTAATCTGTAACCAGCTTTATTGCCAATGACAGCAATTTATAGATGTGTCTGTGTGGCAGACTAATGGTCAATAATATTTCTTTTCAATACCCTACTACAACATCAAGCCAGGCATGGTGTTTATTAAGTTTCATGGAATTTCCCTGTCTGTTCTGGAAACTGTAGGTTTTTACCAAATTGCACCAGTATGAAAAGAAAATCTGAAAAATCAGTTAAGAAATGGAGAAGCATTTCATTCCTTACAGTGAAAAGAATATGAGTTGTAAAATGTCACTGCTTTGATGTGCTGGCAAACTTCCTGGAATCATTCGACCAAAGATAACTATGTTTATAAATATTTGGGATATGAAGATACTGTATATAAATTGCATTTTTATTATTATTATAAAAGTGTGGGTTTAAAAAAAAAAAGGGAAAAACAGCTCTGCGGTATATTCTAAATACATACATTAGAGTGTTTTGTGCTGTGCATAGCATGTTTTAATAAGTAAGAAACTGAATTCTACTTTCTTCCTATCCCTTTATCAGTGCAATGTGGCTATTCTCTTCTCAACTTCTCCCAGCAAGAGGTGCTGAGAGGCTGGTGGAACAGCACTGGAGTTGCCTGCAGCTATGGCAGCAGAGGTGAGCAGCACTCTGAAGATCCCTCTATCTTGAGGCTTTGTGCTACCGACCCAAAACCCCAGTATCTAAGAATCTCCCATGTAAAATCAATAGCAATAATAAAATCCCTTGGAGAATTCATGGAGTCTCTCAGATGATATAGCCAGGGCTGTGCTGGAGGAAGAGCTGGGGATGACTGCAGCTTGTTCCAGTTGCTCCTGGCAGGTTTTATTGCAGGGTGAGGCTCGAGACTGCTGCCCTTGGAACTCTCACAATCCAGATAATTGCTTTCCTATTCTTTTTACAACTGATATTTCATTCTTAAGACCAGAGAATTGCTGAAACACAACAAAAAGAGCTCCCACACCCATCTACATTCTGTTCCTGACCAGTTGGCCTCCACATTGTACCAGTCCGGGACTCTTCACGTGCAGATCTAGCAACCTCTCTGCATCATTCCCTGTTATTCCTACCCTGTCACAGACTCATTTGCATAAATGAGCTCTGCTTGGGGACCTCAGCTACACACTACAACCGCACTCCATCCAAAGCCTGGCCCCTGCACAGTCCCACTAACACACTCTGATCCTGAGCAAAAGCCCCTCCTGCTATTTTCATTCCTGCGTAAATCCATTCCTGTTAAATTGCTCTCTCTCCCATCTTGCAGTTCTATTGACATCTACATTTTCATTTGTCATCTTTTCTTGATTCCCAGCCTTTTTTCTATTATTCCCTGCAACAACAGACAGGATGCCACAACTAATTTCACTTGCACTCTGCTTCCTAAAGCTGATCTGAAAAACAAGTATTAACCCACCAGTAAACCTATCTGAAATGTGTTGAGCTGACTGTCAGCTGGCTCCATGAAAGAGAGGTAAACAATTAAGGCACAATGTTTGCAATAATCACCCTCCAGAGCATTAACTCCTTGTCATTTGAGTCCTGGATTAATAGTGCCAATTGGTCTCAGCCCTGGCTGGCACATCAGCCCATTCCCACCCACCAGGAAGGTCTCTCCAAGCACAGAGAGGCTCTCTCTTGCCTCCCTTATCATGGCTTTGCACCTTCTGCTTCCTTGAGGAATAACCATTCGCTCTACAGCCCAGGGCTGCAGGGCCTGACTCTCATCCCAGTCAGCCACCAGCTTGTGACAAACACCAGTGAAAGTCTCAGCGCTTAACACCATTCAGTCCAGATGTAAGACACATTAAATAGATATTTCACTACATAGTCAAATCCCCTCCCAAAAGAAAGGCAGAGAGTCTATATAGAAACAGCTGGAGGGAGACCTTACATCATTCCTCTGTTATTAAACTTGTGTTGCGTTCTTTAAGAAGATGAAGAAAAATTCTGCTCACATCCATATTTGTGTTTGGGGGAAACAGGATTGTTGGCATTCAAGATCCATTGGCCTTCAACAGGGTTCAAGGTTTGGAGAATCATGCCTCGTTTGCTTTCCTATTGTAAATGTTAACTAAACATAGCTCTGGTGAGAGGTGCCAGTTCAATAGCTCTGGAGATTACTCTGCCAAATTCTTTTCTTGGTCTCAGCACGTAAACCCAGAGTAATTCCAACTACCACCAGTAGAGCTACTCCAGAATTGCAGTCAGGGTGGATTTTGGCACTGCAACTCAGTTCTCATCCACAGCAAGAAGAGGACCTAGTTTAACCCCACAGCAGCGCTCCCAACAAGTTCAGCAAGACTCAGTTTTGATCACATAACATTTACAGCACTGGCAGCAACAATATTTGGTTTATGAAAGTGGAGGCCATAATATGCCCCCCACTCCACCAACATGTCTCACATTTTACCTCAATCCCTGCTGGAAAGACCAGCCCTGCTTCATAGCTTGCATAAAAAAAAGTCACAATTAGCACCAAGGATGAGATTTTTTAGAGTGAGATGATTTATGCCTGATCACATCCATTCAAACCAATAGATTTCAATGGAAGGATAATTGCAGCAAAAACAAAAAACTGAATGAAAACACTAAGAACAGCAGAAAGAACTGTAGTACCTGGATGTGCCCATGAGTGGCCCTATGTAGTTGTCAACAATATGAGCCTGCTATGTGCTACACCAGAAAGGACAATGGCATTTCCTGCCTCTCCCATCCCACTCCAAGGCTGCCTGAACCTATGCTGTGAAGTTTCTAAACTGCAGTTGTTGTTAGGTTTTGACTTGTCTCTGCTTAAGGCATTGGGATACCTGAAGAGCTCCAAGATAGACCAAGTTTTCCCCAGACTTCTCTGTGTCACAGCCAAGAGTCCAGAAGCCCAAGGTAGCATATTGCCCTCATTTCCCAATTTTCCTTTTCATTGGAAATGCTGATATTTGACCAGATCAGATTCCTCTACAGAGAGCATATCTGACATTGGGAATCTGGTTTGAAATGAAGGAGGGAACTAGTTCACTGAAAAATTCTCTCTGTTTCTCCATGCTTCCATTACTGTGGACTTTCTACACTGTACATGTGATGACTTATGATGTAGACATCATCATGAAGCTCTCTCATTATTTCATAAAAAGCCTTAAAAAGAGAGTGTTTGGGTTCAGTAGTGTTGATAAGTGTTGGATAAGACTCAGTGTTAAAGCAGCATGTGTTTGGAGGGGTTGCAGTCCATAAAAACCTCCAGATCTTTAGAGATGCACCATTATCAGCCTCACCTTGAATATTGTGAGCAGTTTTGGTCACCGCAATATAAGAAATATATTAAGCTCTTAGAGAGCGTCCAAAGGAGAGACAAGAGGATGGTGAAGGTCCTTGAGGGGAAGCCGTATGAGGAACGGCTGAGGTCACTTGATCTGTTCAGCCTGAAGGAGACTGAGGGGAGACCTCATTGCAGTTACAACTTCCTTGTGAGGGGAAGAGGAGGGGCAGGCTCTGATCTCTTTTCTGTGGTGACCAGTGACAAGACCTGAGGGGATGGCCTGAAGTCAGGAGAGGTTTAGGTTGAATATTCAAAAAAGGTTCTTCACCCAGAGGGTGATTGGGCACTGGAAGAGGTTCCCCAGGGAAGTGGTCACACAACAAAGCCTGAAGAAGTTCAAGAAGAGTTTGGATGATACGCTGGGGCACATGGTGTGACTCTCAGGGATGGTCCTGCGCAGGGACAGGAGCTGGACTTTGTAATCCTTGTGGATCCCTTTCAACTCGGTATGTTCCATGATTCTGTGATCATTTAGGATAGAAGACTGGTGTGTTTAGCCACCTGTGGTGTGGAGAGCAGATGTCTGTTGGCCCTGGTGGCCTAAAAGCTCACCACAGTCAAGAGCAGGACTTGGAAATTTCTACCAAGAGCAGATGACCATCACAACTCTTTGCTCTCCCATCTTGTGCCTTTAAGTGTCCAAAGAGAGAGACTAATCACCCTGTAACCTTCCCTCAGCCCCTTTTTGGTGGGCATAGAGCTGCCTGGAGTAGGGAGGGAATCGGTTTTCTCTGTATGGAGCTCTCATGTGAGCACATGCAGGATGCTATCTTCACTCTTGAGCACCTTATTATGCAAAATATATTGACAAAAATGAACAAGAGCAGAGCAGAGGAACAAAACAGTCAGATAATTAGAGCAGTCAAAGAATGAAAGGGTCAAATATGCCTGTTGTGGCTGTGAATAGGAGACAGGATATCAATATGAATACGACAAAGGGAAAAAAGCAAATGCGGACCAAATCTGAGAAAAACTTCCTGACAGCAAGGCATGGCAGCAGGTTGTGGAGTGCCTCCTAAAGCATGTAACTGAGTCCTTGCTGCTAGAAAATATATCAGAGGAAACCATGCTGGTACACAACTCAGTGCCCAAGAGGCACGCCCGTTCTGCAGTAGTGGCCAGCTACAATTATCACTCTTTGCACTTTCAAATGGACGTTTTCATTCGTGTTGCATGTCTCGAGCTCACAGGCAGCCTGCCGCTGTGCAGATGTTAAGCAGATGTCATCTCCCTCCCTCCGGTGGTTAAAGTGATTTCAGGATGAGATGATAATTAGTCCCTGAAAGGCTGTGTGCAGAATGCAGGAGGGTGCAGTACATTGCACTCTGGTGCAACTGAGAGCTGGGGCTCATTGCAAGTAAGATGTTAAGCCATGGTCCTAATGCAGGCTGATTTCTCAATGCATTTGTGCACAGTGACTCCTTGACTTGCTGCTGAGGAAGCTCAAGAAGAAGCTCCACTGAGCAGCACGCTAAGTGCCTGACTGTATTGGTCATGGCGTTCATCCAGTCCCTTAATCTGGACAGCAGTCAGTACCAGATGCTTCAGGGAAAGTACAAGTACACCACACAGACAGATGTGGAACAGCTTGTCCCCCTATATTAGGCCTTGTCCTGGGTTTTGAGACTTAGAGAAACCTTAAACCTTACTGACTGCGTGTGGCAGGCTCTCCTTCCCAGAATGTATTCTCTTTGATTAGGACAACTCTGAATACCCTCAATGGATACTGGATCTTTTTTATTTTTGAGTCCTGCTGAAAGCTGGCTATTGATGATGTTACATGACAATGATTTCTCCAGCCAACCTGTCTGTTACAAGGAAAAAAATACTCCTCTTTTTTCATCCTATAGTGTCATCAAACATCTCCTTGTTCTTTCCTCTGAAAACTGAGGCTCTCTCTTATGAACATATACTTTTACATATCCCTTCTTCTAAGGAACATACAAGCTCTGTGGGTCCTGAACTTCCAAAGAACTTTTTCCTTGCATGAAAACCCTCCCAGGCACATCATTATTCCCATCATCCAGCTCTCAGTCATCTCTCTTCTGAGACAGCATGGCTAGTCCTGCATACATTTTTTGCAACTGAGGTGCAAGAAGAGAGTTTGGGATTGCTCCATACACCATCATATTAATAGGCTGCAAAACTGCCCCCACAGTCCCTGGTCTTCTCTGCTTTGCAGGTAGGATCTTCCAGTAATTCAGCAGTGCTCTGGCAGTCTATGTCTTTCCTGTTGCCTCCTCAAACTTTGCAGTTTTTATTTAAGCCTTCCTTTCATATGCCCCATGCTTGGTGCTGATGTGGTGCGCATTCAGGAACTGTATAAACAAAGGATGTAATTACTACTCCTCCAGTTTGAAGAGTGATATATAAATGAATGGCCTTTTCAGGGCATTCCTGTAGAAAAAAAATAGTGTTGTGTCTTCACTAAATCCATCTATTAGTCTTTTCCATTATAATCAATAAATCAGTTCCCTTTTTATATGGTGATGTTGGCTCAGCTGTGATTTTCTGATGACAAAATTCATTACTCAATTGTCTCATCACTTCCTTTCTAAGTTCAAAAACATCCATTAGCACCACTATGTGAAGCCCCATTAATCTGCTTTCATTATAATAATGTTCTTATTCTTTCTTAGCATCTTTATTGCATCCCACTCATCCTTGTTGTCTCATAGGAGCTTTTAATTAATGCACTAAGAACTGATATAAAGAGCAAGCATTTTTTTCAGGTCTAGCACTTTTGGTTACTGGACAGAAACAACCCAAATTTACTCAGGTGACCCTATTCTAGAATGGAGAGATTTGGCACATGATGTAGGCTGGGTGCTTTAGAGCTGTCTGTTTTTTGCAGGTGAAAGTACAGTCAAAATAACTTTTTACTGGCTCCAAGTACTCATTTGGTTTTATTCTACTACTGTCTACCAAAAAGGTTTTTCAAAATGGAAAGGATCTATCACACTTATCCAATGCTGTTTTTGGACTTTGATTTGCTTCATAATGAAAATCAACAAATGTACCCTGCAGCAAAAGAAACTGCTGAAAGGCTCCAAACTAAGGCGAAAATGATTTCTTAGTTACCGAAGGCAACAAAAGGGATGTCCTATTCCCCCCTCCTTTGCCCACAAAGTTGAACCCTGCCTTGTCACTTAGATCCATTCAATGAGAAAAAGGAAAATGCAGTGCCAAGTCACACAGATTTAGTGCCCTTTTTCTATTTCCCACCGTCTTAGTTTCTTCCCGCCCGTAAGACTTAAGAAAAGGAAATAAACAGTTGCTCTTTCCGTGGCAGACACGTACAGTGACTCAGAGGCAGGCTACGGTAGTTGTAAGGCCCCTGGGCTTTGAATCAAAAGATGCATTTTTTAGTCCTGCATCCAACAGATGCTTCTGGGGAAGTCCTTTCACTGGCCCCATTCTGTCTTTGTTTTGTATCACTAGTGCCACCTGTACCACACTCCTGTCCTCTGCAGTGCCAAGTGGGATGGGTCCCTGGTCACCACCAGGGTCTCTGGGTGCTACAGCAGCTCAGCTGAGCTTAAGGGCTCTTGAAGCGGAGGGCTGCTCCTGTACTAAAGATTGGCAGAGGAGGCTTTGCTGCTCCATGTGTGGTCTCCTCAATGCACCACTTGTTTGGGAACAAACACCATTTGCCTCAGTCCTCCCAGGGCTCAGCTCAGCAACCCTCATCCAAAGGTGTTAAGATCTCACATGCAGCTCAAGCAACTGGGAAGGAATCTCAGCACACAGTTTTGAAGAGGCAAAAAGTCGTTGCTGGGAAGTGAGGGGTTGGAGATGGTTGCTGGCA
Source organism: Pseudopipra pipra (assembly GCF_036250125.1). Classification (NCBI taxonomy): domain Eukaryota; kingdom Metazoa; phylum Chordata; class Aves; order Passeriformes; family Pipridae; genus Pseudopipra; species Pseudopipra pipra. Next base: position 24,443,757 of record NC_087550.1, read on the forward strand.
ATCTGGCTGTGTATATCCTAATTGAGAATTCCTTTCTGTGAAGGAGGATGGCATGCATTTGGGTGAGGGATTAAAACCCAAGGAAAACTATTTGCCTTGTCCTTCCAGCATGTGTTAGTATAAGACACAACAAACAACAAATGAGGAATATTAAATTCCCTTCCTTTGTTCCTCACAAAGGGAGAAACAAAGTTGGTGAACAATGGTTTTGTGGACCCCTCTAATGAAATCACGCCTTCATCTTAAACATTGCTAGTCAATGGAAAATTGGCATGTTTACTTCCTTCTAGGAGACCAAATGCAGAACTGCCTAGAAAAACAGGCAAATAAAGGGATATGTTGCAAGCTGATATCTCTGACAAGTCATAGGGAAAAAAAATTGTACACAGATTATAAAATTTATCATTAAAAAATAGAAAAACCAAACCCAAGAACTTTGCATGATACTTCAAAAGAAAAGAAGGAAAGGGGAGGTGGAAGGGGAGAACAAAAAGAAAAGAAAATCTGTCAAGAATTTTCTCACTGCATCCAAAATGCCTCAGTGAGCAGAGATACAGAAACAAGCTAATTACTGTCTTTCTTTTACTCTCTCCGTTCTGAACTCCACACACAACATTTTTTGTGATTATTAATAAAGGAACACTTTCATCTCTGTCTTATTAAGAGTTCTGGGGGAAGGAATACAGTATCTGTCAGATACCATATGGGATAGGGTGGAAACAGGAGGGAAGGAAGGAAAGGAGAATAGAAGCAAGGAGGTGACTTAGAAATCCCTCCATAGTTCCTAGGATGCATGTCCAAACTACTGAAGCTTTCTACGTAATTGGAGCAATTTCTGCTCTGCTATACTCTTCAATATTTATTTCCAAGGCCCTGAAGCTTAGAGCAGCAGGGAACATGACATGTCCCTTTACCCTCCATGGTAAAGGGTCCAGGTGTCCACAAAAAGGAAACCCCGGCCCTTGAGAAGTTAGGGAAGCTGTGGGACAGACATGAAAGTCATGGGCAGAACTCTGAGTTGAGTCCAGGAATGCATTCAAAGGTATCACACTTGTTGGATCCCAAAATATAATATCTGTAGAGAGGGATTTGAGTGGTGTTTGCCAAAGGAGTTAGCTGGCTGCTTCTAAACATTAGAAGCGAGGGTTCGTGCCACATGTTTTGGCATCATTTGCAGAGGTCAATAAGGCTAAGACAATCTCAGCTTGGGGGCAAGAAACTGGAATCCTTTATTCATACAAAAACTGGTATTTTATAGGTCTGGGTTACGACATATTCATGGAGGGGGTCCGCATATTCATTCTATTACAACTGGAGGCTTCACAGAGATGAGGTAAAAGGGCAAAACTCAGGTTAACAAATTTGAGGTCTTAACACATACTTCACAGGGGAAAACCCATTTTATCTTGGGGAAATTACTGGGTGGGGGAAGGTATTTAGGTTTACAGAATGCACAGGATCCGGGGAACACAAAGGGAGAGATAAAGCACAATAGGTCTTCTGTACAGGTTTGATGAAATTAGGGTGTGGACTCTCTGGCTTGGGCAGGGCACTCCACACCAATGATATCTCGTTTACTTCTTAAACTGAGGTTTTTTCCCCAACTTTCATAGCCCATGGCTTTTTGCAAAGACCACTCAAATCCCTCTCTGCAGATATTATATTTTGGGATCCAACAACGCTGGGAAGAGATGGTGAAGGGAGCCTGAGCTGGGGAGCAGGAGGGGATATTGGCAGACCTGGTGTGGGGAGACCTGGTCCATATACCAATCAAAACAGAGATCCACTGGTTTGAAGGGGATTCATATGGCTCCTAACCACACATCATCCAACTTCTTGCTTCCATAAACATCATGACACTCGAGTTAGAAAAACAAGAGAAATTCTTACAGTGCAGCCTCCATCCCCTTTGGGTACTGAATATTTTCTGAGTTCAGAAGAGCAGCTTAGGCGAGCTGCTTATTTGAATAAGTCAATGAAGATGGCAGGAGCCAAGAGGCACAGAAGAGCACCAGCTCACTGCCTGAATTTTGCCTGTACTGCACATCACCAGCTTAAGCACCTGCCTAATGCTTCACAAACATGAATTCACCATCTCTCTCTTCACAAACCATTGTCTGTCTTGCATACAGCCTTTGCATCCTGTCTTACCAACACTGCAGACTAGACCAAGCAGGAGACACCAGACCCTTGGGTGCAGACCCCTGAACCTAGCTGACAGCTGATTGCTCACAGCAAAACAAAACCTTTTTCTTAACATCCCTGAAACACTGGCCAAATACTGTGGTGGGGAGAGATTCAGTCTGCCAAGCATTTCTACCTGTGGTCCCAATGCAAATATTCAAACTCCCTCCAGGTTATAAACCCTCTTGAGTAAATGGACATCCACAAAATACTGTATCATCTATTCCTCCAGACAACAGGGAATTTCTGCATGTCCTACTCAGCAGACCAGAGCTCTGTACCTAAAAGCGTGTGCTTGTTCAAGCCAAACCCTCATCTGCTGAGGTTTTACCATTACACTCACCCAGAGCCAACAGTGGGTAGTGCTTTGCCATTTAACCTGGCGGGTAGTACAACATCTTTCAAGTAATCCTTCATTATACACCAGAGCTTACTAACCACTGTTTTGCAGAGAACGAAAAAACTCCCACACCTAAACAAAATCTGCCCCTCCTATGGGGCACTGTGGGCTTTTAAGACATCTTTTGCATGTGCATAAGGATCTTTGGGTTAGTTGCTTAATTTTTTTTTCTGTAGATCTTACTGAATTAAATATACTACATGATTTAAAGAGACCAGCCTTGATGATGCAGCTGGTCCCATCAAATCTATTGCAATCAGTGAGATTCACCTCTGACCTGGCAATCTGCTCTCTAGCTGCAGGAGAGCCACAAAGAGAACTTGTCCCAGGGCAGATCACAGGCAGAGATGCTCACTCTGGCTCTATACGTTCTCTCTTCCTTGTCCTGCCAGAAGGATGTTGTCTGGATAGGGAAAAGGGCTGGTAAGTGCAAAACAGAGAGTTGCCAGAATATTTCAATGCCATGCCAATGTTGTGCTGCAGGATAGTTCATAACAAGGCAGTCATCAGGCTGCCATAATTTAAACATCCCTGGTTCTCCTGATAGAGGATGCTCAGAGGACTCCTTAGAAGCACTACACCAAAAACCTCAGTTGGTTTAAAGCACCTTCGTCCTCCAACTAGATCAGTTCGTAGTTAATGTCCCAAAACCAACAGGAGGTTGACAGGAGGGAATCAACAAGTCCTGAAGATTTTTCTTTTGTAGCAAGCTGTGCAAGCAAAAAAAATAAAACCACCACACTCCAAGTGTCAGTTGCAAGTATACCTCTACCTTCCCACACTCATGTACCTCCTCACACTCAGTCTTCAGTATTAAAAGTGGACCTTAGAGTTTCTCAAAATAGATAAAAAAAATCTGGGCTATTCTGCTGCCATCATTACTGGTACAGCAACTATTCAGAGGAATCTTTGTAAAAGAAAACCTCCTTCCTAGGCATCCTGAAAAACAATTGTTTATATTCTCCTTGGATTAGGAGGGGCTAATAGGTGGCAGAAACCTCTTTCCAGAGTACAGAGCAATCTCTGCTCTTACATAAAGCAAGAGTTAATGACTCTGCTGATTTACAACCTATTTTCCACTAATACATCCAGAAGTGAATTCTCAAGAGCCTTTCACCGTACGTGAATCTGGAATACAGGACATTGATAAAACTATGTTTAGCTAGAAGATGAGAAAACAAATGATAGATAGGAGCCAAAATTACAAATCTGGGTTAATTTGTTAATGTCTTGTAACTCAAAAAAAAAAAAAAAAGCCATTTTGACTAATTTTCTTCGAGCTATGTGGAAAAAAATTCCCTCTTGCTTTCAAAGTAAACCCAATAGGGATCAAGGCACATCAATTTTGCTAATGGAACCTGGTTGCAGCCTTAATTATTATTATCTCTTTGTGACAGATTAGCGATTTACCCAGATTATATAGACATAGTGAGATTAGATTAGATAGCCCAGGCTCCATATGCTTTTTCTATCTCCCTGTGCAATACAGCAGTCAACTAACTGAATCCCTGCTTGTACTCCTGGTAATGAGGTATCTTAGTACATTTACTTTAAACTCTGTTTTCAATAAAAATTGACCAAGTTTCAGGAAGAAGAGGTAGTAAAAAAGGTGCATAGACTTGAGGGTTACCCTGATTTCAAAAGCCTAACAGTGGTGGGATGTAGGACCACACAGTGTTCTTCAAGGGTCAGCTGTTATTTTCACAGCAAGTGAGCAGAGGTGAAAAGAAATACCCACAAATACCAAAGAGACTTTGCAGGTCCCCTACAAAGGGTACATCTGCTGTCAGGCTCCTTCAAGAAAATGGGGACACTTCAGTTAGCAAGCTGTATAGGATACAATTTCTTTGTATGCAAAAACCCTGGGGTTAAAAGAACAAGCTTGTATAAACCTTGTGGGATTTTGAATGTGTTTAACAAGGTGAAGCCAAATTTTCCTAACTGAAAGGGAAAAAGAAGAAAATTTCTATGTCCCTATTGGGCTTGCAAGGTTACCTCAACCCCCTCAGCAGGCTCTACCATCATGGAATAAGATAACAGGTAGGCAAGAAGAGAAGTTTTCTTCCTTCGTAACAAGCTGAAGCTTGGGAAAGTGTAAGCAGCAAGAAGGGGAAAATTGCACAGATTTGGAATGGATAGCCCTATGCAACAATCTGCTTTGCAGTCAGACTGTCTAGGAATTTTTTTTATACAAATAAATGTTTGATCTGCTGTTCTAAAACATTAGAGCCTTCAAGACAATTTTAAAGGAGAGGCCTTCTCCTCCAGAGCTTCTTTCCAACAGTATCCTTTCCTACTCCATTTTGTATCAAAGTGCAAACATGGATATAACCTTGCACAGAGAAACCTGCATTCTAAAAGCTCTCTACTGGGAAAGGTTGTAAAGCAATTCAGCATCAAAGGCTGGGAAGAAATATAAATCCCTTCATGGCATTTGCAAGGTCTTGATTCTGCTCTGAGACTTTTTCAACAAAAAAATCGGGAGTAGTAAACGGCAAGGACAGCACATCACCTCCCCATTCCCAAAACACCTGTTTTAACACTAAGAATTTTGCTCCAAATTCTTTTGTTCATTGTGCTTATGAAAGCCACAAGATTCTGGCCATGCCGAATGGCTTTTATAGATGAAAATGCCATCACATGCTTTATGCAGAAGTTTTACAAGCTTTTCCTTTGAAAATAAAAAGTTTTTTTCCAAGGTATTCTTCTAACTCTCATGGATTCTCCTGTTTACCTCTTATGCACCCCATATTTTGCTTAAAGAAACCAAATTCCATTCCCCAGGTACTTCTCAGACAGAAATAAACTTCAGCAGGAAAATTAGTCAAAAATTCGGAGAAGTGCTTGAAAATGGCATTTATTCAGCACAGGTCATAAGGATGCTCTGAAAAATATAAGTACTAAGGACAGCTGGAGAAAGGTTAGAAAAGCAAGCTACATTAGTATTGCTCTCTTGCTCTTTCTTCCAGGAGTCCCATGTCTGATGTTACACTGTGCTCTGTATTTGAGCTGGCTTGCTCCCTTCCTCTGTCCTGCCTCATTCCACGACTTGCACGTACACCTGCCAGTTTAATTCCTTCAAAGATGAAAAAGACCAATGTTGTTCCTTCTCCCTGCCTGGTAATAATGAAAAACTGCATGAGAAGACAGAGTAATGCATACAGGGAACTCTCTGACCCCCCTTCCCAAATGGCTCCAGAGCATGGAGCTGGGGGCTGGCACTCACTCATTTGATTAAAGTGCTTCTTGCTTTTGAGATTGCCTTTTTTATTTTTCCCCCAAGAGTTTGGGTGGAGCCCTGTTTTATTTCTTCCCTTCTTCGGGGCTTGCTTGTTTATATTTTTGTATCCTGAAAGCTGTGAGTCACACTTTGATTTACAGTCTGTCTCAGGAGAGACAGGAGACCCTAATGAAAGAGAAGGCTGCGAGGGTAATTAATACCTACCAGGCATTCAACTGTACTGCTAGCGAGCAATATGTGCATGTGTGTGTGCGTGAGCACTGACAGCTGGAGATGAACAGGCAGAGGTGAGATCCACTTTGGTATAGCCCTGAGCACCCTGTTAGTCCACAGCAATGGCTGCTGACACCCAACAAAACAAGACCCCAAATGAAATTTCCCTCATAGAGAGCAAACCTGGAAGGGGACTGGGGTCACGTGAGATGAGGTAACTGCAGGAAGCCAGGGGTGGGATACTGAGGGATACAGGAGGGAGGCTGGTGCAGCACATTGATTGGGGATGCTGCGATGGAGAGAAGTCGGAAGGGTGATGGATCACTCTTGCTTAAAACAAACAAAAACCAGGCAGCTTGCCAGGAATTGCTTAGGCCAGTTTCATTAAAACTCTTCATTCATCATGCTGAAACGAGGCGGTATTTGTTATTGCAGCAGTGGTGTGCTGGTGCAGGAGCTATTATGAGAGTGGGTGGCAATAGAAGGAGGGGGCAGTGGGAGGAGATGGAAGGGTAATGAAGGATGGTGGCGACTGGGAGGCGACAGGGCTCAAGTATCACTTACCATCCGCTGAAGGGACTGAAAATCACCCTCTATCTCCTGCATGGATCTGGGCTGATAAGGCTTCACATCCATCCAGCCAAATCTCCAGGATGGGAGAGGATTCCCTGCTTCCAGGTGTATTTATTCCTCTCATTAGACCAAATAATGGCACCACAACATGCTGGGGCTTGCTGGGGTGTCAGGTTTAGCTGTGGTCATGAATCCACTTAATGTCACCTCAGGAAATCCTAACAGTGTGATACTCAAATAAAAGCACTTTACCTGCCTGGAGAGGGACTGGATGGATCTCTTATGCCTTTTCCATATCTGCAATCCCTGTTAGATCCTCCTTTCACTGCCCATGCATCCAGGGAAAGCAGAAACACGCAGGAGTGGGAACTGCCTCGTTACGTAGCTGAGTCTCCCTTACTCTTGCATTTCCTTCCACTTTCCACTTCATTGAGTGTCCCAGGCAGCTCTGGGGACACAATACTGACAACACAAAGCACACCACCATGCCCCAGCACTAACTGGTGAGGGCATGATGCCACCTGGTCAGTGGCTTTGTGAGCGACCTTAATGCCAGAGTCAAATCTCCTCAAAAGATGTAGTCTTCCTGCCTAACTACATCCAAACAAATCCCTCTCTGAACTTTTTCATCAGGCTCCCAGGCAGTGACCCATATGCCCTGCAGTTGCATGGCTGGCATTAAGGCCAGCCTTTGATTTTAAAGCCTGGTGACTGCGATTTCTCCAGAAAAATCAGGCCCCATGTAAGTGTACCTATTAAATGACACCCATGTTGGCACAGAGGGAATGCAGCTGTGTGACATGTATGTGCTTGTACGTGTGATGGAGGGGGAGACAAGGTGAAAGCTCATTTTGTTGTGATGTGTTTTATGAAGCAGTAAGAAACACTGCTTGTGCACTGATAAAAAAAATTTAGGAACACAACAATCTAAGGGTTGAGATGAAGGAAAAAAACCATTTACACTATTTACTTATCTTCACACACACCCAACAAAAGAAGATCTTGGAGTGTGCACATTCGTGTGTCTAAGCTGTATCATCAGCCTGGCTTGAAATCAGCCCTTGGGCTCCCTGGTCTGAGCTCTTGATTGGAGTAAGAGCTGGTATTTTTTTCCATAGTGGCCTACCCTTCCAATGCTTTGTATGTATGACTGAACCCACAACCAACCTCAACAGTCATAAAGCTAGCTCTGAGAAGACATTTGAAACACTGAAATAGGTACCCACAGGGCCCTCAAAAGAAACTTTAGCACCCCTCTCTGACATAGTGCTAGAGACAGGCTGGTAAGTGTGCCTGTGCATCGTGGTGCTCACTCTCCTCACATCCCAGTTATAGATACAGGTATAGATGGTCCCATTGTGAGAGTAAGAGACAAGGCTACACAAGTTACAGCTGCAACATTCCCAGTCCATCTCAGTCACAGCTAAGGGGTGTTTTTGCTATGTTCTTTGGTGTCACAAAGTACAAGCTACAAACTAGTATACTCACTGGCTATGTTTGACAGGATCTACTGCGGCAGCAGCTGCATCACGGTAATTAGTGTTGGCCCAAGATTTTTGAAAGGAACATTTTCTGGGAGAAAATTCAAGTTGAACAGAAATGGCATATTTTGCAGGAAAATATCAATTGTGTTGAAATCGTCAAGGAAAAAGTTTCATGACAGCACCTCATAGAGATAAGGCTGAAAAAAAGTTGTTTTTCAATTATATGATTATAACACAAATAGGAAGCTAAATACTTTGGTTGGTTTGAGGCAAAACATTTTTAGACTCTTTATGGATGCTTCCAACATTATAACTTTCACCACGATCTTTTCTTGGGTCAGGTAACAAAAATTTTGAAATCTTAGATTTTCCAAAGGTGAAAAACTGGTTTTCAATCACTTAGAAATTTCTCAAGGAATTATTTTTTGGCATTTCTACAAATTTCCATCTAGTTTTCAGTGAACAGAGAAATGAATGCCTTCTCCTCAGCAATGCAGACAACACAAGTAATCCTTCAGTGGAGAGAATCCCAAATTTCGGGCAGGTGTACCTGACCTAGCAGTTTTGTGAGCCAATGGTCAAGTAGCTACCAATGTATATTGCTCAAATCTTTACACATATATGTCTCTTATTTGGTTGCAGACCAGTTTAGACTATGGATAGCTTAGATTTGCCTGCAGGAACCGCAAACTGTAACCCTCCACAGGACTGCTATGACTCAGTATGAGAGGCAGGGACAAGATTTAAGCCTTACACTCCAACACCCTCAGTTCCCTGTTCTTCCAGACGCATATCACTCATATGTTTCCCAGCCTAGAAGTGCAGGGCTGGTTTTCCAATGCATGCCTTGCTTTAGCTGATTAATAACTCCCCCACCAGAAACTTCATCATAACACTTGACCTAAATATTCTCTGCACTTCCCCTGTTGGCTAGTGAGAATAATTGGTCCCTCTTCTTTGCAACACATATCAGCAAGCAGGCCTCACAGCTCCCTCCTGCCTTCTCTTCTCCAGACTTCAGTGGCATTATACCAGAGGTGAGAATGTAATTTGGCCCATTCACACCTGTCTCTCTCAGCCTTCCCTTACAGGTCTTCCCTTGCATGAAGAATTTGTCTGGTTTTCTCTGCTTTAATGGTGCACAGGGGTGTTCTCCTTGCTTCTCCAATGTGTGTCCGGCACAGCTGTGACTCAGGGAACTGGATTTAAAGAGAATGATATTTGCCCATTTACATCGATTGGGGGACTGAAAGGTTTTAACAAACCCTATTCTAAAATCAATTTTTCTGATTTAAAGGGCCCCTGCTGTATTCCAGTAACAAGAATAGAATATCACATTTCACCAAAATCCTATTATAGTGTCATGAATATCCCATCACACTGTTAAAAACCAGGTGGTGGTTCTCTATGGTCTCTTCTTTATTGATGGGCAATCATCCTGCTTAAAGGTTCAGTTTGAACAAGGTCTCAAGAAGCCCAGATCCTTCCCTGTGGTGCACCGAAGCTGTTTGGTTCCTCCTGAGCTGCATCCACCCTGGTGATGCATGTCAGTGCAGATCCCTCTCCTTTCCACATTTCTCAGAGACCTCAAATTAAGGCTCAGACATTTCCGCTTAGCCAGAGAGGGAAAGAGGAAAAGCAAAAGTAAAATCTGAATCAAAACTTCTGAAAAGTTGAGGAGGATAAAAATCTTGAGTCCAGATCCAGGAATAAATTTTACAGCTGGCACCTGTTTGCCTTCATTACAAATGAAATGCAAAGCTCTGATTAGAACACAAGCCTCAAGGCACTTAAAAGCTAACTGTGGATCAAACTTTTCAGATGAAGGCATGTTCCACCCTGTCAAATTAGTTCCTGCTTTCTCCAGATGGTCTCTCCCATCACTTTTCTAAGCTAAAATAAGTGTGTAAAGGAATCCTTCTGGGATGTCTTCCCACCTTTCATTTTGAAGATACTGCTATTTCTTCCACTCCTCTCAGAAAGAATCGGAAAGGTGGGGCCCATCAGTGGTACCTCCTTAATTTAAAAACATTAACTAAAGTGCCAGAAATTCCACCTGAACATAGAAAGACACTTTTATACTATGAGAGTGGTCAAACACAGGAACAGGTTGTCCAGACAGGTTGTAGAGTCTCCATCTGTGGAGATACTCAAAAGCCGACTGGATATGGTCCTGAGCAACCTGCTCCAGCTGACACTGCTTGAACAATAGTGTCAGACATAATAGTCTCAAAAAGTCCTTTCCAAACCCAACCATTCTGTAATTCATTCATCATCTCAGGGCTCTGCTATGCTGAAATTTCACATTAGGCAGCAGTTTTCACAAAAAGTTATGGAATACAGAACATCTTTGCTAAGAAAGGACCCAACCTGCAAAATTCATTTAAAAAGAAAAAAAACCCTACTAAACAGATACACTGAACTTGTGATGGCTGCACAGTATGCTAATGCAAGGAAATGCTAGAACTATATGGCACAGCCTTCATCTTATTCCTTAAATAACAAGATATATTGTGGCACTCACTTTTCTTCATAACTTATGCAGCATACAGAATGAGCGAGGTAAGTTTCCTCAGCTCCATGACTTATCTGTGCCTTATCAAACCTTAATATTCTTCTAGTGTAGTTTGATCTTTCCTTTCTTATTACTTTCTTCCTCTTTCTTCGTCTTTCTTTCTCCCTTCCTTCTCCCTCCTTTCTTTTCCTTCCTTCTTTTTTTCTTCCTTTCCCCCTCTTACTCACTTCCTTTTTTTTTCCTTTCTTCTAAGAACTCCAAAGAAAACCCAGCTAAAATGCTGATAAAAAGAATAAATTGACATTTTTGGAGCCTATAGTTCAGATTTAAAAGGCTGCCTGAGGGGATTCCATGGACAACTCCCATTTTTTACTTGCTAATTTCAAGAAAAAACATTCTTTGACTCTATCAACAGAGCTAGAAGGAGTGGATTTCCTGCTCCCTATCCACATAAAAACCCTCTGGTCTTCTTTGGGGGAGTGAAACTCCAACCTGCCTTTCTATTTATTGCTGTTTCCTTGTATGTTGCAAGTATAATCTTTTCTATGGTGAGAGATGACTGTGCTAAGACCATATCTGAATAAGACCAACCACTTCTCCACTTGGAAAGGTGTTACTCCACACAGTAACAACCTGAATAGTATGCAACATGGGGAAGTGAATGTTGTTCACCAAGCCCTTTGATATCTAAATAATAATCTACAGTGATCCCAGAAGTAATATCAACTGCCCCCATGGAGATAAATACCTCCCCTCCCTTGCTACTCACTAACATGGGTTTCCGAGATTCCTCTGCCAAATAAGCACAGCTGATCTTTCTGTTGAAGTGTACCACTGACACACTGAGCATCCTGGGACACACTCACAGACCTCCTGAAGGGCTTCTACAAGTCTTTCAGGAGTGGCAAATAAAGGAAGGGAAGAACAACCCCTGGCTGCCATTTCTGTCAAGTAAACAGAAACCTGAAAGTTGCTCCATAGAAAACTGGACCTTTTTTGGGACTGCCGGACGCTGCCAAACCTCACTCTATCTGGCAGACTTGGATAATTTGTTCTGCCATCTGCCATTGCGTGGGATTCCCTCTGCTCCATGGCCAGATCCTGCAGGCTCACAGGGGCTGATGGACTAAATTACAGCTGCAAGTGTTTATGTAGTGTGTTTCACATGGAATTGGCTGGAACCAGGTGGGAAGAGAGGAGAGACGCAGCAAGCGGTGTGCTGGTAACAGATAACCTGGGCTTGCCAGCCCAGCTGCCACCGCCTGCCCTCAGCAGAGGAGATGAGTGTGTTATCTTCCAGCTGCACATGCCTAACAGCCGCTTACAGTGATCCGAGGGGAGATTCAGGTGCATGCACGCAAACCCGGAGTACTTCCCGTCTTTTCAAAATTCTAAATAAAATGCATTTATCTGCTCCCAGTAAGAGAAATAAAATGGCAGGAGTTCGCTGTGCTGCTACATGTTGCCCTCTCAAAGATGTCCCACCCATGGTCAGGATGCTCCATGGGACTTTTCTCAGATGGCTTTTCTTCAGCAGGAATAGCAAATGCATCTTTCCAGGGCTTTCTCCCAAAAACTCGATGGAAGAAAAAAGTGGGTACAAATATCCTGGGTGCAAGTATATGCCTGGATCTCTTGCAGTTTCTCATACACCTGAGAGGACAATGTTGGCTTCTTTGAACACCAAGCATCATCACATAATCCATAGACTCTTCTCTCACCTCCAGCACGGACATGCTGCCCTCCACAGTCTAGCACACCTCACAGCTCCACTGACCCATGCTGAGTAGACCCAACACAGAGAACTAAAACCTTCATCTCTTCCCCTCAATACCTCCCTTCCACATACAACCCACACCCGACCTCAAAAGGCACAAAAGCACAGGACATTCTTCTTGAAGGCAAAGCCCTCACTCCACACTTCTCCCTTCTCCAAAGCCTCACCTAAAGGAAAGCAGGAGATATCTCAGCTCCTCACTTCTCACTTCCTGCCCTCATTGCATCACCGACTGCAAGGATATGGTTTCTAATACTGTATATAACATCTGCCTTAAACTAAAAAAGCAGCAAGAAGCACCACACATTGCTGGCTTTTAGATAGAACTTATCTGCAAATAAAAGAAACAATGTGCCTGTGTGCCCATTTGGGGGCCTTTTGTTTCATGGCTGATTATTTAATTTCAAGTGCCCTGAGTGTCAAAGGCATTTACCACGAATGAATGAAGATTTGGCTCCTCTGTGTCAGGAGTATACAAGCTCAAATCAACAGGATACAATGAGTGAAGGTCATGAACAAACAAGGGGATAAGCAGTAGCACGAGTGGGTGGTTAAAGGCAGATCATTATTACCCAGCAAGGCCTGGACATAAAATAATGGCTTCTGTTCACCCTGCTTTGGCGGGGCTTTATTAGCTCTTTCTCTTCCCATAGGCAAAAGAGAGGATGAGTTCGCCCGGTTTCTCTGACTGAAGTTTGGCAGGTAGCTTCCTGAACGAGCTTGGGGATAGCACAGCAAGCAGTAAAGAGGGGACCCATGGATGATAAAAAGGTTAAGGAAGATATCCCTGCTGTCACACAGACCCCTGAAGCATCCAAGAACCAAACTCAATTGCCCTTGATTCTACACACCACTCAGGGACAGAGAGAGGAAAAGTCCAAACAGAGACAGTCTAAGCCCAGACACCAGTGTTCACTGCAAACATGGTGCTGCAGAGAGAAGCAGACTGGAAAAAGGTTGCAGGACTTGCAAACTGAGGGCAAGGGTTTGGACCTGGAGTTGCCAAATTTTATTTGGTCTGGCTGTCAGAATTCATCCATGGTAATGGAAGTCCTTCCACCTTTTCCATAGGTGCTGAGGGAGTCCTCCATCAGTCTGAAGCTCAGTCTGAGTTTTCTTTATCATCTGATCTTGCACAAGGCTCCAGCTGAGTCAGGTGTGTCCAGCTCATTTCCTATGGAGTGGCACAGCCCGTGCTTTTTGAATAACCCATGGTCTGCAACTGCAGGTGCTCGTTAAGAATACAAGTTTCCTCCTTATCTGTGCTTATTTTTTCTGAATCTCTGTGGCTATTTTGCCATGAATGTTACAGCTCTCAGCAGTACATTTTGGTCCTTATCAGTTAAAAATAGAGAAAAGAAAAAAAGATCATTTCCAAAACATTTTTGTCTAAATTTGCCTGCCAGTCACAATTCTCAACTCAAAAAGCTCTCTGGCACAGCACTAGAAAAGCTATAAGCTGCAGAGCTGCATTATTCAGTTTTCTCCATCTCTAGATGTATTATTTAACTTCTTGGCAATAATGTCAGGGACATAATCCAATCAAAATGCAGAGAAACAAAAGAACCCAAAATTTCAGTATAGCTCAGATTGGCTTTCAGAGCTTACTTTATAGAAACTGGAAGAAAAAAAAATCAAAAAGAAAAGCACATTTAACATTACCAGTGTAGAGATGACACAACAGGCACACACTTATGGAGGCAAACCTGGAACCCTCTTCCAGCAGGAAATCTTTAGCTAATGGTACCAATGTAAAACTCCCCTGGCTGCTGCTTGACCCCTCCATGATTCAACAACACTCACCCACTTGCCTCCTTGTCAGGTTAAAAGAGAAATTTCTCAAAGAGAATTTATAGAGTGACCAACCTCATTTACATGCCCCACTACTCAGCTTCCCCAGGGCAGGATAAATTTCTTTTCACAGGTGTCCATGAGGCTGACTTACCCAGAATGATGTCCCCATGGGTGAGATATCCTGAACATAAACCACCCATTCCCAGCACACTCCCTGGTTGTGTTTGCCACCCCAATCCTGCTTGCATTTGGCCTTAGTTCTCTCTAATATTCATTTGTTCTTGCTGCAAGATCATCAGGATAGGAATGTTGCTCTATTTTATAAAGGTAAAATGCCCACAAGGAATAACAAGAAGAAGGAGAATCAATGTTCATAGTTTACAGGGTGCCTTGAAATTCTGAGATTAAAGGTCCTCTTTGCTGTTGTTCTAAAGTATGCTCTTAAACAAATAACCTGCTGTTCTCAGATGCCAGAAGATATCCCTTTTCCTCTATTATTATTATTACTCTAAAAATGTTAAATGGCCCTTCATTTTCTTCAAGGATCAAAAGAGCTTATGACAAATACCAATTTGTTCCTGACACTGAGGAGCAAGCACAGAGAAACCAAGTACACAGAAGTCCGTGGCTGAGACACAAAAATAGATGCCCCTGATCCCATCCTTCACTCCAAGATGTGCTTCATCACTGCACAAGGAGCACGCATTAAAGGTGGGGTGGCAAAGGCTTTGAAAGTGCAAAGAACAAGACTGACTGGAGAACGGGTGAGAGGATTTGCTGCAAGGGTGAAAACACTGCAGAACAGATGATGCCACCAAGCAAAGATTTCTCTGACAGGGAGCGTGTCTGCATTCCCCTAATCAGGCTGAAGGGGAGGGGAGATATTTTCCTGGCTGATGCTGACTAGCTCAGAGGTTATATATTTACAACACTTTTTATATTCTCAGACCTTTAAGATCATAAAACATGCGCTCTGTATGCCACTGCATTACAGTTAGATATCTTGCGTTTCAGAGGGAGGCGCTTAGGAATAAAAAAACCCTCTCTACACACTGAGCAAGTCCAAAGCAACCTATATACTCAACAAGAAAAGCTCTTAAAAATGCAGCACGGTCATTTGATATAGGAAGGTTCAAAGAGATGGCAGTAGACCAAATATAACTTTAATAAAACAGTCTCCAGCCATCAGCTTTTTGTGAATCTTTTAACAACTTTGAGACTACAGGGCAGTGCCTCACAAAGCCCCCATCCCAGCACAACCAGTGAGTCTCATCAGATTTTTCCCAGTTCAGAACTTCTCACATATTTGGTCCCCACGCTACACGTTAGTGTGGCATAGAGATCACTGCAAAGGTGAAATTGTATTGTAGAAACTCAAACTGTCTAAAACCCTTCTGGGATTACTTTTGGATACCAAATGAGATCTGGATTCATGGGGTTATCATTTGAATGCAAAAAGAGAGTGTTTCAAACAATATCTTTCTCACTGGTGCTGATGGGATGGTGGAAGAGAATTTATTTGGAAACGAGGTAAAAATTCTTAGAAAAATCTTAAACAGTTGAGAAACATGTTTCACACCTGCTAAGGGCCCATGCTATGTCAGGGTTGCAGGACACCAGCCCCCTAAAACTCAGGGAGGACTGTAGCAGGGAGCAGGAGCATATGAGCAAGCTCCCTGAAGGGTAGGGTGGCAGAAAAAGCTGCGGGTTGATAGTGTGTGTAAAAAGCCCCAGCATACCTGCCTCTCCCTCCAGGGACTCATATAAGGCTCTGAACAAGGATGGGGTGACTGTGACAGTGCCACATCCCGGGACACAACTCCCAGGCCCATAGTTCCCAGCCCCGGGGGCAGGTGCAGGTCAGTAGGGCAGGCAGCAGCAGGCCCCCCCGACTGGCCCAGGGGAGGTGAGAGGGCGCTGCTCCCAGCCCTTGCTCTGGCGATGCAAATGCCACGGGAAGCGATGCCGCGCGTCCCCATTTGTCACCAGGGCCGGCATTAACAGAATGTTTAAAAGTCATGATGTCATCGCTATTAATCAGGGCCCCGCTGGGCCACGCTCCAGTGCTGCATATTAATCACCAGCGGCCCCGGGACTCGCTTATCTAGAGAGGCTAAGTTTAGATCCATAAAACATGATTTATTTTTAAAAGTAGCATTATTAAAGATGAGCTACAGCCTCGTTTGCACTCCCGCTGGAGTCTCCTTTAGGAAAAGGTTGGTATTTTCAAGTTGGTACGGAAACCGTCCTTATTATTTTGAGTTTCAGAAAGCTGTCAGGTGTGAGACTGGCCTTTGAAAGTCTTGGACTTCTTCTCTAGAAAGAAGAACCATCCCAGTGCCCCATCAGTCACTCAAACAGAGTCAACTTGGGAAAAAAATCCCGTTTGAATCACTTTCAACTACAGATGGTAGAGGGCTAATGCCTCAGCGAGACGGCCTGCCGATGTTGAAAGGCTGGTTAGATGCAGACCTGAGTGTCCCTGAGATGGAACAAATAGCAGTGTCCCACACCAAATGCCTGGCTATGGCCTTTACAAACAGGTGAACCTGTTAAATACTGGCCCATAACCAACATCTAGCATATTAACTTATTTTTTTTGTGCTCTGCAAAATGCTTCTGTTGAGTTAACACTATAATTGATCCACAAAAATGAATTCGTAAAAACCTGCCGCACTCAAATTTATATGAGTTTAACTATAGTGGTTTTAACAATCACTTCATCTCTGGTTCAATGCACACACAGGAACTGTAACAGTTTAAGAAAATAATTTTCTGAAACGGTCTGCTAAATTTGATTTGACTCCTTGCTCATCTGCTTATGCTTTGGATTAAAAAGGTTCTGGTACTAGTTTGATGTGCACGGGTAACACTGACATGGGTTTCCCCAACCGAAACCAAGAGACTCCACCAACCTGTTCCAGCAGTTGAACTAACTCTGTTCCTAAGTCAACCCAGTTAAAATCAGTGCAAATCCCATGTGCAGGGCCAAACCAAGAGATCTGGCAGACAGAGCAGGAGAGCAGAAAGCCTCACTGGGACAAGATGCAGGACATTCTTTCCACTGGTGAGGGAAGACTTACTCCTTTATTGACCACAAAAGCCATCATCAGTGATCACAGTACTGTCTCAAAGGAACCACAGCATGATACCACATGGTTGCAGGAGCCATACTTGGACCTGTGTCATTGCCAGACCATCTGGTCCCCCTGGGTTAGCTGTCATCAAGGGAAAAGGTCCAAGACTAGCCTTACTTTTCTGTGGTGACAACTGCCTGAACCCTGATGTCCCACAGGCA